>NC_044041.1:149774644-150088091 GCF_901765095.1 Microcaecilia unicolor | reverse complement strand
GCCCCCAGGCTCACTCAACATAACAAAGAACGGTCAATTGGGCCTCGCAACGGCGAGGACATAACTGAAATTGACCTGAAACAAAACACAACTAACTGAGAGTGCAGCCTGGAACTGAATAAAAATGGGCCTAGGGGGGTGGAGTTGGATTCTAAACCCCCAAACAGACTCTGCAGCACCGATTGCCCAAACCGACTGTCGCGTCGGCTATATTTCTGAAGGCAGTAATGAGATGTGAATGTGTGGATTGAAGACCACGTCGCAGCTTTGCAAATCTCTTCTATGGTGGCTGACTTTAGATGAGCCAGTGACGCAGCCATGGCTCTAACATTATGAGCCGTGACATGACCGTCCAAAGTCAGCCCAGTTTGGGCATAAGAGAAGGAAATGCAATCTGCTAGCCAATTAGAAATGGTGCGTTTTCCGACAGCAACTCCCCTCTTATTGGGATTAAAAGAAATAAACAGATGGGCAGACTGTCTGAAGGGGCGTGTCCGCTCCACGTAACAGGCCAGTGCTCTTTTACAGTCCAAAGTGTGCAACTTGCTTTCGCCCGGGCTCATGTGAGGAGGGGGAAAAAATGTTGGCAAGACAATTGACTGGTTCAGATGGAACTCCGACACCACCTTCGGTAAAAACTTTGGGTGCGTGCGGAGAACTACCTTGTCATGATGAAAGACAAGGAAAGGTGCATGAACTACTAGGGCCTGAAGCTCACTGACCCTATGAGCTGAAGTAACCGCCACCAAGAAAATGACCTTTAAGGTCAAGTACTTCAGATGACAGGAATCCAGTGGCTCGAAAGGAGTTGTCATCAGCTGGGTGAGAACGACGTTGAGATCCCATGGCACTGGAGGAGGTTTGACAGGGGGCTTTTTCAAAAACAAACCTCTCATGAAACGCATGACTAAAGGCTGTCCAGAGATAGGCAGACCATCTACACGTGAATGATAGGCACTGATTGCACTAAGATGAACCTTGACCGAGTTGGTTTTAAGACCGGACTCAGATAAATGTAGAAGGTACTCAAGCAAGGTCTGTGCAGGACAAGAGAAAGGATCTAGGCCTTTGCTGTCACACCAGACGGCAAATTTCTTCCATTTAAAAGAATAACACTTATGTGTGGAATCTTTTCTGGAAGCAAACAGGACTCTGGAGACACCCTCAGAGAGACCAAAAGGCAACCTCTACGCTCGCAACATCCAGGCCGTGAGAGCCAGAGACCGGAGGTTGGGATGCAGAAGCGCCCCCTCGTTCTGAGTAATGAGGGTTGGAAAACAGTCCAATCTCCATGGCTCTTCTGAAGAAAGTTCCAGAAGAAGGGGAAACCAAATCTGACGGGGCCAAAAGGGCGCTATCAGAATCATGGTTCCCTGGTCTTGCTTGAGTTTCAGGAGAGTCTTCCCCACTAAGGGGATGGGAGGATACGCATATAGGAGTTCTGTCCCCCAAAAAAGGAGGAAGGCATCCGATGCTAGTCTGCCGTGGGCCTGAAGTCTGGAACAGAATTGAGGAACCTTGTGAGTGTCCTGGGAAGCAAAAAGATCTATCGATGGGGTGCCCCAGAGTCGAAAAATCTTTTTGGCAATAGTCATGTTCAAGGACCACTCGTGAGGCTGTATAATCCTGCTCAGCCTGTTGGCCAGACTGTTGTTTACACCAGCTAGATAAGTGGCTTGGAGAAACATTCCGTGTTGGCAGGCCCATAGCCACATCTGCATGGCCTCCTGACACAGAGGGCGAGATCCGGTACTCCCTTGCTTGTTGGTGTAATACATTGCAACCTGATTGTCTGTCTGAATGAGAACAATTTTGTTGGATAGCCGATCCCTGAAAGCCTTTAGAGCGTTCCAGATCGCTCTCAATTCCAGGAGATTGATCTGGAGATGTTTTCCTGAAGAGACCAAGCTCCTTGAGTGTGCAGCCCATCTACATGCGCTCCCCACCCGAGGAGGGATGCATCCGTCGTCAGCACTTTTTGTGGCTGAGGAATTTGGAATGGGTGTCCCAAGACCAGATTGGATCGAATGGTCCACCAATTGAGGGAGTTGCGAAAATTGATGGACAGCTGGATAACATCCTCTAGATTCCCTGTGGCTTGAAACCACTGGGAAGCTAGGGTCCATTGAGCAGATCTCATGTGTAAACGTGCCATGGGTGTCACATGAACTGTGGAGGCCATGTGGCCTAGCAATCTCAACATCTGCCGAGCTGTGATCTGCTGAGACGCTTGTACTCTGGAAGCCAGAGACAGAAGTTTGTCCGCTCTGGGTTCTGGAAGATAAGCACAAGCTGTCTTTGTGCACAACAGAGCTCCTATGAATTCCAATTTCTGAGCTGGAACAAGATGGGACTTGGGATAATTGATGACAAACCCCAGCATCTCTAGCACCTGAATAGTCATCCGCATGGACTGCAAAGTTTCTTGCGGGGAAGTGTTCTTCACCAGCCAATCGTCCAGATAAGGGAACACATGCACTCCCAGTCTGCATAGCGACGCTGCCACAACTGCCAGGCACTTTGTAAATACCCTGGGAGCAGACGCCAAGCCAAAAGGCAAAACACAGTACTGAAAGTGCTGTGATCCCAGCCGAAATCGAAGATACTTCCTGTGAGCTGGAAGTATCGATATGTGAGTGTAAGCGTCCTTCAAGTCCAGCGAGCATAGCCAATCATTTTCTTGAATCATGGGTAGAAGGGTGCCCAGGGAAAGCATCTTGAACTTTTCTCGGACCAGATATTTGTTCAGGGCCCTTAGGTCTAGGATGGGATGCATCCCCCCTGTTTTCTTTTCCACAAGGAAGTACCTGGAATAGAATCCCAGCCCTTCTTGCCCTGGTGGAACGGGCTCGACCGCATTGGCGCTGAGAAGGGCGGAGAGTTCCTCTGCAAGTACCTGCTTGTGGTAGGAGCTGAAAGACTGAGCTCCCAGTGGGCAATTTGGAGGTTCGGAAATCAGATTGAGAGTGTACCCGGACCGGACTATTTGGAGAACCCACCGATCGGAGGTTAAGAGAGGCCACCTTTGGTGAAAAAATTTTAACCTCCCCCCGATCGGTAGATCGTTCGGCACAGGTACTTTGATTTCGGTTATGCTCTGCTGGAGCCAGTCAAAAACCCGTCCCTGGTTTTTGCTGGGGAGCTGCAGGGGCCTGCTTCGGTGCCCGCTGCTGACAAGAGCGAGCGGGCTGGGGTCGAGCCTGAACCGGCTGACGGGAATAAGAAGTGTACTTGCGGCTTCTAGAAACGTAAGGAGCTCTTCTTTTTCCCCTAAAAAACTTCCTAGAGGTGGAAGTGGATGCAGAAGGCGCCCGGCGGGAGAGAGAATCCATAGCGTTGTCACACTGGTAGAGATGATCAATCATCTCTTCTACCTTCTCTCCGAAAAGGTGATCCCCCCGGCATGGGATATCTGCTATCTTCTGCTGAGTTCGTTCCTCCAGGTTAGAGGCACGCAGCCATGAGAGTCTGCGCATCGCTGTACCTTGGGCAGAGAAGCGAGATACCACACCGCAAGTGTCAAAAACGCCCCTGGACAGGAACTTGCGACACACCTTCTGCTGCCTGATCACTTGGCGAAAGGGTTCGGCTTTTTCCTGTGGGAGTGCGTCTACCAAACTCTCAAGTTGCCTCACAGAGTTTTGCAAATGAATACTCGTGTAGAGCTGGTACGATTGAATTTTGGCGGCGAGCAGACCAGCCTGATACGCCTTCCTCCCAAAAGAGTCCAAAGTTCTGTACTCCCGCCCGGGGGGCGCCGAGGAGAAGTTCCTAGAACTCTTGGCTCTTCTGAGAGCGGAATCCACCACCGCTGAATCATGAGACAATTGAGCCCGCATGAGACTGGGTTCCCCGTGGATCTGGTATTGGGACTCAACTTTTTTGGGGACGGTTGGACAAGAAAAAGGCTTCTCCCAGTTCCTTAACATAAGTTCCTTGAGAGTCTCATGGAAAGGAACTGTGGCAGAAGATGTAGGTGGAGATGGATAGTCCAAAACCTCAAGCATTTTGGCTCTGGGCTCGTCCACAATTTCCACAGGGAAGGGGATGGCCTCAGACATCTCCCGAACAAACAAAGAGAAAGACAAGCTCTCGGGGGGAGAAAGTTGTCTTTGGGGCGAGGGAGTAGATTCAGATGGGATGCCTTGAGAGTCCTCACCAGAGAACTCCCCATGCATTTCATCATCATCCTCTGATGAGGTATTATCAGATGGGGCTAAGAGCTCAGACAGAGCCGCCCGAATCTGAGCCCGTCTCGACGAAGAGGCTTGACGCCCTCTATGATGATGTCGAGAAGTTGACGGTCCCTGAGACTCCGGCGAAGCTTCCTGCCCCGATGTCTCGGGAGAGCCAACCTGGGAAGTCAATGACACCGGTGCCAGAGGCGGCACCGGTGAGACAGACCTCACCACGGGCTGAAGGCCTGATGCATAAATATCCGGCACCGGCAATGTCGATACCTCCGACACCTTCGGCACCGGTGCCTCTGAAGTCATCGACACCGGTACCGCCGGCACCGTCGGCACCGACAACCTCGGTGCCGATTGCCACTGCTGCATCATTTCCATGAAAAAAGGGAAAAGGGCCTGCATACGCTCATCAAGAGCTGCTGCCGGAAGATGCTGAGGGGTCGGTTGAGGCATTGGAGGCAAAGTCTGCTGAGGTTGGGGAGTGGGGACTCGGCTGCCAGTGACCCCATGCATCGGTACCTCAGTAATAGAGGGGGAGCGATCCTCTCGGCACCGACGCTTCTCGGGTATCGAATGTATCGATGACCCGGAGCTCCCGGTGCTGTGACGCGAAGGAGAACGACGACGGTGCCTCTTGGCCTTCGCCCGACGCCCGTTGTCGAGACTCCTCGGCACCGGAGAAGAGGACGTGGAATCCACACGTCTCTTCGGGGCCGGGTCCGATGCAGGACGGTCCCGGGGGGTCTGCAAAGCAGGAGGCGCCGAGGCGGGCGGAGACCCACTCGATGCATCACTGCTCCCAGCGTGCATCGGTCGAATGGCAGCCTGTCCCCGGTCTCCCGATGCCGACGCTTCCTTCGATGTCGACCTTGACAACGCCGGCTTCGAAGGCATCGTCCTCGACGGCACCGACTTCACCGGCGCCGATTTGGACGGCGCTGACTTAGACGACGGCGCCGACGTCGACTGTGTCAACGCCGAGGCACCGGGCCCAAAAATCTTCTCCCTTTGGGCATCCCGGGAGAGCACTGTCCGCTTTTTCATAGCGAGACACAGTTTGCAGCCCTCCGAGCGGTGGTCCGGCCCAAGGCACTGTAAACACCACGAGTGTGGGTCAGTGCTGGAGATGGACCGATGACAGCGGGCACAAGGCTTAAAGCCGCTGGGCGTCTTCGATGACATTTCGGGAAAAACAGCCCCTGCCAAATCAAAAGACGCGATTGTGTCGTTAAAAAAAAGGACACAAGAAAAAAAGAAAAAAGCCGAACGAGCGATTTAAATAAAATCGCAGGCTAAAAGAAAGAAAACTTAAACAACGAAAAAATAATACTAAGAATAACTAAAAGGATACTTTTGTAGAGATTTTTCTTCACCTCCGGGCACAGCAACACGAAGACGAAAAATCACCGTGTCACCTCTTTGACGCGGAGAAGAAAAAACTGAGGAGTGTGTCCTCGCGGCGGGCGGGAAAAGGGACGCGCGCATGCGCACTGCATCCGCCAGCGCGACGAGGGACATTTTTTCATTTTGATGAAGACTTTGCTAGAAAGTCCTCCGGGCCGACGTGACGTCACCCATATGTGAGAATATTGGCCTGCTTGTCTTTGGAGAATGCTTTGCAATTACCCAGGGTCCAGTGCAAACCAGGAAGCAAATGCCCACAGGAAGGGCACTCATATTTCCCTGCAAACTAACAGTATAAAAATCAGAAGCTGTTTCCCTAAAAGGCAGATTCTTCTCTTTGGCTGCAGCCCAGACCCTTCTCCTCTGCTGAAGCCCTGCTACAGAGACTGTCCCTGCTCCTGCCACCATGTGCTCATCGCTCAGCTAAACAGGCAGGCATCTCCAGACAGATTTCTTCTCCTCTGCTGCAGCCCTGATTGTCTCCCTGCCACTGCTACAGAGACTCTCCCTCCTCCTGCAACCATGTACTCATCGCCCAGCTTCTCCCTCTGCTTCAACAACAAAGACTTTTTTGTAAGTTAATCTGATTTAAACCTGTCACCTTGTTGTTTTAAAGCACAAATTCTCTGTTCCAAGATCCTTTTTAAAAAGATTCTTTTTAAAAGACTACCTCTTGCTGCAATTACTGAAACCGGTGTTGTAAATAAATCTTTCTAAAGCTAATTATATGGTCTTTCTTTTTATGTTCAGGTAGCAAGGTCGCTTTTAAAATTTAGTGCCATGCTTTGAGCACAAGTTCTTAAATCTTATGCAGTGCAGGTTAATGTAAAACACAAAATATAATATTTAATTCATTGCAATTGTAAATCTTATTACCGTATAGGTAATTGGTGGAGAAATAACCAATATATATATATATCCTAAAACTTATAAATACAGCGAATGCTCTGAGCAATTTCCCCAAGTTAAATATTTCTTGTAACATTGCGTCCTTCCTACAAGGATACAGTAAGTTACATCAGGAGGCAGGACGCAGAAGAGGTCCCTGGACTGGCCAGAGCAGGCAACCTGTCTTCTTAACTACAAAGTAAAAATATTCAAATTGTGACCATCACCTCAGGAATAGCACACACATTCCTTCCACTGCTAGACACCTTGTTTAAATCAGATGGGCTTTTGTTTGTGTGGTGACTCTACAGGATGTAGAGACCACTAGTCTTCAGGATTTTTATTTTGGTTGCCCCAGAGTGGCTGAGCCCACTTTCAAATAGGGCTAGACACTTTGCCATTCAGGTTTTCAGGCTATCCACAATGAATCTGCATGAAAAAGATTTGCATGTAATTGAGGCAGTATATGCGAATCAATTTCATGCCTATTTAATGTGGATATCCTGAAAACCTGACTCCAGGACCAATTTGGGAAACGCTGCCCTAGAACACAAAACTTGCCACCCCATAACAGCCCTAACTCACCTATGAAAAGACAATGCAATATATATTACACTGGGTTCTCGCGCACCAATATACCTACTATTGGGAAACTGGAACAAGCTGCACTGTTACACATTCCTACACAGACACTACATGCTAGCAGAATTCTTCACCTCAGTTGCACATGCAGAACGTGAACAGACCCTCATCTATATAACATGAGTAGCCATACTGGGTCAGACCAAAGGTGGCCAACCCAGGTCACAAGCACAAGGAGAAACCCAAACTGTGACAACATTCCATCCTACCAATCTAATACAGAATAGGGAGCCACAAAAAAAAAACCCAACAACAACAAAAGTTGAAATAGAGACCCCCTCCTCTCTGCCCAAGAAAACCAGACTCTATAAAAAGTGGAATACTGGTAAAAAGAAACAGAAAAGTATTTTCTCCTGTACTTTGCAAAATAAACATAGAAAAATATACATTTTATAAAGCAGGTACATCTCAGTCCTTACAAAGTATTAAATAAAAAAATGTTTTTTCTACCTTTGTTGTTTGGGAATTTGGCTATTTCCAGTCTTTTTTTCCATGTTCCATGAGTCAGCCTTACAAATTCTTTTCCAGACTGGCCTTTCCATTTCTTCTCTCTCCTCTTGTCTTCTTCCTTTCCTTCTTTACATCTATTTGGCACTGATCTGTGTTACTATCTTTCCCCTTTTCCAAAATTACCTCTTTGTCCCCCATCTCATCCCTTTTTCACATCCCTATCTCCTCCTCCCCTTTCCAATAGTGCCCTCTCTGTGTCCCTATCTCCTCTCCCCTTTCCATTAGTGTCCTCTGTGTCCCTATCTCCTCCCCCCTTTCCAGTAGTGCCCCTTTATGTCCCTATCCAATCTCAGTTTTCCCTTCCCAGTGAAGCAGTCATCGTCATACTCTCAAAACAAAGCAAGCAAACCTATGAGCTGCTACACCCATGTTGTCACTCTTTATTGTTGGTAGCATTTGTATTTAATCTCACTTATAGTTTCAAACATGCCAATTTGTGCAGTATACGGATGTACACAGAAAAAGTATAATAACGGAACGGAATATAGGTAGAGTAGTAATTTGTTGTAAATCATAATCAGTGTGTCATTTGGAGGGGCTAGTTATAGAGGCACTCTAGCACGTGTTATATTCGTGCAGAGATTTTTTTTCTCCTGGTAAAGGCCACTAAAACAGAATATGTAAGCCACATTGAGCCTGCAAATAGGTGGGAAAATGTGGGATACAAATGTTATAAATAAACAAATATAAGAAAGACAATGGACTGCATTAGGGGCTTATAGCCCATTTAGTTATGTTTAAACAAAAGAGATCTTCATTAAAAAAATATTTATTTTTATTTTGACCTATAGTAGAGGAGTGTGGTAGCCGTGTTAGTCCACTCTTAAGGTTATCAATAGAAATCAAACAAAATAAAACATGGAAAAGAAAATAAGATGATACCTTTTTTATTGGACATAACTTAATACATTTCTTGATTAGCTTTCGAAGGTTGCCCTTCTTCGTCAGATCGGAAATAAGCAAATGTGCTAGCTGACAGTGTATATAAGTGAAAACATTCAAGCATTACTATGACAGTCTGACAGGGTGGGAGGATGGGGGTGGGTAGGAGGTATGCATGGGGATATCAAAGCATATCATTGATATTCTAACAGGATGGATGTGGATAGGTGAGGGGTGGGGTGATCAACAGAGACATACAGCTTTATGGTTTATAATGGGCTAGGAACCCCAGATCCTTGTTAAGTCCTTTCTGTTGGGTGTTAAAATATTCAATATTTTGACCTATAAAACCACTTGTCCCTGAAACATGCCTAAAAACAGAATAATCCATTTGTGTATCTAAAAAGTAAATTCCTACAAATGAGATGACGTTAAAATGTGATTCCATGTGCCCCAATGAAAGGTGAGTTTAATTCTACTTCCATTTAATTTCAATATATTCTATCATCTTTATAACACCAGCTTCCAAAGGCAGAGTACAACAACAGTTAAGATAAACTCATCAAGAAACAGGCTAGATATCCTCACTTAAATCTTGGTCATATGTATTGTATAGAAGAACAGTGAAGAAAAATAAGCACAAACTACAGAGTTTATAATTGCTTTTTCTACCAGCTGCAATAATTTTTTAAGCCGTTTATTTCTTTTCTCCTCCAGCTTTTAAGGCACTGCCTATTAACAGAAACAGCTTTAGCTTTGTTACGTATCAACAATAAAGAACGACAACGTGGATGCATCAGCTCATAAGTTTGCTTGTTTTTTTTGGGGTGAAGGCAGTGACGATGACAGCTACGCGGGGGAGCAGAAACACATTAACCAAATTGGCTTCCTTGCTTACTTACTGGACTAGAAAGGCTCACTTCCACTCGAGAAAGATGCAAGATTACACGGCAGGCGGCAGGGAAAGTTACTTGCACTTGGCGCATAGGCACCATTTTTTCAAAAATCTGTTTGGGGGAGCAACCGCTCCCCCTGCGCCCCACCTAGCCACGCTTCTGAGCACTGACATCCAGTGGCCCCCAGATAGGCCCGCACAGTGTTGAGACTCTCCAGCGCTCTTGCAAAAGTGACAGGATGTTGTTGAATTTCGTCAGCATGTGCCTCACTGCTCATTTCATCATCTGTTTCATCATCAGCTGTTGCCTACGTGTAGGCGCATATCTGGACATCAGTGCTGTCATCAGCTGTTTGTAGATCGTAATCAACAGCTATGTAGTGATGAAACTCCTCTTCAGTAATACTGGCTGGGATGTCAATAGCCTGTTCATCTGACGCGTTTGCAACAGCTGCATCTGTTTCGTCCCTCTCCACATCCCCAACAAAGCTTGCCCACTTGTAGCAGTTCACAGTGGTTGCCTGTGTAACATGATTCCAGGCTTTACTGCATATATAGGGAATCCAACAGTGATAGATTACGAGCCAGTTCAACAGCATGTTTATCCTTGGCAATCTGGTCATCCCTAACGCTCATCAGACAACATAGCACAAGAGCCCGATAATGTTGTTTGACATTGTCTATTATGCCCTGATCCATAGGTTGGATCAGAGAGGTAGTGTTTGGTGGTAGGAAGACCACATTGACGTTAAAAAGCCTGACATCATCACTGTGTGCAGCACAATTATCACAAAGCAACAAAATCTGATGCTTTTGTGCCCGCGTTCTAGTGTCTAACTTCTTTATCCACTGCTTCCAAATTTCCCCAGTCATCCATGAATTCGCTTAAAATTCTTGAAGCAACGGGGCTGTTTGCTCTTTCCAATGATGAGTGGTTCCAACTTCTCACTCCCATCCATATTGCAGCAAAGAAAGATCGTCAGTCGATCCTTCGACGTTTTACTTCCTGTAGTTTCGGCTTGTTTGAATGCAAGTGTTCCATCAGGAATCGCTCGCCAGTAGAGACCGTTTTCCTCAGCATTGAAAATGTCATGAGGTGCAAACTCGTTCAAGATGGTAGGAAGAACTGAAACAACCCAATTTTCAGCACCAAAGTCATCAGTGTCTTGTTTTTCACCATGCTGTTTCTTGAATTTTATGTTGTTCCTCTCCTTCTATCTTTCCAACCGTCCAACAGTGGCTTTGAATTCAGTATAGATGCTGGAAATGGAGTGGGAGGTTAAGGAGGGAGTGAAAGATAGAATGGAAAGGTGAGAGAGATGACTTGGAAGCTGGAGAGGATAACAGAGAATGGGAATGGGCTGGGAAGGAGCTTAGAGTGGGAGACTGCTGGTGGGAATGTGAAAGGAGGAGGCTGAAGCACTGGGAAGGCCATGGGCTGAAAGAAAGAAACAGGATGGGGGAAATGGGGATGAGTTGTAGCAGGATGCCACAGTGTATCTTTCTATGCAATTACAGGAGGGACTTTCTGAGTACCTGCTCTAGTAGTGGCAGTCAAACTAATGAGAGGTGATCTAGTCTGGGAAAACCCCTGCAATGGGTGTTCCTAAGTATTTAGAGGGAAGTATAAGGACTGGATATAGGGAAAAGCACAGGGCCTTCCTTCCTACTGGGAAGACCAGTAACTACATAGTGGGAAGGATAGAGAGGTCTCCCAACAAGGGCCCATCAAGAGATTAGGGAAAGGAGAAGTGAAGGAAAAGGCCAGGAGTGGGGCCTGATCCCCCAAAAGCAAAAGTGTGGAAGAGAAGAGGGAAAGCCTGAGCTACAACTAGATCCCGTGGTACAAAGTACCCTTAAAAAGGAGAAGTAAGGGATCATCAGAAAGATTGTGTATATCTGGAATAGGTAGAACCAATAATCAACAAACTGAAAAAAATTCTACCTTACATACCACGTGTTTGGGGGCAAATATGGCTAGCCAATCATGAAAAAATTGTGGAGAAAAAAAGACTTCAGAAAATTCGGATACTCCTCGTTCTTAAAGGACACACCTTTGGTATAATGAGGGAACCGTAGCAATCATATGTCTTCACAAAAAAAACTCCACACTATAAATCTTTCATAAATGCATAGTCATATGCCACCACAAACACTTGTATTAGAGATATGGATTTCACATTCATCAAAACTTGAAACGAGTACTTAGCTCAAATGTTGAATTCTTCAATCTCACGATCCAGTCCAGCCTCATATAGTACTCTTGCAAATTTTCAAATCTCAAGTTCATATAATCCCAACAGGGAAACCCTGTTTCACTAATGTATAGCTGCTTCAGGGGAATTCATATTTTTCATCCAAGCATTTATCTTCTGTCTCTACCTCTCCTTGGGACAAAAATGGCGGATGGCATCTTTCTTCAAGTAAGATAACAATATACTCAGTGTCTGACGTCACTTCCTAATCATTCCATCAATCACAATATCAGTCAAAGGAAAGCTTTCCATTCGATCGCTACATTTAACCCTGTAGGTATAACAGTCTTTAGCTCAAATATCCAACATTGCTCTTTTTGTCTCAAAACTCGTCTGATGTCTCCTTTTCGTTCTGTTACCCTCATTTGCTTCAACACGATACATTTTAATTCTGAAAAATGATGTTGCTTCTGTATACAATGTGCCACCATTGGCTCATAAATTTTCCCCGCCTGGACACAATGTCTATGTTCTATCAAATGTGTTTTCAAACTCCGAGAGGTCTGTCCCACATAGCATAACTCGCATGGGCACGTTATGATATATATAACATTCATGGATGTACAATTCGTCTCTGAGCGTAACACATACGTTTTCTTTGACTGGGGATCTCTAAATGTGTTTGATTCTACCATAATTCCACATACCAAACAATGGCCACAGGCGCTATGGCTGCCTTCCCTAGAACTTCTCGTGGGTTCACGATTCCATACATCAGCCACACTTAATACATCATTAAAATTACTATTGCGTTGGAAAGCAAAAATCACCCGAAGGTCTTGAAAACAAGGGTGCACTTGCAACAAAGGTAGATGACGTTTGACGATCTTGGTCATCTTACTCGAATGAGCATTAAATCGTGTCACAAATGTCAATACCTCCTCAGGTTTTTGAGGTTCCTCTCTTGGATATAACAACCACTCTCTATGATTATTTCTTGCTCTCTTTTTGGCTTTAGAAATCAATTTTCTAGGATAACCTCTATCCCTCAACTTCACTTCCAATTGATTAGCCTGTTGTTGATAACCTTCTGTAGAGGAACAAATCCGCCTATATCTAAGAAATTGAGCAAAAGGAATGTTCATTCTACAGTGGTATGGATGCATGCTGTTGTATTGCAAGGTGGTGTTTCTATCTGTAGGCTTAATATAAACGGAAGTCTCTAAGTGGTCATTTTCTACACGGACCCAAATGTCCAAGAAGGCAATCGCAGTGTGGCTATGTTTGGCCTCAAATTTTATCGTGTGATGACACAAATTCAATTCCTCCATAAATTGATTCAACTGATCCACTGTACCGCACCATACCATAAAAATATCATCAATATAACGAAACCAACATATGGCATGGGTGAACAGCTCCACTGTATATATCCAACGTGTCTCGAAATATTCCATGAAGAGGTTGGCGATGGTGGGAGAACAAGCCGCTCCCATAGAGACCCCAGTTTTCTGGAAGTAAAATTTCTGATTCCAGGTGAAATAATTCTGAGATAAGGTAATGCGAATCAGATCCAAAACAAATTCTGTCGGAATCAACTGAGGACGGGGTCTAGATTCCAGCACTTGTTCCAAAACAATTATAGCCTCTTCTTGGGGTATAGAGGTATACAAAGCTCAGACATCCAATGTCACTAATATGATGTTACGCTTTTCCTCTATGTGCAGAGAATCTAAGAGTCAGGAAATGAGAACTATCCTTTACATATGACCGTATCTTGAACATCTGTGGCTGTAAAATCTTATCTATAAACTGTGCTGCTCGCTCTAACAATGATCCTTTAGCAGACACAATAGTCTGACCAGGCGGTCTTTCCATGCTCTTATGAATCTTGGGTAAAGTGTAAAAAATTGGAATCTTGAAATAACGATAATTCAAAAAGGTATATTCCTTCTGAGTAAGGAAACCTGCTTGTTTACCCCTACTGGTTAGCCGTTCAATCTATTCCTGCACTATCCCTGAAGGATCCTCTTTGACCTCCACATATGTATCCCCATCCGATAATTGACGTGCTATCTCATTAATGTATGCTGACGTGTTCTGCACAACCACTGCCCCTCCTTTATCAGCTCTATGGATAGTGATAGAGGGATCATTTCTTAATGTCTGTAAGGCTAACCTCTCCTCCTTATTCAAGTTAAGCTTACAGGCTCCCTGAAGTCATTGGTGGCCAGTGCTGTCTCCCATGATGGCTCTGGTGCCAGTAGGAAGTCTCCGGAGGGGGGACGCTTTCCTGCTGCCTACTGCAGCGCTGCCTGGCTGGGTTGTACTGTTTCCAAGCCAGGTACAACTAAGAGAATGGCTGGATTCGGCCTGTGGAGGGGATGATCTGAGCATGCGTGACTTTTCACACATGTGTGGTAGCACTCCCCAGGCCAGCACTAGGCCCAAAGTGAAGCCAGGGCCTAGGATTTTGAGGCGCCCTGGCAGAGTTCCGCTGTAACAGTGGTAAATCGAGGTATTTACCAGTAGCGCAGAGGGACCTACGGGACCAGTGGTGGAGGTCATGTCATGACCCTTCTTGGGACCAGGTAAGGGGTCTGGTGGCCCAAGATTTTGTTTGGTTTGTTTTTAAAATGTATTTTTGGTCCAGTTGGGCTGGTGTTTAAAGGGATCATTTTTGGTGAATTTTAATGATAGTTTTGGGTTCCAGAGAACCTCTTTAGGTGGGCTTGTACTTTGTAGGTTTTTTTAAAATCATTTTTGTGGTCAAATGAGAAGGTTTTAGTTTCGGCCAGTTTTGAGCTTTAAATTTGATTTTTTGAGTGGGTGTCGGTTGGGAGTGTGCATGGGGTGATGCAGAATTTTATTAGAGTGGACGTCTCTGGTTTTATGGGGGTTTTGAGAGTAATTTTTGACAAAAATGTGTGAACATCCTTAAATCTGTGTTAAAATATATGAAAAAACAACTATGTGTGGTTTGATGGCACTAATGGTTAAAGGACATTTTGAACAAATTTCATAGTAAGTTTTATGGTATTTTTGTTAAAAATGTAACATTTCTATTATTCTCTATGAAGAAATTCTCTTTCAAAATGGAGATTGTGAAAAATTCAGTGAGGGTCCATGCTTCAAAACATCCTGTGATCTGAGACCCGATTGGCTAGCAGAGTCTCTGTCTCCCTTAGCAGCAGCTTGCCTTTGAGTGGGGAAGGGGACTGAAGACACCGAAGAGTGAGGATGTGTGTGACGAAGCTCTGACTGTGTGATAGATTTCTGATCCAAAAAGTGGTTGAAAGTTCTCAAGTACTGAGTGAAGGTAATGTGAACTGGAAGTGAAAGGTGTGGGATTGTTCAAGAAAAATCTGAAAAATGATTTTTTGTTACTTGTGTGCTGTTTGAAAGACTGAGGGAGAGAAACCAACTGTGTGTGTGAAACAAGTTTATTTAAGCAGATTAGCTCCAGTTAAACCCCAAGGGAATCTGGTCTTCAGGGCCTGGGGTTTGGCTTGAAGTGAATCAGCTTGTGTGTTGTGTGGGATTTGCTAGTGTGACAGTGTGGGAGTTTGCACCTTTTTGGAGAGACCGAGTTGCTGTGGGCAGTGTGATTGCAGTGAGCAAATAAAAGTGCCCATTTCTAATTAGGGTATACAGTGAAGAGTCTAGAAGAATTACTTAGGGTTGCAAAATTAACATTTATTTTCACTGCTAGAAAGCCCCAGTAATCCCTGTGCCAACTAGGGTGGTTCCTGACATTAGACAGGAAGAAAGTTTTTTTTTGTTATTTTGTTTTAAAGTGCAAAGCAGTAGGTTCTAAAGCCAGAAGAAAAGAACCTGAGCTTCAACTGTCAAGCAAGATGAAGAAAAGAAGCACAAAGAAAGACCAAAAGTAAAGATACGTCTGTACCTCCACATTCAGCAAAAGAAAGGACATTGAGAAGTCACTTTCAGTAAAACTTACTTTTTCTAGAGACTGGTTTTGGGTGTCTGCACCTGAAAAACATAGAATAGGTCTCAAAGAATCAATTCTTAAGACATACACTACAAAAGAAAGTTATAGCTATAGAGTAAAAGAAAGAAAATAAGTTAATACTTATCTGATGGTTTCACTGTTGTTCCAGAGTGGTATTACTGTGCCTGTTAAAGAGATTATAACTGCTGGTTAATGTTACACTACAATAATTCTTTGAATTTATGTTTATGCAACAAAAGAACCAATTTTGTTACCACCACATTTTCTATACCCCAAATTGGGTTTCAAATTAAAAAAGTAACATGTATTGTTTATCGTTTATTCATTTACTAGACCGTCACTTATTACAAAGGTAAATCAGAACGGTTTACAATATAAAATAACATTAAAATAATATTAAAACAGTAGATAAACATACTCTGAAATCCATTTGTGATAGGAAATCACTACAAAAAGACAACACACATGCAGATTTCACAGACTTTAGTAATAAAAACATTAGTAAAAACACAAAGCTAATGAATTTTTTTTCTCTTAGTTTATCCTTTATTTCTATTTTAAATGTTTGTTTCAACTGACTCTAGAAAAAGATATGTTTTTAACATTTTACGAAAATGAGTATAAGAGTCCTCAAGCCTAAGTTCTTTAGGAAGACAATTCCAAAGAGACGGAGCTGGAAAGAAAAATGCTGATGTCTGGTTATTGGGTCTAAAATCCTTTTAGTTCTTTTCCTCTGCATAGTTTAGAACTTTGGAGATGAGATTAGCTTAATTGCCTCTGAGCTCAGGGGTGAGCTCTGAGCTTGAGGTATTCAGCCACAGGTAATGGTAGAGCTCACAGGGCCCCAGTAAGCTACATATATTTAAGATAATATCTTTTAAGACACTGGCTGAAATTCAGAGTGATTCAAGTGGGCAGGAGAGTCTCTGGCCCACTTAAATCTGGTTGAGCTGCCCAAACACCGATATTCAGCAGCACTAAACCGCGCAGTGCTGCTGAATATTGTTTGTCTATGTTAAAAGTGGGCAGGTCAGGGTGGTACAAGGGGCTGCATTGGGGAGGAGCTGATGGTTATGCAGGTGCTGGCAACATTCAGTGCTGGGCCCCACATAGCTCAAAAGCTGTCCTTACTTGGCCAGGTTAGTTATGCGGGTCCCAGCACTGAATATCAGCTGGGACCCCCATAACTTTCTTTTTTTGAAGCCTCCACCCAATCTCCCTCCCAGCCGCTGAAAAGTCCCTTCTCCCTCTCAAGCCTGCCACCATTCAGAACCCCACAGAACATGTGCCCAACCCCCCATGGGCCTACCTAATAACTCTGGTAGTCCAAGTGGGTCAATAGGGGCAGGAGTTAAGCCCACTAGCTCCTACTGATAGAACTGAAAAATGAGCTTGCGGAGCTACTGCTAGTGATATGCAACTTATCCTTAAAATCGAGCGTGGTACCGGAAGATTGGAGGGTGGCCAATGTAACGCCCATTTTTTAAAAAGGCTCCAGGGGAGATCCGGGAAATTATAGACCGGTGAGTCTGACGTCGGTGCCGGGGAAAATGGTAGAGGCTATTATTAAAAACAAAATTACAGAGCACATCCGAGGACATGGATTACTGAGACCGAGTCAGCACGGCTTTTGTGTGGGGAAATCTTGCCTGACCAATTTACTTCAATTCTTTGAAGGAGTAAACAAACATGTGGACAAAAGGGAGCAGGTTGATATTGTGTATCTGGATTTTCAAAAGGCGTTTGACAAGGTACCTCATGAAAGGCTACAGAGGAAATTGGAGGGTCATGGGATAGGAGGAAATGTCCTATTGTGGATTAAAAACTGGTTGAAGGATAGGAAACAGAGAGTGGGGTTAAATGGGCAGTATTCACAATGGAGAAGGGTAGTTAGTGGGGTTCCTCAGGGGTCTGTGCTAGGACCGCTGCTTTTTAATATATTTATAAATGATTTAGAGATGGGAGTAACTAGCGAGGTAATTAAATTTGCTGATGACACAAAGTTATTCAAAGTCGTTAACTCGCGACAGGATTGTGAAAAATTACAAGAGGACCTTACGAGACTGGGAGACTGGGCGGCTAAATGGCAGATGACGTTTAATGTGAGCAAGTGCAAGGTGATGCATGTGGGAAAAAAGAACCCGAATTATAGCTACGTCATGCAAGGTTCCACGTTAGGAGTTACGGACCAAGAAAGGGATCTGGGTGTCGTCGTCGATAACACACTGAAACCTTTTGCTCAGTGTGCTGCTGCAGCTAGGAAAGCGAATAGAATGTTGGGTATTATTAGGAAAGGTATGGAAAACAGGTGTGAGGATGTTATAATGCCGTTGTATCACTCCATGGTGCGACCGCACCTTGAGTATTGTGTTCAATTCTGGTCACCGCATCTCAAGAAAGATATAGTAGAATTGGAAAAGGTGCAGCGAAGGGCGACTAAAATGATAGCGGGGATGGGACGACTTCCCTATGAAGAAAGACTAAGGAGGCTAGGGCTATTCAGCTTGGAGAAGAGACGGCTGAGGGGAGACATGATAGAGGTATATAAAATAATGAGTGGAGTGGAACAGGTGGATGTGAAGCGTCTGTTCATGCTTTCCAAAAATACTAGGACTAGGGGGCATGCGATTAAACTACAGTGTAGTAAATTTAAAACAAATCGGAGAAAATTTTTCTTCTCCCAACGTGTAATTAAACTCTGGAATTCATTGCCGGAAAATGTGGTGAAGGCAGTTAGCTTAGCAGAGTTTAAAAAGGGGTTGGACGGTTTCCTAAAGGACAAGTCCATAAACCGCTACTAAACGGACTTGAAAAATCCAAAATCCCAGGAATAACATGTATAGAATGTTTGTACGTTTGGGAAGCTTGCCAGGTGCCCTTGGCCTGGATTGGCCGCTGTCGTGGACAAGATGCTGGGCTCGATGGACCCTTGGTCTTTTTCCAGTATGGCATTACTTATGTACTTATGTAATCATTGTATTAATCTTCTTCCTGACAGATGGAATTAAGTACAGTACAGCCTTGCAAGTTCCAAGAGGAAAAAGACATTATGGCTCAGTGAGAACTACACAAAACCCAACAGATTGGGAAAATACTGGGCTACAGGTTAAACCTTTCAACCTCATCTTTTTTTTTAGGAGAGACCTCCACAATAGAGGTAGATTTCTGCACCCTGATATAAAATTAATGTGACAACCAAGAGTCTGCCTCCAAGCTAACAAAGGCAGATAAATATATCTGTTATGTCCCTGTAAATACGGCTAGAGGCAATCAATGCATAGCCTGGAAGTTTGTAGTATGGAATACTAGACCCTCATGGGGAAACAATTTGCCTAAATACCTGGACTCCACGGATCTACAAAAGAGACTTAAAATGATTAAGAAAGCAGCCTCCGAGTGCACCTCTAGAGAAACATGTAAGAAGCTGCTAATTACCCTTGAGGAGCCAAAGATAACGGATCAGCAGCTTTTTGCTATAGGAGCATATGTGTCCGGAACACACCCTGTGGGACATTTTTTCATCCAGGTAAAATCACGGATGGCAAATGAAACCAGAAAAAGAGTGATGTCTCCTGAGGTATGACATTTTTTTAAACATTACTTATGAAGAAAAACTGGCTATGGAAACTGGTTATGCAGATAAGAATGAATGGCTTGAATGGATAAAATATACTGCCCTCAAAACTAACAAATCAAATTGCATCGCTTGTGCAAAAGCAAGACCCTAACTGGGGACCATGCCTAACCCACAACAATGACCCCGAAGGCCTCCAATGTATCATCCAATTGTTCCATGGAAACTATGACCCAAAAGAAAGGCAGAAATGCACTATGCTGTCATTGTTGTTTCCACCAATGAAAGGAACAGAGGTGCCACCTTCAGTTAGTGCATATCCGGAAAACTATACCTGTTTCTTCAGGAAAGGACCAGCAGGAAGAAATTTAAAGAAAATGGACAAGGACTATTGTCAGACTACTATTAGTGTTGAAAAAGACAACTTAAACTACTCCACCCACTGGTGCCTGAATCAAAACCAAGGAAGAACAGATATATGGTGGATGTGTGCGGATAAGAAAATTTGAGCCATGCTACCCATCTTGTGGCACGGGACTTGTACCCTGATTCAATTACTTATGCCATTCCATCTACTAATCACACAGTCAGAAAAGAAAGAGGATCTTGAAATAGACCATGAATCTAGGAAACGTCGATCAATAACACCAAAAGGATCCTTTGACACCAAAATATACATTGATGAAATAGGAGTTCCTCGTGGAGTTCCTAATGAATTCAAAGCCAGAAATCAGATTGCAGCAGGATTTGAATCAGTATTTTTCTGGTGGGCCACACTCAACAAAAATGTTGATTGGATCAACTACATCTATTACGATCAACAGAGGTTTGTGAACTATACTCGAGATGCTATAAAAGGCATTGCAGAACAGTTGGGCCCCACATCATTTATGGCCTGGCAGAACAGAATGGCACTGGATATGTTGTTGGCAGAGAAAGGTGGAGTCTACAAAATGTTTGGAGACTTCTGTTGCACATACATACCCAACAACACCTCACCAGATGGCAGCATCACCATGGCCCTTGATGGATTGACTGCCTTATCCGAAGAACTGGCAGAAAATTCTGGAATCACTGACAAAGGGGATGGAGAACTGGTTTGGAAAATGGAGTGGACTCATATCTTCAACATTAGTATCAATCGCTGTAGCTGCAGCCATTTTGGTTACTTGTGGACGTTGCTGCATTCCCTGCCTTCGAGGATCGGTTCAAAGATGGATTGATACATCAATGACAAAGGCCAGTCTCTCGAAACTTGTATAGCTGTTTCTTAAGAGTTATTTAGCTATAAGTCTCAATATCTTGAAGTATAAACCCCTAGCACATCAACACACCTAAATCTCTTGTTCTTTTCTGAAGTTCCTTTATTGAATAACATAGATGATTACTCACAGTTAGATGTTTATGAGCACAAAGGAACCCTGTAGTTTGTGAGCTGTATCAGTGGAGAGAAGGTAGAAGTTTAACCAGGATCAGCTCATTGCAGAGATAAGAAAAATAGTTCCACAGATAGAGGCAGCTCGGAGTTAGGTGTTGGCAGTACCCTCTTTTATGAGGGTATTTTCAGGGTGAAAAGACTAGTGCTTTTCCAGAGCTACAACAGGATCATTGCTTTGTCCTGGAGCAAGATGGAATACTGTCCTCCTCATGGGCAGAGGGGGCGGAGCCAGGAGCTCATACAGATTTAGAAAGGAAAGAGTAGAAAGGCCAATAGGGACAAAGCCTGCCCTCGAGTGGCAAGGTTGGCTCTAGGAGGCAGCCCCTGATTGGAGGAAAAGGTCATACCTTGACCTCTCAGGACAGAGATAGTAAGAATGGCCAGGAAGTGCTGGCACGTAAACAAAGAAGCCAAGCTTGGCTGAGACAGAGGAGTGATCTAAGCAGCATCACAACCAGTAGTAACAGATCTTATACAGACAGGCAAGTGGGGTTGCGTTGTCTGTGAACTACATACATACTGCCACAACTTGAAATCGCTTCCATAAGAATTAGCCACCCAAACCTGCAGGAGAACCTTAACACAGTTATATTTTACAGACCACCAGGCAACTGGCGAGACTGCCAAACATACTTCATGGATTTTATCTCGAACACCTGCATCTCCTCCTCTAACCTCATCATAATAGGAGATATAAACCTACACATGGAAGATCTCACCATAACAAATACCCAAGACTGTAAAGCGTTCCTACAACTATGGGACCTACAAGGACAAAACACGCAACCAACACACAAAAAAGGCCACACATTAGACATCATAACACAAAAATTTGCCCACGACGCAAATTTTACATTAACAAACACTAATTGGTCACCTATATTGTGATCAGACCATTACAAAGCACATATCACCCTCTTATGGAGAATGAAAGACTTACCCAACAAACAAAAACGAAAAACCTACACCACAAGAGGTAAAATAGATCTGGATAAGTTCTGGCAACAAATCTACATCGACGGATGGACAACAAAGACAGACACAATCCAATTCCTCTCAGAATGGGATAACAGATGTAAATTAATACTAGACAACATTGCCGCAATCCAAACCAGAACTTCGCACAGAAAGAACTCAATACCATGGTTCAATGAAGAATTGAAAAAACTTAAAACACAAGTTAGGAAACTAGAACGCGCATGGAATAAAAAGAAAGATGATCCTAGTCTCAACGCTTGGAAGCAACTCCGAAGGAAATATAAATATACAATAAGACAATCCAAAAGACAATACTACAAAACTGAAATTGGCCCAAATTACAAAGACACACACAAACTCTTCCAACTCGTGAATAAATTACTAGATACTACCCCAGTCACTAACAACAGCAAAGACACACCAGGAGCTGACGACTTGGCGAAGTACTTCAAGTAGAAAATCATACAACTGCGACTCAAAATACCCGTCAGCCCCACCGACTACACTGCATTCCTAGAATGCCTAGACCCAGACCCTGGAGTTTACCCAGCAGACAGGATCTGGACTGAATTCACAATACTACCGGAAGACCTCATCTCACAAACGCTTAAAAGATTCACCAAATCTTATTGCAAACTAGACATTTGCCCAAACAACCTCATGAAGTCAGCCCCTCAACAATTCATAACAGACCTAACAAACCACGTAAACTTTGTGCTACAAAATGGACTCTTCCCAATGGAGAAAGGTAACATTCTACTCACCCCCATACCCAAAGATGCAAAGAAAAATGCCAACGAAATAACGAACTACAGACCAGTAGCATCCATTCCCTTAATCAACAAAATAACAGAAGGTATGGTGACCAAACAACTCACAGAATATCTAAACAAGTTCTCAATATTACACGAGTCCCAGTCAGGATTCCGCGCCAATCACAGCACTGAAACCGTATTAGTTACACTCATGACAAAACTCAAACAACTGATAGCAAACGGGAACAATATACTACTGTTACAATTCGACATGTCAAGCGCATTTGATATGGTTGACCATGGAATTTTATTACACATCCTCGAATACTTCGGCATCGGAGGCAACATTCTCAACTGGTTTAAGGGGTTCCTAACTACACGCTCTTATCAAGTGACATCAAATTCGGCTACATCAACTACATGGACACCCGAATGTGGTGTTCCACAGGGATCCCCTCTCTCACCGACCATATTCAACCTAATGATGACACCCTTGGCCAGACTATTATCGAATCAAAACTTGAACCCACACATATATGCTGATGATGTAACGATCTTCATCCCATTCAAACAAGATCTAAGGGAAATCTCCAATGAAATCAAGCGTAGCCTATACATTATGAACGCCTGGGCAGACGCATTTCAGCTGAAACTTAACGCAGAAAAAACCCAATGCCTTGTACTTACTTCGCAATACAATAAGAATAAATTCACCACCATCAACACACCTAATCTAAACCTACCAGTTTCGGACACCCTAAAAATTCTTGGAGTCACCACTGATCGACACCTAACACTTGAGAATCATGCTACAAACATAACCAAGAAGATGTTTCACTCAATGTGGAAACTAAAAAGAATCAAACCATTTTTTCCAAGGTCCGTCTTCCGCAATCTGGTACAATCACTAGTACTCAGTCATCTGGACTATTGTAATTCACTATACGCTGGTTGCAAAGAGCAAATACTTAAAAAACTCCAGACAGCCCAGAACACAGCAGCCAGATTAATATTCGGCAAATCAAAATATGAATGCGCGACACCACTACGAGAAAAACTACACTGGCTCCCACTTAAAGAATGCATCACATTCAAACTTTGTACCTTAGTCCACAAGATCATCCATGGAGACGCCCCAGCCTACAAGTGAGACCTAACAGAACTACCACACAGGAACGCAATAAAATCTTCTCGCACTTTCCTCAATCTTCACCCTCCCAATTGTAAAGGTCTGAAATACAAATTGTTGCATGCATCTACCTTTTCCTATATGAGCACACAGCTATGGAACGCACTACCACGCAACCTGAAAACGGTCCATGAACTGGCCAATTTCCGCAAACTACTAAAAACGTATCTCTTCGAGAAGATATATCACAAAGATCAGTAATAAAATCTTGTAAAGAATTCTATTTTCGACCAGCAGCCAATGCAAATAAATCAAGGCCAGAGAAATATGAACAAATCTTGACAGACCATATTGAACATGTGCTGCTACATTTTGTACAATTTGTAGTCATTTCAAAGTTGTTTTTCTTTTTTTGGGGGGGTGGCATGTACTGCTATGGATTTACAGCCTGTCTCACTGACACAGACTACTCAATAATTACCGTGGATTCTTTTGGATTCATATTAGATAAATGAAACCTTTATTAGAGGTGCTAAATTCTACAATGATTAAAATATATATATATATAATGGTTAAGACATATACAATGATTAGCTATATACACACAATTATTAGCTAAACAATCATTACATCACTAGTCTCTACATCTAAGTAATGCTAAGAGTTCTTAGACCAGGAAAAGAAGCAATAATGCATACGTACAACATCACTGGTCCTTACATCATCCAGGCTCTTAACATCAGCTGGGGGGGGCAGTGGTGTGCTGGAGCCGGCTCACACCGGCTCGCAAGAGCCGGTTGTTAAATTTTTAAAGTTCTTGTGAGCCGGTTGTTGTGGCAGGCGAGCCGGCTCTCAGGGTCGGCGCAACCCGGCTTAAGTGAGGTAAGCATGGCAGGAGGGTACCACAAGCCATGCTTACCTCATCCCTCGCCACTCTGGGGGGGGGGGGGGTTTAAATTGTTGATTTACCTCCATCGCAGCAGCCACAGTGGAAGCCCATCTCTAGCCATCCCTTCGTTCCCGTCAGTGTCCCGCCTTCTTCTGACATCATTTCCTCTTTCTGCAAGGGCGGGACACTGACAGGAAACGAAGGGAAGGCTAGAGATGGGCTTTCACTGCGGCTGCAGTGATGGAGGCAGGGGAGTGAGAATTGTTGGGTGGGTATGGATGGCTGGAGGGGGGTAGGGGAGTGAAGAGAATCGCTAGGTGGGTATGGATGGCTGCAGGGGGGGCAGTGGAGCAAAGAGAATCGCTGGGTAGGTATGGATGGCTGGAGGGGGGTAGGGGAGAGAAGAGAATTGCTAGGTGGGTATGGATGGCTGCAGGGGGGGCAGTGGAGCAAAGAGAA
Organism: Microcaecilia unicolor; assembly: GCF_901765095.1. Classification (NCBI taxonomy): domain Eukaryota; kingdom Metazoa; phylum Chordata; class Amphibia; order Gymnophiona; family Siphonopidae; genus Microcaecilia; species Microcaecilia unicolor. The sequence goes on along the minus strand of NC_044041.1, from coordinate 150,063,290 downwards.
TCGCTGGGTGGGTATGGATGGCTGGAGGGGGACAGGGGAGTAAAGAGAATTGCTGGGTGGGTATGGATGGCTGGAGGGGGGGGCAGGAGAGAGGGGAGACTCACTGGGTAGGTATGGATGGCTAGAGGGGGGCAGGGGAGAGAGGAGAATTGCTGGGTGGGTATGGATGGCTGGAGGGGGGGCAGGAGAGAGGGGAGAATCACTGGGTGGGTGTGGATGGCTGGAGGGGGCAGGGGAGAGAGGAGAATCGCTGGGAGAGTGTGGATGGCTGGAGGGGGGCAGGGGAGAGGAGAGAATTGCTGGGTGGGTGTGGATGGCTGGAGGGGGCAGGGGAGAGGAGAGAATCGCTGGGTGGGTGTGGATGGCTGGAGGGGGGCAGGGGAGAGGAGAGAAATGCTGGGTGGGTTTAGATGGCTGGATGGGTATGGATGGCTGGAGGGGGGCAGGGAAGAGGAGAGAATCACTGGGTGGGTATGGATGGCTGGAGGGGGCAGGGGAGAGAAGAGAATTGCTGGGTGGGTATGGATGGCTGGAGGGGGGCAGGGAAGAGGAGAGAATCGTTGGGTGGGTATGGATGGCTGGAAGGGGGGCAGGGGAGAGGAGAGAATCGCTGGGTGGGTATGGATGGCTGGAGGGGGGCAGGGGAGAGGAGAGAATCGCTGGGTGGGTATGGATGGCTGGGGGGGGGAGGGGAGAGTTGCTGGACATGGATGGAGGGGAGGGAAGAGTGAGGAAGGAGATGAGATGAGGGAAAAGGAAGAGAGGAGAAAAACTGCACATGGATGAAGAAAATAGGCAGAAGCTGGATCCACTGGACAGTCAAGTCTGAGGAGGACCCAGCTTTTATTTACGGATGTAGGACAAGAAATGAAGAAGAAAGGTGGAAAATAAAGAAATAAATGGAAAGGAAGCCCTGGAAAAGGAGTTAAGAGGACAGATAGCAGCAGAATCGGATACTGGGCCAGCATTATCAGAAAAACAAAGTCACCAGACAACAAAGGTAGAAAAAAATCATTTTATTTTTATTATAGTATTTGGAATATGTCCACTTTGAGAATCAGGTGCTCAACATTAAAAGTTTATATTTATTTACTTATTTATGGCATTTTATCCCACATTAAACATGAATTAGATAGGAACCTGGGATCATTAAATTTTTTTTCCTGGAGTAATGCATTGCCACCCCCCCCCCCCAGGCTCTCTCCCCGGCTATAGCCAGCTCTGCAATTTGGGTGGCGCAGAGGTGGACGGGGGCGCAGAGGTGGACGAGGGGTGCAGAGGTGGATGGGGGGGCGCAGAGGTGGACCGGGGAGAGAGCCTGTTGTTAAACATTTACCAGCACACCACTGGTTGGGAGGGTTGTCGGCAGGGGGGTCCAGGGGCAAATCTACGGGGGCCCAGACCCCTGTGGCCCCATACTGGCTACGCCACTGTTGTACACTATCAGGCTTATTTTCGAAAGAGAAGTGCGCCCATCTTACGACACAAATCGGGAGATGGGCGTCCTTCTCTCAGGGTCGCCCAAATCGGCATAATCGAAAGACGATTTTGGGCGCCCTCAACTGCTTTCCGTCGCAGTGACGACCAAAGTTAATGGGGGTGTGTCGGCAGCGTAGTGAAGGCGGGACTGGGGCGTGCTTAACAGATGGACGTCCTCGGCCAATAATGGAAAAAAGAAGGGCGTCCCTGACGAGCACTTGGACAACTTTACTGGGTCCATTTTTTTCTTGCAACCAAGCCTCAAAAAGGTGCCCGAACTGACCAGATGACCACCGGAGGGAATCGGGGATGACCTCCCCTTACTCCCCCAGCGGTCACCAACCCCCTCCGACCCTAAAAAAAACTTAAAATTTTTTTTGCCAGCCTCAAATGTGATACCCAGCTCCATGACAGCAGTATTCAGGTCCCTGGAGCAGTTTTAGTAGGTGCAGTGCACTTCAGGCAGGCGGACCCAGGCCAATCCCCCCCATTGTGGTGGTAAATGTGAGCCCTTCAAAACCCACCAGAAACCCACTGTACCCCCCCCCCCTCCGAAGGGACACCACCTTGTAAGTGGTGGAGGGGCTTCCGTGTTTCAATGACTCAGAGGGCTATGCTGTAGGGATACCCATGTCAGACAGGCCTCTGAGGAGAAACCAAACAAAGAGTGTCCCAACCTGGAGGATCCAAGATGGCATTGAGGGAGGACGTATGCTAGTTGAGTTCCCGTTTTACACCAGAATGCCTGAAGAAGAGGGCGCGCTCCCCAGAGAATGGGGAAGAGAAAAGGCAAAACCGTGGTGCTGTCCTCCTCGAATACGACTGAGGTTCCCACCACTTCTCAGTCTATTTTGGAGAGATTCGGGGTCATAACGTCGGGGATATCGGTTCTTGCTTCGGGCAACAGCAAGGCTTTATTGCCGAATCTCAGTGGAAGGAGTGACTTAGAGTCCCCCTGTTGGCACGACCCCTCCAAGACCCGGAAATAGTAATACTTCGCTATGGAGGTCAATAATGGAAACGCCCGAAGTGGGTTAGGATTTTCACGTGACCTGAGGAGGTCCTGGCGCAGCATAAACCAACTGGGGGATTGGAGAGTGAGCTCTTCCCCCGAAGATATCTGGAGCGGTTTCTGTGGAGAAATTGGACTTGGTGAAGCCAATAATGTTATAATGTTATAATGTTATAGGAACTGCAGCAGAATGTGAATAACTCTCTTCTTCAGATGTTTAAAATTTTTCACTATGTGAGTTAAAGAATTTATATTAATACTTATCTAACAAAGTGGAAGTCCAAGATATAAAATAGAGACTTTGATTACAGAAATGGCTTCTCTATGAAAATCAGACAATTTGGTAATGAAAAATAGTTATCTTTCTTGTAAAAATTTGAATTTCTGGAGAACCAATTAAGGGAAAAAAACTTGAGAATGATAAATTTACCTATAATATCCTATATATCAGCTACTGAATTCTTGAAGAAATATTTCTCTGATACTTTGCTAATACCTTCTGATAGCCACCTTTTGGTGACTAAAATTATATTTCCTTTAAAATCTTCTTTATCAGAGAAGAGAGATGTAAGTTTAACCGACATTTTGGAAAATTCAGAAGTTATAGAGTTATATTATTAGTGACTTTCGTCTTTGATTTAGATAGGAACAATGTTTTGAAATTGTATTTCCGATACATGGTTGATAGTTTTTTTGGTTCAAAGATGCATATATTTATTGACACATCAAGGGAATCGCAGACTGGGAGGTGTGAAGTCTTGGCTTTTAAGCCAGGAATCATTGCCCTTGGTGGGACCTTCCTAGCACGATTCCCTTGTAAGTGTTTTATTTCCTTATTACTTATTTGTTTGAACCTAAGAAATTATAAGAGTTTGTGGAAACAGATGAAGAATGCTCTGCAGCAACTTCCTTCAGTTACCGCTGTACCAGCTGCAATAACCGATTAGCCTTCCTCCCTCAGAAAATGTGAAGTGTAAGATTAACCATTTTGAGTTTTTCTTATTTTCTTTACGATTGTTTTCCTGATCTTGGATCTTCCAATTGTGGGCAATTATGTTAATATATATTGTTGAGAGAAAATGTTTTCCTTTTTATATTAATTTCTGTATTTCCTTACATTTATGTGATAAATGTGAATGTAATTAAGTAAAATGATAAATAAATTAAATAAAAAAAGAAACCCACTGTACCCACATGTAGGTGCCCCCTTCATCCCTTAGGGCTATGGTAGTGGTGTACAGTTGTGGGGAGTAGGTTATGGGGAGGGGTTGGGGGCTCAGCACCCAAGGTAAGGGAGCTATGCACCTGGGAGCAATTTCTGAAGTCCACTGCAGTGCCCTCTAGGGTGCCCGGTTGGTGTCCTGGCATGTGAGGAGGACCAGTGCACTATGAATGCTGTCTCCTCCAACGACCAAAGGGCTTGGATTTGGTTGTTTCTGAGATGGGCGTCCTCGGTTTCCATTATCGCCGAAAACCGGGGACGACCATCTCTAAGGTCGACCTAAGGATGACCATCTCTAAGGTTGATCTAAATGTTGAGATTTGGGTGTCCCTGATCGTATTATCGAAATGAAAGATGGCTGCCCATCTTGTTTCGATAATACGGGTTTCTCCGCCCCTTCATGGGGCTGTCCTCCGAGGACGATCCCAGGAAAACTTTGGCGCCCCGTTTGATTATGCCTTTCCATGGAAACTAGTTAATAATGCTTGCTTCTCTCTCTCTTTTATTTTTATTTTTTCTTCTATGACTGAACTGGGTCCTTCTGTGCCTTCTGTTAATGCTGTGGCAAAAAATTCAAGTTTAAAAACTATGGTGAAAAGAGCAGGGAGACTAGCTAATAAAGTTTTTATTTTTAAATTCTGTGTGTTCATCAATGTCCTACAATTACTCTTTTTAAAATAGCTTTCTTTTAGGACAGTTTAAGCCTTGCTAGTATCCTTTTTATACTCATGGCTGTTAAATTTCTACCTCTAGAGAAAGGTTCAGTTTAAAACTATAGGGAAAAGGGATTGTACACTATGGAAACAAGTTAATGCTTGCTTCTCTCTCTTTTATTTTTATTTTCTAAGTGTGGGGAAAAGCATACGGAGACTAGCTAATAAAGTTTGCTTGCTACTTTTTAAATATATTTTTTTTAATTCTGTGTTTATCAATATCAATAATAACCTACAATTTATGTTTATCAATATCAATATCCTACAATTCCTCTTTAAATCCTAATCTTTAAGTTACCAAGCACAGAGATGTCCTCTTCTTTCAGAATGCCTCCATGGCGTCATTTTCCTCCGCACCCGCCGCTGGCCCTGTGACAGCACCAGCTCCAGGGGGTGGGACAGCTTGTGCCTGAGCTAAAAAGGAGGGAAATATAGATATTGGTTAGAACCATGCTGTCCATCACCTGATGGCCATTGAGGTTTGGGAGTTGAATATGGGGGTTAAGGACCAACCTATTGATTACACATTGACACAGAGAGGCTGCCATTAAGATGAGCACCTGCCTCAGCATGCAGCTCAGCCTGCATCCCCTGGAGAAAACCAGGCTCAGTATCAGAAGACTTACAATCAAAAGTCTCTCAAAACACCTTTATGCAGATCTCAATATCAGCAACATAACCCTTCTCCGGTAGCAGACATATTGGGCCCGATATTCGGCAAGCAGCAGACCTGACTCCCACTATTTCGAGTCATCTCCCGCACTCCCACCAGTGCCAGGATCTCCCGCTGAACAGCTCCATTTCCAGGGACAGCAGGAAATGCCTACTTTAAACGTCATCTCCTGCTGCTGCTGATCTTGCAGCAGTAGGAAATGATGTTTTACAAGGTGCCACATGCTGTCGCTAGAAAGGGAGGCTGTGTCAGGGCAGAGCTGTGGGTGGTTCTGGGCAGAGCTATGGGTAGGCTGGGCAGAGCTATGGATGGACTGGGTGGAGCTAAGGGGTGGGTTGTGGCTGAGCTATGGGCGTGGCCTAAATCTTCCGCTCAGGAGGCTGACCCCCTTGGCAGCTCTGAAGCAGTTGTCAGTGTTTTGCTAACTGCTGCTGGTTTATTTTTGTATATTCAGTGCTGGGTCTTGTACATGCATAGCATTGAATATCCAGGCATACACAGCCAGATAAAACATAGTTAATTAAGTGTGATATTCAGTATTTGACTGACTAGGATGAACTGCCTAAAGATAGGCCGATATTCAAAGCAATCCTGCCCACTTAAATAGCTTCCCGCCGCCTAACCAGGGATATTCAGTGGCGCTTAACTGGACAGTGTCACTGAATATCCCTTGAGGTGCCCAAATAAAAAGTGGGCAGGTCAGAGGTGGCACTGGGGGCAGCACTGGGGAGGAGCCCCAGGTTATGCAGGTGCCAGCATTATTCAGTGCCAGCACCTGAATAACTAAGCGGCTTCATTTAGGACAGGTCAAGAGCTGTCGTAAATAAAGCTGCTTAGCTATGTGGGTGCCAGCCTGATATTCAGTTGTGAGCTGGGAGGGAAAGAAAGGAACATTGGTTGGGTAGGGGGGGCTTGGGAGGGCTCGTGGGGGGAGGTTAGCTTTAAGAATAAATAAATAATTTTTAAAACAAGTTATGCTGGCCAGTCGGCCTGATAGTCAGCCAGAGCCACGTAACTTTTATGCGGCCCTGGCACTGGTAAACGACATTTTTGTTACAAAGAATGTGAATGGTGTTCTTAGCTAAATCATGGGTGCTGAATTCGAAAATGAAATCAGTTTTTGCCTATGGGGTCAGTTTTCTTGTGACACACTACCCTTTTTATAAAAATCCTTGAAAACGCTGCATTTTGGTACCCTGCTGTGCAGGGCCGCTGAGAGGGGGGGCGGGGGGACAAAATCCCCAGGGCCCGGGCCTTCAAGGGGGACCTGGTGCCAGTCCCACCCGCCCTCTGACCGTCTGCCACCGGGCCGGCCCCCTGTATTTTGTGACCGACATGCTATTTTTTCTGAATATTTCTCCAAGGAAGGTGACATGGTCTTTTGTAATGATATCGAATCCGTTATGGAGACTCTTGGCCATGATTTCAATGTAAATGAGTGGCGCTTGTTCATAGATTCTAGCAAAGTTAGTCTGAAAGCAGTACTTCTTCACAATGGGAACGAATTTCCTTCAGTTCCGATTGCTCATGCAGTTAACCTGAAGGAGACATATGAGAACTTCAGCCAGCTACTCATACTTGTCCAATATGAGAAATACAAATGGTGTATATGTGGAGATCTCAAGGTTATTGCAATTCTGCTCGGTATGCAGCTCGGGTACACAAAGCACTGCTGCTTTCTATGCGAGTGGGATAGCAGAGACAGAAAAAAACCACTATTGTGGGAAAAAATGGCCTGCTCGGAATGAACTACTGCCTGGACAGAAGAATGTGGTGAACATTCCTCTTGTTGACCCCAAAAATGTGTATCTACCTCTGCTGCACATTAAATTGGGTCTCATCAAAAACTTTGTAAAAGACATGGACAAAACATCTCCTGGATTCATGTACTTGCGAGAGAAGTTCCCAAGGATCAGTGAAGCAAAAATTAAGGAAGAAATATTTGTAGGACCGCAAATTAGGGAAGTAATGGCTGATGAAAATTTCCTTGATATGTTGAACGATGTTGAAAAAGAGGCATGGCTGGCTTTCACAAGTGTCTGCAAGAACCTTTTAGGCAACAATAAGGCAGAGAACTATCGTGATATTGTACATGAATTACTGAGATCATACCACCATATGGGATGTAACATGTCACTAAAAATACATTTCTTGAACACTCATTTGAACTTCTTCCTGGATAACCTTGGAGCCGTTAGTGAACATGGAGAACGGTTCCACCAGGACATTTCTCAAATGGAAAAGCGTTATCAAGGCAAATGGAATGCCGCAATGTTGTCCGACTACTGCTGGACCTTACGGAGAGACATTCCCGAGGCAAAGTACCACAGGAAATCAGGAAGGAAATCTTTTTAGGTAATTTTCTTCACTTCTCTTTACTCTTATGTTGCTTATATCTTTGATTTCTTTGTGAACTGACACAGTTTTTTTGGAACTCTTGTAGCAGAAGCGTGTCATTTTGCCAGATACATATAATAGCTACATACGCTGACACAAGCATTTACAAAAACCATTATCACATGAAAACTGAGGCTGATACAGAAATTCTGAAATGAGATCTGGATTCAGGGAAGAATTATCTTCCAGAAAATGTATGTTTTGTTCTTGTTACAGAAAAAAAGTTTTTTTGTGTAGACCAGTGATATCAGCCGGGCTTACATACATGCTGGACGCCAGGCCTGCCCAACAAAATCCTGATATTCAGTGCTGGTGCCCGTCCATGGCCTGGCACTGAATATCAGGGGATAAGTTAGCTGGCGACGATTAGTGTTTAAAAAAACACTGACCGCTGCCAGCTGAATATTGGGGGAAGTGTGTTTTATGAAGTCCTATTTATGGGGTTATATTTATCGATTAAATGCTTTATTTCCCTTACAACTGGTGTCTTTTCAAAAAGCCTAAAAGAGTACAAGGAGCCTTCAAGAGGGGGGCATCACAGCAGCACTTTATTGATAATATGTGATACGATCTGTGTTTCGGCAAAACTGCCTGCAGCAGGGGTCTAGTAGCAGTCTCAGACTTTTAATGTATCAATCAATCGACAGAGAGATACAGCCTAGACTTGTGCGGGAAAGCGTTTTTGGAATAGCACTGTGTTTCCGCTCTATTGTTGGCGTCTGTGTGTTTTTGAGATTTTGCAAGACTGTATCTCTTTGTCAATTGATCGATACATTAGAAGTTTGAGACTGCTACTAGACCCCTGATGCAGGCAGTGTCACTGAAACATGAACCATGTTGGGTCTTATCAAGAAAGTACTGGTGTGAGCCTCTCTCTTGAAGGCTCCTTGTGCTCTTTTTGCTGCTTGCTTTTGCTTGTGTGCTTCTCGGACTCTCTCTCCTACATATAACTGGTGTCTTTTCACCAGTTATTCCTCCATGATAAAATTTGCCCCATTCTGTTACATTTTCAGAGTTATTTTTCCACCAAAGAGACAGACAGATGTTCTCGACCCCTTAGGTATAATTCTTTGTATAATTCTTTCTAACTTCCATTGGGATGGAACGAATTATAACATTAAAACAACAAAACTGCAGAGTTTATGAGATAAGGATGGGGCACTGTAGGTTAATCAAGAAAGAGAAACTGGAGTGCAGGAGCAACCTAATGGTTAGTACAGTGGGCTATGAACCAGGGGCACTGGGTTTGATTCCCACTGCAGCGCTCTATGACTTTGGGCAAGTCACTTAATCCTCCATTTCAGATCTGTGGAACTATTCCTAACAAACTCTGTTCCCTAATGGAAGCCATTTTACATCTCTCACCAAGGAGAAAGTTGATCATATCTTGGTTTGGCTTAATATCATGTAGCACCTGAAAGAAAAATGTCAATAACTTTATAAAAAATTCTTATTCACAGGGAGCCAGAGCAAAATTAATGAAGCAAGGTGTTGCCCAGTACCATCTGCTACTCTTAAAATCATCTTAAAGTAGCTGACATATTCTGTAGTAATTGCAAGTGACCCAAGACTTTTTTTAGGCAGCCCTAAGTAAAGCAGATTTCACGAGGCCCCTATTTGAAGTTCTGTTTCATTTAGAAAAACACATTTGTCTTAAAATGAGCAGAAATTGAAAACTTTTTAAAGAACAACTGAGACCTTTTCCTCTATTGAGGTAATGTATAAGTACATAATTATTGCCATACTGGGACAGACTGAAGGTCTATCAAGCCTAGCATCCTGTTTCCAACAGTAGCCAATCCAGGTCACAAGTCCCTGGCAAGATCCCAAAAAAGTACAATACATTTTATGCTGTTTATCCCAGAAATAAGCAGTGGATTTTCCCCAAGTCCAATTTAATTATGGTCTATGGACGTTTCCTTTAGGAAGCCATCCAAACCTTTTTTATACCCCAGTAAGCTAACTGCTTTTACTACATTGTCTGGCAACGAATTCCAGAGTTTAATTACACATTGAGTGAAGAAAAAGTTTCTCTGATTTGCTTTAAATTTACTACTTTGTAGCTTCATTACATGCCTGCTAGTCCTTGTATTTTTGGAAAGCGTAAACAAGCAATTCACATCCACGTCCAATTCCACACATTATTTTATAGATCTCTATCATATCTCCCCTCAGCCATCTTTTCTCCAAGCTGAAGAGCCCAAACTGCTTTAGCCTTTCCTCATAGGGAAGTCATCCCATCCCCTTTATCATTTCATTGCCCTTCTCTGTACCTTTTCTAATTCCACTATATCTTTTTAAAGATGTGGTGACCAGAGTTGAACACAAAATTCGATGTGCGGTCGCACCATGGAGCGATACAAAGGCATGATAATGTTCACATTTTTGTTTTCCATTCCTTTCCTAATAATACCTAACATTCATTTGCTTTCATAGCTGTTGCCGCACACTAAGCAGAGGATTTCAACATATCATCAACGATAACACCTAGATCCTTTTCCTGGTCGATGACTCCTAATGTGGAACCTTGCATTACATAGCTATAGTTTGGGTTCCTCTTTCCCACATGCATCACTTTGCACTTGCTCACATTAAACGTCATCTGCCGTTTAGATGCCCAGTCTACTAGTCTCATAAGGTCGTCTTGTAACTTTACACAATCCTCGTGTCGTCAGCAAATTTAATTACCTCACTAGTTACTCCCATCTCTAGATCATTTATAAATATGTTTAAAAAACAGCGGTCCTAGCACAGACCCCAGGGGAGCCCAACTATCTACCCTTCTCCATTGAGAATACTGACCATTTAACCCTACTCTCTGTTTTCTTTTAACCAGTTTTTGTTCCACAATAGGACACTACCTCCTATCCCATGACTCTCTAATTTCCTCTGGAGTCTTTCATGAGGTACTTTGCCAAACACCTTTTAAAAATCCAGATACGCACTATCGACTGGCTCACCTTTATCCACATGTTTCAACTCCCCTTCAAAAAAATGTAATAGATTGGTGAGGCAAGATTTCCCTTCACTAAATCCATGTTGGCTTTATCTCATTAATCCATGCTTTTTAAGTATGCTCTGTAATTTTCTTCTTTATAATAGCCTCTACCATTTTGCCCGGCACTGACGTCAGTCTCTCCGGTCTATAGTTTTCCAGATCACATCTGGAACCTTTTTCAAAAATTGGCTTTACATTGGCCACCCTCCAATCTTCCGGTACCATGCTTGATTTTAAAGATAAATTACATATTACTAACAACAGTTCTTTTAATTCATTTTTCAATTCTATCAGTACTCTGGGATGAATACCATCTGGTCCAGGAGATTTGCTACTCTTCAGTTTGTCAAATTGAGCCATTACATCCTCCAGGTTTATAAAGATTTCATTCAGTTTTTTCAATTCATCGTCTCCCAAATCTTCCTCAGTGAGAACAGAAACAAAGAATTAATGTAATCTCTCTGCTATGGCTTTGTCTTCCTTGATTGCCCCTTTTACCCTTCAGTCATCTAGTGGTCCAACTGATTCTTTTGCCAGCTTCTTGCTTTTAATATACCTAATTTTTATAATATGTATTTGACTCCAACGCAGTCTTTTTTTCAAAGTCCCTCTTTGCCTTCTTTATCAGCGCTTTGCATTTAACTTGACATTCCTTATGCTGTTTCTTATTATTTCAGTCATTTTCTTCTTCCATTTTCTGAAGGATTTTCTTTTAGCTCTAATAGCTTCCTTCACCTCACCTTTTAACCATGACAGCTGTCATTTGGTCTTCCTTCTTCCTTTTTTAATACATGAAATATATTTGGTCTGGGCTTCCAGGATCGTAGATTTGAACAGCATCCATGTTTGATGTAAATTTTTGACCTTTGCAGCTGCTGCTCTAAGCTTTTTTTTCACCATTCTTCTCATTTTATCATAGTTGCCTTTTTGAAAGTTAAACACTAACGTATTGGATTTCCTGTGTGTACTTACTCTAAAGCCGATATCAAATCTGATTATATTATTATCACTGTTATCAAGTGGCCCCAGCACCATTACCTCCTGCTCTAGATCATGTGCTCCTCTAAGAACTAGGTCTAGAACTTTTCCTTCTCTTGTTAGCTTCTGTACCAGCTGCTCCATAAAGCAGCCCTTGATTTTGTAAAGGAATTCTACCTCCCTAGCATGCCCTGATGTTACATTTACCCATTCAATATCAGGGTCATTGAAATCACCCATTTTTATTGTTGTCACGATTGTGCCCATGTTTCAGGCTTTCAGTCATCTCGCCACCTGGTGGCCAGACCTGGTGGCTGCATTGGACTGTCTGTGTGCTGTTTCCCATGTTCCAGAAATCATGCTGGTCCGGATCGTCCAGCCTCCCAGACTGTCTTGGGATTTTTGGAACTTAGCAGCACCCTTACCTGGTGAACTCCCTTGTATGTGGCCTTTATTAATTCCCTGGAAACTTCTGTGTTTGCCTTTGCATTGTCTAAGGTCCCTGGTGTGTTTGAGTGCTTAGTTGCACTTCTGCCTATGTCATGCACCCACGGAATTCCGGATGAAATTAGAGTGCCACTCAGGACCAGATGATAGTAGTCGGGCCTGCCTCTGAGATGCACTACAGAACTCCGGAAGTGATGCAGGAAAAACTAACCACTTCTTCTGTCCTCAAAGGGCGGAAGAGGAAAATTTAACTAAGTTTAGAATTCTTTCCCAGATTTCGTTTGAGACAATAAATCCAATCAGTTTGATTTTCTTTAAAACAAGATAACACTTTTAATTAAATTGGTTTCTTTTAAAATGAGTAAATAACAATATAATTTTCTGTAACAACTTGATAACCGTTGACTGTGAATTAACTCAAAATACAACCTATTTGAATTACCCTTGTATTCTGTTTCTTCCTCTCTAGAGACCTGGACACAGGACACGTTAAATATCAGGTAAGTGTCTTCAACCATTTACAAATTTATCTTAATAAACATGTTACTTTCCCCTTACATAGTTTTAAGAATTTGATTCTTTGTGGTGTTCTTTCTCTTTCTTCTTTTTCAGGTACCTGTAACCTTAAACTTCGGATCAAGGTAAGTTTTTCCTTTCCTCTACTCCTTAGTTGTGACTATTCTACTTTACTGTTCTGTCCTTGCTGTTTTCCCCCTCTTTTCCCAAATGTCGTTCAAGTCACTTAGCTGCTGAATTTTCCATCATGCATGTTCTTCCTTGCGTTGGGGCCCTTGTTGTCGTCTGGAGATTTCGCTGTTCACTGCACTGTGCTTGAGCTTCTTCCTACACCTGACACTTAACTAAAATAAATGGAAGCAAAACCCTTCACTCCTTACTTCTTCCGCTGCACTGGGACATCAGGTTAACTGTGGCCAACTTCTCTATATTAAATAAAATAAATTCAAATTTCCCTCTCTTTTGACCTAATCTAAACTTTATTTGGTCCCTGAGCTAATTAAGGTGCTTGGCAGCTTTGCATTCCTGCAACTTCCCAGCATTCCAAACATGCACCAGAACACACACCATACAGTTCTTACAGTTACTTTTGCAAGGTTCTTTTTTTGGTAAAACCCTTAAAATCACTTCCTTTTCTTTTCTTACAATCTCTCAATTTTCCATTTAATTTAATTTTAACCCTGGCTTCCTCTGAAGCCCACCCTATATTTTTTTACAACTCTAACTCAATTTAATTCCCTCCAAATCTTTCACACGCCGTGCTTTTCCCCCACCCTAGTCACCATTCACCTCCTAACACTCTAACCCCTCACTCATATCACCCTTTAACCTCAAATTCCTTATACCTCACTCTCACCCAGCTTCGCACATCCGCTCCCTTCAGCTGACCAACACACTCTGCCAACTGCCTATTAGCCCCATCACCCCGGTAACCAGATTAAGCTTGGGGTTCCAATCCCCTCCTGGCCAATCCCAAGCCTTCTTTTCCATTCCTTTTTTTTCCTTCTGACCACGGAATTTTGGCCAGCACTGCTCTCACACCATTTTAATTTTATGTTTCAATCATTTTTATTGTAGATATTTCAATAAACAGTGTACAGGTATGCATTGATCTTTGAAAGATTAACACCTAAATCAACACTATTATAACGATGCACTACAACATGTCTACCTATCACTCTCCTCTATCCCTTCCCATCCTCCCCCCCCCCCTTAAACTCCCCCCAACTCCCCCTCCCTCCCCCCCCCTTCAACAGTCTACTATCAGTCTACAGGTATTCAAGGTCTCTCATCTACCCACACAGTCTCTCAATTTAAAATTTTACTTTTTGCAGCTGGTTGTAAGGTATCCCAAAATTTCGCCCAGGTGGTTTCCAGCTTTTTACCCTCCACAGAGGAGATATCTGTAATTCCACAACGTTCTAGTTTTAGCAGTTCAATCATATTTGCCCTCCAAGCCCCAAACGTAGGGCCCTCGTTCTCTCTCCAGTTTAGCAGAATTATCTTCTTGCCGATCAGCACCGCCCTGTGCAGGAAGGAGTTGAGTCCTGGAGGGACAAGCCCCGTGTAGCAGTGTTTTCCAAAAAGCAGTAATGGCTGCCTCTGTATTGTATTGCATCTCCAGTATTGTTTGATGGCCGTTAAAATCTGGGACCAAAATCGCACTACTTGAGGGCAAGACCAGAACATATGCCCCAGTCCTGCTAGCGCCTGGGCACAATGAGGGCATGCGCCTGTGCCACCATACCCTGCCTTGAACGCCCTAGCTGGTGGGATGTGAAGTCGTAATGCAAATTTGTATTGTATCTCCCAGTGTCTAGAATATACAGAGGTGCGCAATGCCAAGGTTAAAAAGTTCTGCAACACCTCTTCTGAGACTTCTGCTTTCAGGTCAAGCGCCCATTTCTGTGCTCTGCCTCTGTAATCAATGTCCTCCGTGGAATCCTGGAGATACCTGTGATGAAATCGCAGGGGCACTTTGTTTTGAGCCCCCAATGTCAGTGCTGTGTTTAAAATGTCCTGTACATCCTCGCTCAAGTTGGTCCAGCCCAGCTCGGTTAGGTAATGTTGTATCTGCAGATGCGCAAACTGATCTATCCCTGGCAAGTTAAATTCTGTTTGTAATTCACGGAATGGCCGCACTTTACCTTCATCGGTCAGCAGTTGGTACAAATACTGAATTCCTTTCTTCCGCCATCTAGCAAACATCACTGAAGTTGTGCCTTCTGGAAAATCTGGGTTATTAAACAGTGGCAAGAAGGGTGTTGCAGTCCATCTAAATAACAGTGCCTTTTACACAGCCACTTCCACGTTGCCCTTGCTGACAGGACGAATGGATTATGTCCTAATTTGAGTTTGACTCCTCTGCCTGACGCGTGCAGCCACCATCCCAAATGTACTGTAGGTGAGAGGGCCTGTTCTAGTTGTGTGTTTGAAAACTCCTCATGTCCTGTTAGCCAATCCCTAATGTGTCTCATCGAGCATGCTATGGTCAGGTATCTTATATTGAGTAGGCCCATCCCCCCATGATGTCTCGGCTTCTGAATGACACTCAAAGGGAGCCGAGGCTTCCGCCCTCTCCACAAAAATACCTGAATCAATTTATTAAGGGCCTTTTCCTCTCTTTGTCTTAAGTATAGTGGTAGCATCTGAAAAAGGTATAGCCATTTAGGGGCTATCATCATGTTGACTAATCCTATGCGTCCTGATAGGGAAAGTGGGCATGTATTCCATAAATGTAACAGGCGCCTGGTCTCTTGTAAGACTGGGAGTACGTTTTTATCATATAGGAGCCCCAGGTCAGAAGGAACTACTACCCCCAGATACTTAATCTGATCTTCTGCCCGTTGCAGAGGGAATGAATCGCCCCATTCGTGTCGCAACCCCTGATCCAGGGGCAGTGCCAATGATTTCGTCAGGTTCAGCTGAAAGCCCGAGAGCCTACCATAACTGTGCACCGTGTCTAGGAGGTATTCTAACGATGTTTGGGGAGTACTTAACAACAACAGCAGGTCATCAGCGTATGCTAGTACCTTTATCTCGTGCTGTCCAACTCTGACCCCCTGTATGTGCTCATGCAATCGGATCTTGTTCAACAAGGGTTCCAGGGACAGCAGGAAGAGCAGCAGGGATAGTGGGCAACCCTGGCGTGTTCCTCTCCCAATGTCAAATCCCTCTGTTCTTATCCCATTAACTAATAACATAGCCCGGGGGTCGGTGTATAATGTGATGACAGCCTGCAATAGCCATCCCGTGATACCCACCCACCGTAATGTTACGAACAGAAAGGGCCATAGTACTCGGTCGAATGCCCGTTCTGCGTCAAGGCTCACCGCCAATTTTTGAGATTTTGTGTTAGGAGCTACTAATGTGGCTAGTATGAATTTACGCACATTAAGGACTGATTGGCGTCCCCTGACGAATCCAGCCTGATCCTCCTTCACCAACTGTGGCAGAAGTGGTGCCAGCCTGTCTGCTAATATCCGAGACAATAGTTTGGCTTCCACATTGATCAGGGAGATTGGTCTGTAGGAGCTGGGTTGTAGTAGATCTCTCCCTTTTTTTGGAATTAAACTTATCAGGGCCGTGTTAGCGCCGATGACACAAAATTATTCAGGGTCGTCAAGTCGCAGGAGGAATGTGTCACCTAGATAGGATTCTAGATAGTGCTGGGGAGGAGTCCGCTGTCTTGGTACATGTGGGTACCAATGACATAGGAAAATGTGGGAGAGAGGTTCTGGAAGCAAAATTTAGGCTCTTAGGTAGAAAGCTGAAATCCAGATCCTCCAGGGTAGCATTTTCTGAAATGCTACCTGTGCCACGCGCAGGGCCCAAGAGACAGGCAGAGCTCCAGAGTCTCAATGCGTGGATGAGACGATGGTGCAGGGAGGAGGGCTTTAGATTTGTTAGGAACTGGGCAACATTCTGGGGAAGGGGGAGCCTATTCCGAAAGGATGGGCTCCATCTTAACCAGAGTGGGACCAGGCTGCTGGCATCGGCGTTTAAGAAGGAGATAGAGCAGCTTTTAAACTAGAAATGGGGGGAAGGCCGACAGTCGCTCAAAAGAGCATGGTTCGGGATAAGGTATCTTTCAAGATATCACCATAACAGGGAAGATAGAGTATCCTGATAGTGAGGTTGCAAAAGAGATTGTAGTAGATCGGGTATCTTTAAATAACAATAAAAATCAGACAAAAGATTGCCAATTAATACTGTCAAGTACTAAGCATGATGTACTTAGGAACAACAAACATAGTTTGAAATGTCTATATGCGAATGCCAGGAGCCTAAGAAATAAGATGGGGGAGTTAGAATATATTGCACTAAATGAAAAATTAGATATAATAGGCATCTCTGAGACCTGGTGGAAGGAGGATAACCAGTGGGACACTGTCATACCGGGGTACAAATTATATCGTAGTGATAGGGTGAATCGGATTGGTGGAGGGGTAGCATTGTATATTAACGAGAGCCTTGAATCAAATAGATTGAAAATTCTGCAGGAAGCAAAACACTCCTTGGAATCACTGTGGATTGAAATTCCATGTGCAAAGGGGAAAAGGATAGTGATAGGAGTGTACTACCGTCCGCCTGGCCAGGACGAACAGACGGATGCGGAAATGTTAAAGGAAATCAGGGACGCAAACAAACTGGGCAACACAATAATAATGGGGGATTTCAATTACCCGCATATAGACTGGGGTAATGTAACATCTGTACACGCAAGGGACATAAGATTTCTTGATGAAATCAAGGACAGCTTCATGGAACAGCTAGTTCAGGAGCCGACAAGAGAAGGAAAAATACTAGACTTAGTCCTTAGTGGTGCTCATGATCTAGTGCAGGGGGTAACGATACGAGGGCCGCTTGATAACAGTGATCATAATATGATCGGTTTTGATATTGGCATTGAAGGAAGTGAAACTAGGAAATCAAGTACGCTAGCGTTTAACTATAGAAAAGGTGATTACGACAAAATGAGAAAAATGGTGAAAAAAAGACTGAAAGGAGCAGCTCGCAGAGTAAAAAACTTGCATCAGGCGTGGATGCTGTTTAAAAACACCATCCTGGAGGTTCAGGACAAATATATTCCACGTATTAGAAAAAAGGGAAAAAAGACTAAACGTCAGCCGGCGTGGCTAAACAGTAAGATAAAGGAAATCATTAGAGCCAAAAAACAATCCTTCAGAAAGTGGAGAAGAGAACCAACTGAAAGTAACAGGATAGATCATAAGGAATGCCAAGCCAAATGCAAAGCGGAGATAAGGAGGGCAAAAAAGGACTTTGAGAAGAAATTAGCGTTGGAAGCAAAAATACATAGTAAAAACTTTTTTAGATACATTAAAAGCAGGAAACCGGCCAAAGAGTCGGTTGGGCCGCTGGACGAAAATGGTGTTAAAGGGGCGATCAAGGAGGACAAAGCCGTAGCGGAGAAATTAAATGAATTCTTTGCTTCGGTCTTCACCGAGGAGGATTTGGGGGGGACACCGGTGCCGGAAAGAATATTTGAAGCGGGGGAGTCGGAGAAACTAAACAAATTCTCTGTAACCTTGGAGGATGTAATGGGTCAGTTCAGCAAGCTGAAGAGTAGTAAATCACCGGGACCTGATGGTATTCATCCCAGAGTATTAATAGAACTAAAAAATGAACTTGCGGAGCTACTGTTAGAAATATGCAATCTGTCCCTAAAATCGAGTGTAATACCGGAAGACTGGAGGGTAGCCAATGTTACTCCGATTTTTAAGAAAGGTTCCAGAGGAGATCCGGGAAATTATAGACCGGTGAGTCTGACGTCGGTGCCGGGCAAGATGGTGGAGGCTATTATTAAGAATAAAATTGCAGAGCATATACAAAAACATGGACTGATGAGACAAAGTCAGCACGGATTTAGTGAAGGGAAGTCTTGCCTCACCAATCTAATGCATTTTTTTGAGGGGGTAAGCAAACATGTGGACAATGGGGAGCCGGTTGATATTGTATATCTGGATTTTCAGAAGGCGTTTGACAAAGTGCCGCACGAAAGACTCCTGAAGAAATTGCAGAGTCATGGAATCGGAGGTAGGGTATTATTATGGATTAAGAACTGGTTGAAAGATAGGAAGCAGAGAGTAGGATTGCGTGGCCAGTATTCTCAGTGGAGGAGGGTAGTTAGTGGGGTCCCGCAGGGGTCTGTGCTGGGTCCGTTGCTTTTTAATGTATTTATAAATGACCTAGAGATGGGAATAACTAGTGAGGTAATTAAATTCGCCGATGACACAAAATTATTCAGGGTCGTCAAGTCGCAGGAGGAATGTGAACGATTACAGGAGGACCTTGCGAGACTGGGAGAATGGGCGTGCAAGTGGCAGATGAAGTTCAATGTTGACAAGTGCAAAGTGATGCATGTGGGTAAGAGGAACCCGAATTATAGCTACGTCTTGCAAGGTTCCGCGTTAGGAGTTACGGATCAAGAAAGGGATCTGGGTGTCGTCGTCGATGATACGCTGAAACCTTCTGCTCAGTGTGCTGCTGCGGCTAGGAAAGCAAATAGAATGTTGGGTGTTATTAGGAAGGGTATGGAGTCCAGGTGTGCGGATGTTATAATGCCGTTGTATCGCTCCATGGTGCGACCGCACCTGGAGTATTGTGTTCAGTACTGGTCTCCGTATCTCAAAAAAGATATAGTAGAATTGGAAAAGGTACAGCGAAGGGCGACGAAAATGATAATGGGGATGGGACGACTTTCCTATGAAGAGAGGCTGAGAAGGCTAGGGCTTTTCAGCTTGGAGAAGAGACGGCTGAGGGGAGATATGATAGAAGTGTATAAAATAATGAGTGGAATGGATCGGGTGGATGTGAAGCGACTGTTCACGCTATCCAAAAATAATAGGACTAGAGGGCATGAGTTGAAGCTACAGTGTGGTAAATTTAAAACGAATCGGAGAAAATTTTTCTTCACCCAACGTGTAATTAGACTCTGGAATTCGTTGCCGGAGAACGTGGTACGGGCGGTTAGCTTGACGGAGTTTAAAAAGGGGTTAGATAGATTCCTAAAGGACAAGTCCATAGACCGCTATTAAATGGACTTGGAAAAATTCCGCATTTTTAGGTATAACTTGTCTGGAATGTTTTTACGTTTGGGGAGCGTGCCAGGTGCCCTTGACCTGGATTGGCCACTGTCGGTGACAGGATGCTGGGCTAGATGGACCTTTGGTCTTTCCCAGTATGGCACTACTTATGTACTTATGTACTTATGACCTTGCGAGACTGGGAGAATGGGCGTGCAAGTGGCAGATGAAGTTCAATGTTGACAAGTGCAAAGTGATGCATGTGGGTAAGAGGAACCCGAATTATAGCTACGTCTTGCAAGGTTCCGCGTTAGGAGTTACGGATCAAGAAAGGGATCTGGGTGTCGTCGTCGATGATACGCTGAAACCTTCTGCTCAGTGTGATGCTGCGGCTAGGAAAGCGAATAGAATGTTGGGTGTTATTAGGAAGGGTATGGAGTCCAGGTGTGCGGATGTTATAATGCCGTTGTATCGCTCCATGGTGCGACCGCACCTGGAGTATTGTGTTCAGTACTGGTCTCCGTATCTCAAAAAAGATATAGTAGAATTGGAAAAGGTACAGCGAAGGGCGACCAAAATGATAGTGAGGATGGGACGACTTTCCTATGAAGAGAGGCTGAGAAGGCTAGGGCTTTTCAGCTTGGAGAAGAGACGGCTGAGGGGAGATATGATAGAAGTGTATAAAATAATGAGTGGAATGGATCGGGTGGATGTGAAGCGACTGTTCACGCTATCCAAAAATACTAGGACTAGAGGGCATGAGTTGAAGCTACAGTGTGGTAAATTTAAAACGAATCGGAGAAAATTTTTCTTCACCCAACGTGTAATTAGACTCTGGAATTCGTTGCCGGAGAACGTGGTACGGGCGGTTAGCTTGACAGAGTTTAAAAAGGGGTTAGATAGATTCCTAAAGGACAAGTCCATAGACCGCTATTAAATGGACTTGGAAAAATTCCGCATTTTTAGGTATAACTTGTCTGGAATGTTTTTACGTTTGGGGAGCGTGCCAGGTGCCCTTGACCTGGATTGGCCACTGTCGGTGACAGGATGCTGGGCTAGATGGACCTTTGGTCTTTCCCAGTATGGCACTACTTATGTACTTATGTACTTATGACCATTGTCTACCACTTCATTAAGATATTCTGTTAGGGGTCCCAAAATTTTCTGTTTCAGCATCTTATAGAATTCACTAGATAGCCCATCAGGCCCTGGCGCGGAGTGCGTTTTCAGTGCACCTATAGCCTTCTGGAGCTCCTTTGCCCCAATCGGTTTATTAAGGTGGTCGAGGTGTTCTGGAGGTATTTTCCCCATATTAGCTTTGCCTAGGTATGTTCGGATGGCCTCCTGAATGTCTCCCGTCTCTTTCTCCCCCTTATATAGTGTGGCAAAATGTTGCTGGAAGATTTGCGCTATCTCATCTGGTTTAGTGGTGATCTCTCCCATTTGTCCGCGCACCGCTGCGATGTAATGGAGCTTTCGCGTACCTTTGACTAACCTCGCAAGCATCCCCCCTGCCTTATCTCCATATTTGAACATTCTGTATTTCCTAAACAACATGGAGCGCGCTGTTCGTTCCTGGAGTAAGCTATTTAATGCCACCCTTGTGGATGTGAGGAGCTCATAGGTGTGTTGCGTAGGGTGTCTGGTGTACTGCTTTCTTATTTCTCTAAGCTGCCTCTCCAGCGCCACTATACCTTGGGCCATAAGCTTATTTCGTTTGCTTACATACGCTATAACCTGTCCCCGCAGGACTGCCTTGGCTGTAGACCAAAACAGAATGGGGTCTTCTACGTGTGCCTGATTGTGTGTGTGAAATTCTTCCCAGTTCTGATACAAATATTCTGTAAATTCTTTTGAAGAGTACAAATATGCCGGGAACCTCCACCCCGGGGATTGCCGAAAGTATGCCTCTCCCTCCAGATCTACCCATATCAAGGCATGATCAGAAATTTCTTCGGGGCCTATGACCGCCTCTGTTACTTTCTGAAATATGTCGGGGGAGGTTAGTATGTAGTCCAAGCGGGACTGGGTTCGATGTGCACGAGAGGTGTGAGTGTAGTCTTTCTCCTCGCCATGTAATATCCTCCATGGATCTAGCAGGCCCACTCTCTGACAGAACGAATCTAAAAGTGATATGTCTGGTGAGGCTCCAGAGCTCGGTTGTCGCGTCCTGTCTAGGAGGGGGTCTAACACTTGATTCATATCCCCGGCAATCGCTATGGGAAGGGCCGCATGCGTAAGGCACTGTGCTAGTAATTGAGCATAAAAGCGTTTAGCCGATGTGTTGGGGCCATACGCAGAGATCAGAAGCATCTCTTTTCCTTGAAGGTTAAGCTGTATGCCCACAAATCTTCCCTCCCCATCTTTAAACAGCATTTTCGCGGTTCCCTTCAGGGCTTTATGTAATAGGATAGCCGTCCCACCCCTTCTACCTGTTGCTGGGGAATAGAATACCTCTCCCACCCATCCTCTTTTCAATTTTTCGCTCTCTTCCTTGGAGAGTCTAGTCTCCTGTAAGCAGGCTATGCCCACCCCGTGCCGTTTAAGAGCTGATAATATTTTAGTTCTCTTGATGGGAGATGTAATACCGCACACATTCCAGGAAACTAGTCTTGTCCTATCCACCCCACCTTTGATTGTCTATTACTGCAAAGGTAAGCATATTTGGCCTGTGGCTCCCGGGCTCCCAGCCTAGCCCCGGAGACCCCTCTCTCCCACCGTGCTTCTCCATGTGTGCCTTCATCCAACCTTTTGAGCTCTTCTGCTGCCTTCTGAGACTGTGTTGTGTAGGTTCCCTCGTCCCCTGAGAATACCTCATGATGCTAACTTTACCTGTTGCTAATCCCTTCCTACCCACCCTGCCCTTCTCCCACTATCCGCTCTCCCCAACATTCCCTTGACAACAAATCTGTGGGAGCCCCTGCCATACCCGAGGCCCCACCACCCGACCTATTAAGTTTATACCCAAATCTGCTTTGTGTGAAATGTGTCCAGCAGCAACCTTCTCATCATATCTCACCAGCTGGAATCCCAAGTCACTCTCCTGGTTGTCCTTCCATTGGCTGCTGTCTGTTCTGTTCCAGCTTGGTTATGTGTTCTTTAGCAGCAGCCTCTGAATCAAATGATTTCCATTTGCCACCTTGCCGAATCTTTAGCACCGCTGGGTATATCAGCATGAACTGAATCTGTAGCTCTTGCAGTCGTCGGCATAAAGGTGTGAATTTCTTTCTGCGATCCTGTAGGGACCCAGAAAAGTCTTGGAAGATTCTTACAATTTTCCCCTCAAATTTAGTGTCATCTCGCTTTAAGCGGTAGCCTCTCAAAATCTCCAGCTTGTGCAGGTAGTTATGCACTTTTAGGATGACTGCACGTGGGGCCTGGCGGCCATCTTGGAGCCGGCCCACTCGGTGCACTCTTTCTAAGCACAAGGCTCCGGCGTGGTCGGACAGCGCGAATTCGTCTGTCAGCCATTTTTCAATCACTGTGGCCAGCACCGAGTCGTTCACCGATTCTGGTATGCCGATCAGACGTAAGTTGCTCCGTCTGCCCCTATTTTCTAGATCGTCTACTTTCTGCTGTAGCGCTTCCACCGTTGTTTTCGTGGTTTGCTGCTGGCTGTGTAAGGGGGCCTGCGAATCTTCGATATCTGATACTCGCCGCTCGAGCTCTCCGATGCGTTGCGTCGCGTCCGCCAAGCGGGAATCGTACTGTTCCAACTGCACCGAGATTTTTGCTAGGCGCGGTTCCAGCGCTTGTGTCACCGCAGTGGTCAATTGTGCCAGCTGCGATGGAGTAAAGTTCTGTTCGCTTTGTGGCGGGGGCCTTCTCTTCAGTGTGGTCCACCGCCTTTGCCTTGTCCTTCGCCGTTTTTGCGCTGCGTGCCGGCATCGATTTAGTTGCTGTTTCCACAAACTTATCCATCAGCCGCTTATTCTTTCTCAGCTGTTGCTGTGGTAATTAGCGTGGTTTTTGCTATTTTAAAGATGAAATCGGGCAGCGGGGCCTCGGAGAGCAAAGACGCATGTCTTCCTCTCTCAACGCATCACGTGACTCCCCACCATTTTAATTTTAAAATTACCATAGAAGTCTATGGAAAATAATAAAAATAACCAAAACCCCATTCAAACGTAATTCAAAATACCCCAAATTTTCCCCTCACATTAAACTCTCATAACCTATTAAACCCTGTTTTTAGAATTTAAAAATAACCCTGTTTGACGTCCACCCCCACACTTATCCCTCTAACACCCTTAAAAAGAACCCAAAAATTCAATCACCTTCCCTACTACTTACTATTTATTTATTTATTTATTTATTTATTTATTTATTGCATTTGTATCCCACATTTTCCCACCTTTTTGCGGGTTCAGTGTGGCTTACAATATGAGTTAAATGATGGAAATACAATTTGTTACAGATTGGTTATGGATTACATTGTGCAGAGTTATGCGAGACAATCGAGGTGTCGTTAAGGAATGTAATAATGGAACACAAACATTGAAACGTTGGAAGGAGACAATGGGAGCTTAGAGGGCGATAATAAGGCATGAAGACATATGGTATATATCTTTCTGTGAGTAAAGGTATGAGTGATGTGATATTACGGGAATGAGAGTTCAGAAGTGGATGTATGATGCATTAATGAACAGTAAGTATGGACTTTATGTGTTTTGGTTCTTTCCGTAAATTTTTTCAAAAAGATGGGTCTTCAATAATCTGCGGAAGGAAGCTTGCTCGTGGATCGTTCTTAAGTTGCACGGCAGTGTATTCCAAAACTGCGTGCTCATGTGAGAAAAGGTTGACGCGTGTAGCGCCTTGTATTTCAAGCCCTTGCAATTGGGGAAGTGGAGGTTAAGGAAGGTTCGGGATGATCTTTTGGCGTTTCTGGGTGGTAAGTCTATTAACTCAGACATGTAGGATGGGGCTTCACCGTGAATGATTTTGTGGACTAATGAGCATACTTTAAAAGTGACGCGTTCCTTGAGTGGAAGCCAGTGCAGTTTCTCTCGTAATGGTTTTGCACTTTCATATTTTGGCTTTCCAAAGATGAGTCTGGCTGCCGTATTCTGGGCTGTTTGAAGTTTCCTCAGTGTTTGCTCTTTGCAACCTGCGTATAGTGAGTTGCAGTAATCCAGATGGCTGAGTACGAGGGATTGCACTAGGCTGCGAAAGACGGATCTTGGGAAGTATGGTCTTATCCTTTTCAGTTTCCACATGCTGTAAAACATCTTTTTAGTTGTGTTGTTAGCGTGAGTTTCGAGCGTTAGGTGGCGGTCGATAGTGATTCCAAGGATTTTTAGCGTTTCTGAGATTTGAAGGTTTAGGTTTGGTGTGTTTATAGCGGTGAATTCCTTTGTGTTGTATTGGGAGGTGAGTATCAGGCATTGAGTTTTTTCTGCGTTTAATTTCAGACGAAATGCATCTGCCCATGTGTTCATGATGTGTAGGCTTTGATTGATTTCGTTGAAGATTTCGTTAATGTCTTGTTTGACGGGGATGTATATTGTCACATCATCAGCGTATATATATGGGTTGAGGTTATGGTTTGATAGGAGTTTTGCCAGAGGGATCATCATTAGGTTGAAAATGGTTGGTGAGAGAGGTGATCCTTGTGGTACTCCACATTCAGGTGTCCGTGTCTTAGACGTGGTCGAATTTGATGTGACTTGATACGGACATTGGGTTAGGAACCCTTCGAACCAATTCAGGACATTTCCTCCAATGCCAAAGTATTCGAGTATGTGTAATAGGATTCCGTGGTCAACCATATCGAAGGCACTTGACATGTCAAATTGTAGGAGGAGTATATTGTTGCCAGTCGCAATTATTTGTTTAAATCTAGTCATAAGGGTGACTAATACTGTTTCTGTGCTATGATTCGACCGGAATCCTGATTGGGCATCATGCAGTATTGAGTGTTTGTTTAGATAGTTTGTGAGTTGTTTGGTTACCATTCCTTCGGTTATTTTGGTTATTAGTGGTATGGATGCTACTGGCCTGTAGTTGGTTATTTCACTCGTGCTTTTCTTTGTATCTTTAGGAATTGGGGTGAGTAAGATTTTTCCTTTTTCTTTTGGGAAAAGTCCGTTTTGTAGCATGAAGTTCACATGGTTTGTTAGGTCTATTATGAATTGTTGAGGAGCAGATTTCATAAGGTTATTTGGGCACGTGTCTAGTTTGCAGTGGGATTTGGCATATCTTTTGAGAGTTTCAGAGATGAGGTCTTCTGATAGTATTTCGAATTTGGTCCATGTTCTGTCTGCAGGGTATGTTCCTTCTTCTGGATCTAGACAATCTAGAAGTGTGGCGTATTCAATAGGGCTAGCAGGTATTTTGAGTCATAGTTGTATAATTTTCTCCTTGAAGTATTTCGCAAGGTTGTCCACATCTGGCACATCTTTGCCGTTGTTTGTAACTGGTGTGGTGTCTAACAGTTTGTTCACAAGGTTGAAGAGTTTATGTGTGTCTTTGTAGTTTGGTCCTATTATTGTTTTGTAATGTAGTCTTTTGGTCTGTTTTATGGTGTATTTGTATTTTCTCCGAAGTAATTTCCATGTGTTTAGTGTTTGTTCGTCTCTCTTTTTGTTCCATTCTCGTTCTAGTTTCCTGACTTGTGTTTTGAGTTTTTTCAGCTCTTCGGTGAACCATGGATTTGTTTTTTTCCTGTGTGATGTTCTGGTTTGGATTGGGGCGATTTTGTCTAATATTGTTGTACATAGATCGTCCCAATCTTGGAGGAATTGGATGGTGTCAGCGTTTGTTGACCATTCGTTCTGGTAGATCTGTTGCCAGAATATTGTGGGGTCTATTTTTCCTCTCGTTGTGTATGTTGTTCGCTCCTGTTTATTGATTGTGTTTATGTGTGTTTTTCGCCAGCAGAGAGAGACATTTGCTTTATGGTGGTCTGACCATAATGTAGGTGTCCATCTTGTGTCAGTGAGTATGATAGTTGAATCCGGGTCGAATTTATTTGTTATGATATCAAGTGTGTGTCCTTTTTTGTGTGTTGGTTGCGTGTTGGGTACTTGCAGATCCCAGAGTTTTAGGAATTCTTTGCATTCTCGTGTGCTTGGTGAGGTGTCATCTTCTAGGTGTAGGTTGATGTCTCCTAGTATGAGGATGTTTGAGGCAGACACGCAGGAGTTCGAGATGAAATCCATGAGTTGTACTTGCGAGTCTTGCCATTTTCCTGGTGGCCTGTAGAATAGGATTGTGTTAAGGTGTCCTATTAAGTTTGGATGATTAATTCTTGTCGATGCAATTTCAAGTTGTGGCGAGGTAGATTCACCCGTGATTGTGATGGTGAATTCGGGTTTGTAGATAATAGCTATTCCGCCTCCTCTTTTTTTTCCATTTCTTGTCCAGTGGGTGATTTTGTATTCTGGTGGGCATGTTTCTAAGATGGCAGGGTCTGTAGGGCTAAGTCGAATAAGTTAATTTAACCCTTTCACAACCGCTTTAAACAACACCCTTCCAAAAAGACCCCCTAAAAATATTAAAAATCAAAAACTAATCTATCAGAAAAATAAATAAATCAAAATTCTGGGTCAAAAGACCCCTTACCTGAACCGAGATTTTCTTCCCACATGAAGACTGCCCTCCGTTTTGGTCCCACAGGTCTCCATACTAAAACGGAGCCCAAAACAAAAACGCTGGAGCTCCGGCCCAAAATTTAGGCCCAGGCTTCGGCCTAAATGGAGCTCTTCGATCCTGGGCGTGGCCACGATTTGTGCATGAGGCTCGCCACCTCATGCACGTGCACGAACTCTCCCGCGATGTCCTTCGCCCCTCTCCCGAAAGTACAGGCTGCACGCCTGTTCTCCCTGCCTTCCCTTCAAGAACTGGCCATTAAAAACGGCCCCCGTTGGCGGCCATCACGCCCGCAAAACATCACCTCCCCGGACCCCTGCCAGCAGCAGTCCCCAGAAACCCCGGTGCCGCTTCCTCAGGCGCTCTCTTTTTTGCCCCCTCCGGGCCACAAAAACAGCGGTGCCCTCGCCGGAGCTTTCCCCCCCCCACCGGCGCCAACAATGTTCCCTCCGAGACCCGAAATTTCCCCACAGACCAACCAAAACAGTGTCGCTCCTCCTCTACTACTACTACTACTATTTAGTATTTCTATAGCGCTACAAGGCGTACGCAGCGCTGCACAAACATAGAAGAAAGACAGTCCCTGCTCAAAGAGCTTACAATCTAATAGACAAAAAATAATTAAAGTAAGCAAATCAAATCAATTAATGTGAACGGGAAGGAAGAGAGGAGGTTAGGTGGAGGCGAATGGTTACAAGTGGTTACGAGTCAAAAGCAATGTTAAAGAGGTGGGCTTTCAGTCTAGATTTAAAGGTGGCCAAGGATGGGGCAAGACATAGGGGCTCAGGAAGTTTATTCCAGGCGTAGGGTGCAGCGAGACAGAAGGCGCGAAGTCTGGAGTTGGCAGTAGTGGAGAAGGGAACAGATAAGAAGGATTTATCCATGGAGCGGAGTGCACGGAAAGGGGTGTAGGGAAGGACGTGGAGAGATACTGGGGAGCAGCAGAGTGAGTACGTTTATAGGTTAGTAGAAGAAGTTTGAACAGGATGCGAAAACAGATAGGAAGCCAGTGAAGGGTCTTGAGGAGAGGGGTAGTATGAGTATGGCGACCCTGGCGGAAGACGAGACGGGCAGCAGAGTTTTGAACCAACTGGAGGGGGGAGAGGTGACTAAGTGGGAGGCCAGCAAGAAGCAGATTGCAGTAGTCTAAACGAGAGGTGACAAGGGTGTGGATGAGGGTTTTGGTAGAGTGCTCGGAAAGAAAGGGGCGGATTTTACGGATGTTGTAAAGAAAGAAACGACAGGTCTTGGCAATCTGCTGGATATGAGCAGAGAAGGAGAGAGAAGAGTCAAAGATGACCCCAAGGTTTCGAGCTGAGGAGACAGGGAGAATGAGAGAGCCATCAACAGAAATAGAAAACGGGGGGAGCGGGGAGGTGGGTTTGGGGGGGAAAATGAGAAGCTCTGTTTTGGTCATATTTAATTTCAGGTGGCGTTGAGACATCCAGACAGCAATGTCAGACAAGCACGCTGAAACTTTGGTTTGGATGCAAGGTGAGATATCAGGGGTAGAAAGGTAGATTTGGGAGTCATCAGCATAGAGATGGTAGGAAAAGCCATGGGATGAGATTAATGAACCAAGGGAAGAAGTGTAGATAGAAAAGAGGAGGGGACCAAGAACAGAACCCTGAGGTATGCCGACAGGCAGAGGGAT
Organism: Microcaecilia unicolor; assembly: GCF_901765095.1. NCBI lineage: Eukaryota > Metazoa > Chordata > Amphibia > Gymnophiona > Siphonopidae > Microcaecilia > Microcaecilia unicolor. The sequence goes on along the minus strand of NC_044041.1, from coordinate 150,034,565 downwards.
AGAAGTAGAAGAGGATCCACCAGAGTGAACACTAAAGGTGCGGAGGGAGAGGTAGGAAGAGAACCAGGAAAGGACAGAGCCCTGGAATCCAAGTGAGGACAGGGTATTGAGAAGTATGCTGTGATCGACAGTGTCAAAAGCAGCGGAAAGATCAAGAAGAATGAGGATGGAATATTGACCTCTGGATTTAGCCAGTAATAGGTCATTGGAGACTTTAGTAAGCGCAGTTTCGGTTGAGTGGAGAGGGCGAAAACCAGATTGTAGTGGGTCAAGAATAGCATGTGAGGAGAGAAAATCAAGGCAGCGGTGGTGAACAGCACGCTCAAGTAATTTGGAGAGAAAAGGAAGGAGGGAGATGGGTCGGTAATTAGAGGGACAAGTAGGGTCGAGTGAAGGCTTCTTAAGGAGAGGTGTGACCACAGCATGTTTAAAGGCAGCAGGGACAGTCGCAGTGGAAAGTGAGAGGTTGAGAATGTGACAGATAAAAGGAATAACAGCAGGAGAGATAGCATTAAGAGGGTGGGTGGGAATGGGATCAGAGGAACAGGTGGTACATTTTGAGGAAGAAAGGAGAAGTGTAGTTTCCTCAATAGTAACTTCAGGAAAGGAGGAAAGGGAATGAGGGGAAGGAGAGAGAGGGGAATGGACTAGTGGAGGGAGAGGTGGTGAGGTAGAGAAAGCAAGGTTTATCTTTTGAACCTTGTTGTGAAAGAATTCAGCAAGGGTCTGAGGAGATAATGAAGGGGGAGTTGGGGGAGGGGGCACCTTGAGGAGAGAGTTCAATGTGGTGAAGAGAAGTCGAGGATTAGAGCCAAGAGAGTTGGTCAGTTGGATATAATAATCCTGTTTGGCATGTAAAAGAGCAGATTGGAAGGAGGTCAGCATGAACTTAAAGTGTAAGAAATCAGCAAGGGCCCGAGATTTCCGCCAGAGGCGTTCGGCGGAGTGGGTACAGGAATGTAGGTAGCGGATATTAGAAGTCAGCCAAGGTTGGGGTTTTGTACGCCTTATAGGGCGGGTCATCAAAGTGCAAGAGTGTCTAAGGCAGAGGATAGAGTATTGTTGTAAGAAGAAACAGCCTCGTTGACAGACGTGGATGGTGCCACAGTAGAGAGGAGGTTTGAAACATGGGAGGATAGAGATGAAGGGTCTATATCGTGAAGATTCCTAGATAAATTAGATAAGCTAGGACGGGACTGGACTGGGAGGGAGGAGATTTAAGTGTGAAAGTTATAAGATGGTGATCAGAGGAGGGAAGATCAGAGGCAAGGAAACTAGAGGGTGAACAGTTGGAGGAGAAGATGAGATCAAGACAGTGACCATTTTGATGAGTGGGGGAGGTGGAGCATAGTTGGAGATTAAAGGAGGACGTTAAAGTGAGTAACTTGGAAATATAAGAGTTGGAAGGATCATTAGCAGGAATATTAAAGTCACCAAGGATGAGAGAGGGGGAGGAAGGATCATGGAAGAAGGCAAGCCAGGCATCAATGTCACTGAGAAAGGATGAAAGGGACTTATCAGGGGGACAATAAATGATCGCTATTCGAAGAGGCAGAGGAGAGAAAAGGCGGATAGAGTGGACTTCAAAGGAGGAAAAACAGTGAGATTGAGGTGGAAGAAGGGGTTGAAATCTGGAGGAGGGAGAGAGAAGTAGTCCAACACCGCCCCCACGGCCAGCAGGGCGAGGAGTATGTGAAAATAGATAACCGCCATGGCACAGGGCTGCGACTGAAGCAGAGTCATCAGGGCAGAGCCAGGTTTCTGTTATGGCGAGCAGATGGAGGTGACACGAGATAAAGAGGTCCTGGATATAGGCGAGTTTGTTACAGATAGAGCGGGCATTCCATAGGGCGCAAGAGAAGGGCAGAGAAGAGGAGGGGAGTAGAGAAATAGAGATGAGGTTAGAGAGGTCGCGGTGAGATCTGTAGAGTTGGGATAATAGTTGGTGAGGGGGGGCAGGATTGGGATTGATGTCACCGGCTGAGAGTAAGAGAAGGAGTAAAAGAGAGCGGAGGAGAGTAGGAGAGGTGTGGTCACGAAGGCGTTGAAGGTGAGAGGTATTTAGGTGGAATGGGGAAGGCAAAATGGACGGAAGAAAGAGGCGGAGATTAAAAGCCAAGAGGGAGGAAGAGGGTAGGAGAGAAGGTGAGATGATAAAGTCCTGTAGCAGAGAGAGGTAGGGGGTGAGGGAAAAGATTAGGAAGGGACAGGGCTAGGAAGAGAATGTGAATAGGGGCCATAAATGACTGAGGTACTTTAGCAACTGGGAAGAAGATTAGATGTAAAGAGAAAAATGCCCCGCGCACACCTAGAGCGGAGGCCCTGAGTGGATCGGAGTGGACCTGGGTGTCACCCCGGAGAAGGCTGTAAGGATATGCAGATGAGCTGCAAGTTCTCCACAGCACCTGAAAGGCAGCCGGTGGTAGAGCTGGGCACCTCTCAGACGATGCCCCCTCTCTTCTTCAGCCACCTCAACCTGGCTGGCAGTCTTTGGGACCCTCAGGAGCCCCACAGAACGGGCCTCCCAGGTAAAAAAAACTTTTTTTTTTCCCTTTTAACCCCATGTTACACCTAGTCTGGTTTCTTGTATTAGTTTCTTGTCTGATTCTAGTTAGTCTGTGTGTAGTTTAGCTTAGGTTCATTGCTTGTTTCCTAGTCTTGGTTCTTGTTTGTATTTTTGTGCGTAGTTCTTGGTTTGTCTGTGTTCTTGCTTAGGGGCTGCTTGGCAGCTTTCAGTCCAGATTCTTTCCTGTCTGTGTTTCTTTCTTAGTGGCTGCTTGCAGCTTTCAGTTCCTGTCCTTTAGCTTGTCCATTTCCTGCCTTGTGTGGTATTGTCTGTCTGGGAGTCCCAGCCCAGTTTCCTGCCTTGCTGTCCATGTATATCCCTGTCCCCTCTGACCTCAGTCCCTGTTCAGCCTAGTGGGTATCCAGTTCCTGCCCTGTCCAGTAAGTCCTGCCGGCCGCCTGCAACCAGGGGCTCGACTCCTGGGGAAGACGGCCAAGTGCAGGTGAAGTCTAGCTGTTCCTGTCAGAGTTCTGTCTTGTCCCTGGTGTGGGGTGGTTTTGCCTGCCACTGCCACTCCTCGGCAGTGGCCCAAGGGCTCACAAACCTAGTTTCTGCCTTGAAAACCTAACAATTGTGTTGTCCAATTTGTTAGCCTCCCTAATTTCTGATAACATATCTACATCGGTCTGTTCATCCTGGTCAAGTGGACGGTAGTACACTCTTAATACTATCCTTTTCCCCTTTACACATGGAATTTCAATCCATAGGGATTCCAAAATGTGCTTTGTTTCCTGCAGAATTTTCAATCTATTTTATTCATGGCCCTCCTTAACATACAATGCTACCCCTCCACTAATTTGATCCACCCTATCACTACAAAATAATTTGTAGCCCGGTTTGACAGTGTCTCACTGGTTAATCCTCCTTCCAACAGGTCTCAGAGATGCCTATTATATCTAATTTTTCATTTAGTGCAATATATTCTAACTCTCCCATCTTATTTTTTAGACTTCTTGTATTCGCGTATAAACATTTCAAACTATGTTTGTTGTTCCTATTTACATCTTGCTCAGTAGTTGAGAGTGTTAATTTGCTTTCTTTTGTTTGATTTTTATTTAAGGACACCTGATATACTATGGTCTCTTTTGCAAGTAGGAGCTCTTTGCATCAAGCACACATATAGGATCTCTCACCAACTGGGAGATAATCATACATGTGACACTCAATGCAAAAGACTGGATAGCAGCCCTCTTGCTGTTGGACTACTATCTGCATCTTAGTATTATAGCATATTCTTAAGATACTAGGAATATCAGATGAATATAAAGAGCCTTATGTTTTGTATAATTTGTAATTTATTTAGTGTTTGCTTCTAGTTAAATATAATTAAAACTCTAGTGAAAACTCCCCTCTTGTTGTCCTAATTACAATAATTGACTATAAATAAAGAGTTGAGCTAGGGGTAGGTGGGAGTTGGGGAGGATGGGGTAGGAATGAGGACTGAAATAGGCCCTACTGTGCTTTCAAAAGACTATCTGTTAATGTTGTGGAATATAATTCAAGTTTTAAAACTATGGGGGAAAGGGTATGGATACTAGCTAATAAAGTTTGCTTCTTTTTTGTTATCAAAATCCTAAAATTCCTCTTTTAAACCCAATATTTAAGTTATCAAGCACAGAATAAAATAATGTCACTTACCCACAGAAATGTCCTCTTTTCTCATAATCATAAAGACTAGCAATTCCCACAACTGCCCAATGGAAGTACATAAGTACATAAGTAATGCCACACTGGGAAAAGACCAAGGGTCCATCGAGCCCAGCATCCTGTTCACGATAGCGGCCATTCCCAAACATACAAACATTCCATAAATGTTATTCCTGGAATTGTGGATTTTTCCCAAGTCCATTTAGTAGTGGTTTATGGACTTGACCTTTAGAAAACCGTCTAACCCCTTCTTAAACTCTGCTAAGCTAACCGCCTTCATCACGTTCTCCGGCAACGAATTCCAGAGTTTAATTATGCGTTGGGTGAAGAAACATTTTCTCCAATTTGTTTTAAATTTACTACACTGTAGTTTTATCACATGCCCCCTAGTCCTAGTAATTTTGGAAAGTGTGAACAGACGCTTCACATCCACCTGTTCCATTCCACTCATTATTTTATATATCTTTATCATGTCTCCCCTCAGCCGTCTCTTCTCCAAGCTGAAAAGCCCTAGCCTCCTTAGTCTTTCTTCATAGGGAAGTCATCCCATCCCCGCTATCATTTTAGTCGCCCTTCGCTGCACCTTTTCCAATTCTACTATATCTTTCTTGAGATGCGGCGACCAGAATTGAACCATGGAGCGATACAACGGCATTATAACATCCTCACACCTGTTTTCCATACCTTTCCTAATAATACCCAACATTCTATTCGCTTTCCTAGCCGCAGCAGCACACTTAGCAGAAGGTTTCAGTGTATTATCGACAACGACACCCAGATCCCTTTCTTGGTCCATAACTCCTAATGTGGAACCTTGCATGACGTAGCTATAATTCGGGTTCTTTTTCCCACGTGCATCACCTTGCACTTGCTCACATTAAACGTCATCTGCCATTTAGCTGCCCAGTCTCCCAGTCTCGTAAGGTCCTCTTGTAATTTTTCACAATCCTGTCGCGAGTTAACAACTTTGAATAACTTTGTGTCATCAGCAAATTTAATTACCTCGCTAGTTACTCCCATCTCTAAATCATTTATAAATATATTAAAAAGCAGTGGTCCTAGCACAGACCCCTGAGGAACCCCACTAACTACCCTTCTCCATTGTGAATACTGCCCATTTAACCCTACTCTCTGTTTCGTATCCTTCAACCCGTTTTTAATCCACAATAGGACATTTTCTCCTATCCCATGACCCTCCAATTTCCTCTGTAGCCTTTCATGAGGTACCTTGTCAAATGCCTTTTGAAAATCCAGATACACAATATCAACCGGCTCCCCTTTGTCCACATGTTTGTTTACTCCTTCAAAGAATTGAAGTAAATTGGTCAGGCAAGATTTCCCCACACAAAAGCCGTGCTGACTCGGTCTCAGTAATCCATGTCCTCGGATGTGCTCTGTAATTTTGTTTTTAATAATAGCCTCTGCCATTTTCCCCGGCAACGACGTCAGACTCACCGGTCTATAATTTCCCGGATCTCCCCTGGAGCCTTTTTTAAAAATGGGCGTTACACTGGCCACCCTCCAATCTTCCGGTACCACACTCGATTTTAAGGATAAGTTGCATATCACTAGCAGTAGCTCCGCAAGCTCATTTTTCAGTTCTATCAGTACTCTAGGATGAATACCATCCGGTCCAGGAGATTTGCTACTCTTCAGTTTGTTGAACTGCCCCATTACGTCCTTCAGGTTTACAGTGAAGTCAGTAAGTTTCTCCGACTCGTCTGCTTGAAATACCATATCCGACACTGGTATCCCACCCAAATCTTCCTCGGTGAAGACCAAAGCAAAGAATTCATTCAATCTCTCCGCTATGTTTTTATCTTCCTTGATCGCCCCTTTTACCCTTCGGTTATCCAGCGGCCCAACCGATTCTTTTGCCGGCTTCCTGCTTTTAATATACCGAAAAAATTTTGCTATGTTTTTTTGCCTCTAATGCTATTTTTTTTTCGTAATCCCTCTTGGCCTTCTTTATCTGCGCCTTGCATTTGCTTTGACACTCCTTATGCTGCTGCTTGTTATTTTCAGACGGTTCCGTCTTCCATTTTCTGAAGGCGTTTCTTTTAGCCCTAATAGCTTCCTTCACCTCACTTTTCAACCATGCCGGCTGTCTTTTGGACTTCCGTCTTTCTTTTCTAATTCGCAGAATATGTTTGGCCTGGGCCTCCAGGATGGTATTTTTGAACAGTGTCCACACCTGTTGTACAGTTTTTACCCTCTCAGTTGCCCCCCTAATTTTTTTTAACCGTTCTTCTCATTTTATCATAGTCTCCTTTTTTAAAGTTAAACGCTAACGTATTTGACTTCCTGTGTATAGTTACTTCAAGGTTGATATCAAAACTGATCATATTATGATCACTGTTATCAAGCAGCCCCAGTACCATAACGTCCCTCACCAGATCATGCGCTCCACTAAGGACCAAGTCTAGAATTTTTCCTTCTCTCGTCGGCTCCTGCACCAGCTGCTCCATAAAGCTGTCCTTGATTTCATCAAGGAATTGTACCTCTCTATCATGTCCCGATGTTACATTTACCCAGTCTATATTTGGATAATTTTTGGTGGGGGTAGCTGGCAACAGTTATAAAAAAGTGGTTGAGAACTGTCTGGTAGCAAAATAACTCTCCGAGAATTTAGTTGAATGAGAGGAGACTTGAAACAAGAGAAAAACTGATGAAAAGACATATCAAGTTGAAAAATAGGCCAGATCAGATTAGGGGTTCCAGAGAAATAAGACTTCCTCCAAAAGGCACAATGCATTTCTATGGGAGAAAGAGTTCCAGCTTTAGTAGCACAGAAACTTACATACAAAAAGAACAGTTAGAGCATTCCTACATTCCTCTCTCCATTCACTACTCATCCAACCCTCCAAACTACCCCCACCAAAACTATCCCCTGGAACTGGCCCACCACCCCATGAATTGCTTCAACATTAAACATGAATCCTTGCAGCTGCCACCACTTCTCAAAACCTACCTCCCGCAACACCTCACCATTCTGTAAACTTCTCCAACCCCAAAAGCTACCTCCCCACAAATGCTCCACCACCCTGTAGACTGCCTCAACCTCAAAACTACCCATCCACAACTGTTCCACCATCCTATAACTACCCTACCACCTTGTAAGTTGCTCCAAACCCCAAAACTACCCAACTGCCCCACTACCCCAAAACTATTCCCTGCAACTGCCTCACTACTCTGCATACTGCAACACGTTGAAAATTGCTCCAATCCCCAAACTACCCCTGCAACTGACCCACCATCCCACAAACTCTCATAACCCGAAAAACTAGCACCTCGACAACTGCTTTACCATTCCCAAACCACCTCCATCCTTTTAAAATAAATTCAACTTCTCTAATCTCCTCCAAACTCTTCCAACTCCCTAAATTACCCTAACTGCTCCACCACTTTCAACCTGCCTCAACCCCTAAATTACCCCCCAAACTGCCCCACCATCCAGAGCTACCTCCACAGAACTTCTCCATCATCTCTAAATTGCCCCCAAACTCCCCCAGCTTTTCCAGCCCCCAAAATTGCCCATTCTAAACTACCACCTCAGCTACTCAACCCCTACAAATTGCTCCGATCAGGCTTTAACCCCTCAAACTGCTTCACCCCCAAACTATCCCCTACCAGTGTCCCACCACCCTCAAATTACATTATGTAACTACTCCAGCACCTCCACGATAAATCCTTCCCAAATGCAAAGTAATAGAACCTGAACATTTACTTATTTAACATTCCTGACTAGAATTTACATGTTGGGATTTGACTTTTTCTGGTGTATAATTAATTCTTTTCTATACAGGACATAACTATCAGCCCTGATGTTTTTCTACTGGATCTGAAATCTTTTGTGGTAACAAAGAATGTAGGGTTGATATTCAGCCAGTGGCAGTCATTTTTTTGTCCACCACCGGCTTTATGCCCGGATATTCAATGCCAAGCCATGAGGATTTGAAGGCGACAAAACAGTGTGACAAGGCGGTGGCTGTATCTAGAAGGTTGTTGGGCTGTATAGAGAGAGGTGTGACCAGCAGAAGAAAGGGAGTGTTGATGCCCCTGTATAAGTCGTTGGTGAGGCCCCATCTGGAGTATTGTGTTCAGTTTTGGAGGCCGTATCTTGCTAAGGATGTAAAAAGAATCGAAGCGGTGCAAAGAAAAGGTACGAGAATGGTATGGGATTTGCCTAACAAGACGTATGAGGAGAGACTTGCTGACCTGAACATGTATACCCAGGAGGAAAGGAGAAACAGGGGTGATATGATACAGACGTTCAAATATTTGAAAGGTATTAATCCGCAAACGAACCTTTTCCGGAGATACGAAGGCAGTAGAACGAGAGGACATGAAATGAGATTGAAGGGGGACAGACTCAAGAAAAATGTCAGGAAGTATTTCTTCATGGAGAGAGTGGTGGATGCTTGGAATGCCCTCTCGCGGGAGGTGGTGGAGATGAAAACGGTAACGGAATTCAAACATGCGTGGGATAAACATAAAGGAATCTTGTTCAGAAGGAATGGATCCTCAGGAGCTTAACCAAGATTGGATAGCAGAGCCGGTAGTGGGAGGCGGGGCTGGAGGTTGGGAGGCGGGGATAGTGCGGGGCAGACTTTTACGGTCTGTGCCAGAGCCAGTGGTGGGAGACGGGACTGGAGGTTGGGAGGCAGGGATAATGCTGGGCAGACTTATACGGTCTGCGCCAGAGCTGGTGGTGGGAGGCGGGGATAGTGCTGGGCAGACTTATACGGTCTGTGCCAGAGCCGGTGGTTGGGAGGCGGGGCTGGTGGTTGAGAGGCGGGGATAGCGCTGGGCAGACTTATACGGTCTGTGCCCTGAAGAGCATAGGTACAAATCAAAATAGGGTATACACAAAAAGTAGCACACATGAGTTGTCGTGTTGGGCAGACTGGATGGACCGTGCAGGTCTTTTTCTGCCGTCATCTACTATGTTACTATGTTACTATGTGTGGGCACCATCATTGAATATCTGGTTGTATGTGGCTGGCTATTCAGCCCTTCACTGCAGAAGCTGAACTACTTAAAGATAGGACTGTGTTTTATGTGGTCACTTTATACAGTTAAGTATATGGCTGTTAGTGCTCATATTCAGCGGCACTAGCCAGTTAAGTGCCACTGAATATCAGCAGACAGCCCCTCACAAGTAATTTAGCCGACAGAAGCCATTCCTGGTCAGTTAAATCACTTTGAATATCGATCCCTGTGTTTTTAGGTAGAAGCCTATAAAATAATGGCAGATAAAGACAATGGGGTCAATATTCAGTGTTGTTTAAATGGGCAGTGACATTTAACTAGGCAGTGCTGCTGAAAATCAGCTTTGACCATGACAGCACTGCCCAGGTAGTACTGGGGTGGTCTGGGGACAGAGTTGGGGAGGAGCCAAGAGTTATGCAGGCACCAGCTATATTCAAAACTGGCACCTACATGACTAATCAGGCACATAAGAGTCCCATCTTTGCCCACTTAGCTATGTTGGTGCCAACACTGAATATCACAGGACCTGATCATGGATATTTAACACACACGTGATGTGTGGTACACTAGGTAAGAAGGTAGGAAGGGAAGTTTGTTGCCTATGCAGATGTGGAAGCATATGGTATAGTCTAGATTGCAGTACTGTAATTGGTAGCTTCAAGAAGACTTAAATTTGCTATTCTGCAGTTTTTCTTTATCCCTTGGCTCCTGTGTTTCGAAGTCCTCATTTAGGGGCCTTTTTACTAAGATGTGGTAGGGCCTCTGCAAGTGCAGTGCACATCAAAATGAAACTACTGCCAGGCTAGTGTGCCCCCGTCAGTAATTTCGAATTTGGCACGTGTTCAGTCCAGCAGTAGAAATGATTTTCTACCGCACGAGGTGTTTCCAGTAGTAATCCGCCGTTGGTGCGTGCCAAACGTTTACCGCATGTGTAGCATGTGAGTGGAGGAGTAGCCTAGTGGTTAGTGCAGTGGACTTTGATCCTGGGGAGCTGAGTTTGATTCCCAATGTAGCTCCTTGTGACTCTGGGCAAGTCACTTAACCCTCCATTGCCCTGGTACAAAATAAGTACTGAATATATGTAAACCGCTTTGAATGTAGTTGCAAAAACCTCAGAAAGGCGATATATCAAGTCCCATTTCCCTTACCACTAGATCAATGGGTGGCGGTAAAGGCTAAGGCCGTAAATAAGCATACACTAGTTTTAATTTTAGCGCATGCCCATTTCCCAGACCATTACAAAAATGCCCTTTTTCGCATACATGGTAAAAAATGGCCTGGTGCGCACCAAAAACACATGCCCACACTACCACAGGCCACTTTTTACCGCAGCTTAGCAAAAGGACTCCATAATTTTCAAACTCTCATTGAACCTGGCAGATACCAGGGTGCCACTCACCACAAGTTGCAATACTGCTTCCTTTTTCCTCTCTCACAGTGTCTCTCACACTGATCCATCTCCTCCTCTTTCATTTATTTATTTATTATCTCATTTGTACCCCACATTTTCCCAACAGCGTCAGGCTCAATGTGGCTTACAGTGCACCACAGCAGATGCCACTGCAGTAATAATATGCTAATACAACTGAAAACCTACATAAGTAATAATGGGGAGGATGGGGAAGGGACGAAAAGGGAAACCAGGAGAGAGGAGGGAAGGGTGAATGTGTCCAAAATTGTCACTAAATTGATGTGTATCAAGCAGAGGAGACACATGCTGAGTCCTTGGGATAAGCTTTCCCAAATAGCATAGTCTTAAGTGATTTCCTGAAATTTAGATGGTTGTGGATGATTTTCATAGTCTTTGGTAAAGAATTCCATAATTGTGAGCTGATGAAAGAGAAAGATGAAGCATACATGGATTTGTACTTAAGTCCGTTGCAGTTTGGATAATCTCAATGCATTTCTGGGAGGTAGTATGATTAGATTAAGCATGTAGCCAGGGACTTCACCATATGGAATTTTGTGAACTAGGGAGCAGATTTTAAAGGTGATTCGTTCCTTGACTGGAAGCCAATGTAATTTCTCTCGGAGCTGTTTGGCACTTTCAAATTTGGATTTGCCATAAATTAATCTGGCCACTGTGTTTTGGGCCATCTGCAGTTTCTTGATTAGTTCATCTCTATCTTTGTTTTATTTCCTCATTTACCTTTCATTTCTCACTTACATTACATCATTTCTGTTCATGTCTTTCTTGTGTTTCCTCTGTAATTGTTTCTCTCAGCATTGCTGATGCTTTGAAGTCTGCTAGCAAGTGGAGTGTGTGTGCACAATGATGCACAATTGACATCTGGTGGCCAGTTTGATAATTACAACTCCACAAATCAGATGCTGCCTACCCAGGATTTAAACAGGGCTTGGATTGTCACACTTCTGCTGCTTTCTCGAAAAGTCTCAAATGACATATTGAAACTTCTGAGACTTAAAACACTTTATGACTACTCTGCTTTATGTTTAAAGTCTCAGAAGTTTCAATATGTCACTTCAGTTTATACCGCTGAAAAAACAGTTTCTCAAAATTATCATCACTAAGAGAGAGCATCACTGTGGCACTAGAATTTGTCCTGAGCAACTAAATAAATGTTCTACTGCTGGGAAGTGCAGTATTGAATTTGATAAAATCTTTTGCCCTTTTGGAAATGCAAGCAAGCTGTTTGTGGAAGTGTCTAAGCATTCCGGGTAAGGCTCAACCTCTTCCTTTGTTCCAGATTTGGCTGCTGGAAGGTTGTTCTTTACAGTGGACAGAAAAGCAAAGAAGTCTTCATCTCCAGTAGTAGTCTTTTCCTTGGAGGCTGACTGTAACTCTTGTACAAGTGAAAGTGGAACTGTGCCACTAGCCCTGACTTCAGTCTCTGTTGCAGCTACAGCACGAATGAGCAGCTGCATCTTCTCATACTGTTTTTGTTCAGGTAGATATCTCAACTTGAACTTCCAAACAAGCATTGTTGCAATATGGTAGTCATCATCTTCAAATACTGGACCAAACCTTAAAGCAGTTCCTTTTGTCAGAGTTGTGATTAGTGGCTGCATTATTATTAGCCAATCCATCTAATTTTGACTGAATTCCCATTATCGTGGGGATTACATGTCCAATATAGCAGTCATTTTCAGCTTGTAGAATATCAGTTGTGGTTGACAATGGCTTCATAACACTGGCGTAGTTCCTCAGGAATACCATCTCAGTATTAGTCATCGGTTCTATTTTTTGTTGACATTTTCATGTCTTCTCAACTCCAATTGAAACCAGTCGACTGATAGCTAAGTAATCTGAAACCCACCTTGTGCAAGTTGGATTGAGGAACGTAAGACCAGCCACCTCTTCAACCACATCTTCATGTTGGTACTCCAACTGACTGAATTGATAAGAACCTGTACTTTCTCCTTGTAGCGCAATTTTTTCATGATTCACAGCTGTCAACAGTTGCTATACAATTGAGTGTGTGATTGGCACAACTGTTTGGAGTCAATATCATCAGCACATAATTCATCTTCAACTGCATCAAACAGAGATCTGACATAAGCAGCTTCAACCACCTCTGACTTGGAAAGTGTCTGTTGAGCATGAACTGCCATTCTCTACTTTGCCACCAGTGCAAATGTCATTCAGAAGAATCAAGGCTTTTTTAATATTTGCTGTGTTGTCACTAACATAGCAGATGATCTTAGTTATGTGGAATTCCATGAACAGTTCAGCCATCGTTTGAGCAATCTTTTCCCCAGTTTGAGAATGTTTAAATCTTCGAACAGCCAAAGTATGGGAATAGTAAAATAGTGTTTCCTTATTTATGTATTGAACGTTCATGCCAAGAAAACTGACCTGTTACAGAAAAATATTCTACCTGTTGTAATTTTATAATAAGAAAGTCCTTGTGCATATCATACAATTCATTTAAGCTTTGTGTTAGATCGTATCTACTGGAAGTTGGACAGCAGGCATAGATCGCTGGCAAAACTTTCTGAAACCAGTTTATTCAGCTGTTGCAAGTGGCATCATATCTTCTGCAATCATCAACAAGACTTCATGATCAAATTGTTTCTGTGAAATAGTTCCTTGTCTGGGCAGATAGCTGTTGAGTGCAACTTAGTTAAATCTTTTCACTAGTGGCTCTGATTGCTGGGATTGATTAACTCTTTCAGCACTCCGTTTCCATTTCTTGCAGTTCTTTGTTGCCGTTGTTGGCTGCATTGTCTTGAACCTTGCATGATGAATAGGATGGTGTTTCTGTTTTAATGCAATGTTTTGCGCATAAGTTAATTTATGGAAGCTAGACTAAACAAGTTCTTTTGCTTAGGGAGTAGAAATCCATGGGAGACATATGTCTTAGGCGGTGAGTCCCCCTAAGAAGCTAGACTAAACAAGTTCTTTTGCTTTTGTCTTTCGTGCTGTTTCCAGATATTTGAAGACATGCGCATTTTTAAAACAAATTCTTTCTTTCACGTTCTCATTCCTGGCATTTATATCAGAACTGAAAGGAGTAGAGTCACTTGTGGCACTAATTTGCTGGATAAGTGGTCATCCCTGCTACTGGTGTATATATCAGAACTGAAAATGGCACCTAAGCATCCTGCAAGTGAGTGTCAAGCTACAGGGCCGGTCTTAGGCAGAGGCGACCGAGGCGGCCGCATAGGGCCCCGCGCCTAAGGGGGCCCCGCGCGGCCCGCCTCAAGTCTGCCTCGCCTCTCCTACCACCGCCAATGCTCGCCTGCCCTCCATGTCCAGCGACGCGACTCTCCAGTCCTCGTTCCCCTGCTCCCCCTCCCTCCAGCCGTCTGAGCCCCTCCCCCGTTTGAGCCCCCCCTTGCTCGACCCGCCAAACGACCCTCGTCTACCACCCGACCCGCCGGCACCTCACCTGACCCAGCATTTTTAAAAAATCTACAAGCGGCAGCCGGCAGTGCCTCCTCGCGTCTGTGAAAGAAGAAAAGTCGCTTCGTCCATTGGCCGGCCTTCCCTCATGCCCCGCCCTCTGATGTAACTTCCGCAAGGGCGGGACATGAGGGAAGGCCGGCCAATGGACGAAGCGACTTTTCTTCTTTCACAGACGCGAGGAGGCACTGCCGGCTGCCGCTTGTAGATTTTTAAAAAATGCTGGGTCAGGTGAGGTGCCGGCGGGTCGGGTGGTAGACGAGGGTCGTTTGGCGGGTCGGGGAGGGGGGCTCAGGTGGCTGGAGGGAGGGGGAGTAGGGGAACGAGGAGAGTCGCGTCGCTGGACATGGGTGGAGGGCAGGGGGCACAGGAGGGTCGCTGGACATGGGGGGATAGCAGGGGAGGGGGTCAGGAAATAGGTGGATGGCAGGGGAGGGCAGGGGGCACAGGAGGGTCGCTGGACATGGGTGGATGGCAGGGGAGGGGGTTTCTGGACATAGGTTGAGGGCAGGGGGCACAGGAGGGTCGCTGGATATGGGTGGATGGCAGGGGAGGGGGCTTCTGGACATAGGTTGAGGGCAGGGGCACAGGAGGGTCGCTGGACATGGGTGGATGGGCAGGGGAGGGGGGCTTCTGGACATAGGTGGATGGCAGGGTAGGGGGTTTCTGGACATGGGTAGATGGCATGGGAGGGGGGTTTCTGGACACAGGTGGATGGCAGGGGGCACAGAAGGGTCGCTGGACATGGGGGGATAGCAGGGGAGGGGGGCTTCTGGACATAGGTGGATGGCAGGGGAGGGCAGGGGGCACAGGAGGGTCGCTGGACATGGGTGGATGGCAGGGGAGGGGGTTTCTGGACATAGGTTAGAGGGCAGGGGGCACAGGAGGGTCGCTGGATATGGGTGGATGGCAGGGGAGGGGGCTTCTGGACATAGGTTGAGGGCAGGGGCACAGGAGGGTCGCTGGACATGGGTGGATGGGCAGGGGAGGGGGGCTTCTGGACATAGGTGGATGGCAGGGTAGGGGGTTTCTGGACATGGGTAGATGGCATGGGAGGGGGGTTTCTGGACACAGGTGGATGGCAGGGGGCACAGAAGGGTCGCTGGACATGGGGGGATAGCAGGGGAGGGGGGCTTCTGGACATAGGTGGATGGCAGGGGAGGGCAGGGGGCACAGGAGGGTCACTGGACATGGGTGGGTGGATGGCAGGGGAGGGGGCTTCTGGACATAGGTTGAGGGCAGGGGGCACAGGAGGGTCACTGGACATGGGTGGATGGCAGGGGAGGGGGCTTCTGGACATAGGTTGAGGGCAGGGGCACAGGAGGGTCGCTGGACATGGGTGGATGGGCAGGGGAGGGGGGCTTCTGGACATAGGTGGATGGCAGGGTAGGGGGGTTTCTGGACATGGGTAGATGGCATGGGAGGGGGGTTTCTGGACATAGGTGGATGGCAGGGGAGGACGGGGGGGTTGCTGGACATAGATGGATGGCAGGGGGGACAGGAGGGTCGCTGGACATGGGTGGATGGCAGGGGAGGGGGTTTCTGGACATAGGTTGAGGGCAGGGGCACAGGAGGGTCGCTGGACATGGGTGGATGGGCAGGGGAGGGGGGCTTCTGGACATAGGTGGATGGCAGGGTAGGGGGTTTCTGGACATGGGTAGATGGCATGGGAGGGGGGTTTCTGGACATAGGTGGATGTCAGGGGAGGGCAGAGGGGACAGGGGGGGTTGCTGGACATAGATGGATGGCAGGGGGGACAGGAGGGTCGCTGGACATGGGTGGATGGAGGAGAGGGAAGAAATGCTGGACATGGATGGAGGCGAGGGAAGAGTGAGGATGGAGATGAGGTGAGGGAAAAGGGAGAAAAAGTGCACATGGATATAGAAAATAGGCAAAAGCTGGATCCACGTTATGCCTCCTCCAGTCAATTCCACGGAGGAGGACCCAGCTTTTACTTATGGATGTAGGGCAAGAAATTAAGAAGAAAGGCGGAAAGTAAAGATAAAGAAATAAATGGAAAGGAAGCTCTGGAAACGGAGTTAAGAGGACAGATAGCAGCACTATCGGATACTGAGCCAGCATGATCAGAAAAACAAAGTCACCAGACAACAAAGGTAGAAAAAACTATTTTATTCAGGATTTATTAATTGGAATATGTCAGTTTTTGGAAATGTGCATCTGTGATATTTTTCATGTACGTTTCAGTTTTTG
Source organism: Microcaecilia unicolor (assembly GCF_901765095.1). Taxonomy (NCBI): domain Eukaryota; kingdom Metazoa; phylum Chordata; class Amphibia; order Gymnophiona; family Siphonopidae; genus Microcaecilia; species Microcaecilia unicolor. The sequence goes on along the minus strand of NC_044041.1, from coordinate 150,018,282 downwards.
TAGTATTGCTGCATGCTGAGTCTGACTTCTTGAGGTAACTTTCCATTTCAGTATTTTGCCTTCATGTATTTTTCAGGTGTGATCAAGGAAGGTGCAGTATTCTGCTAGCGTATAGTTTGAATCCCTTTTTGTTTGTTTTTTTCACTAGGTTGTGCACTGGTGTTTTAGAGCCAGGTGTAATTACAGTTGCCTTTCCACGCCACGCATAAGGTTGTAGCTCGTTCTGTCCTTGGAATTAGTGCTGTTTATGGTTTGTTAAGGTTATGAGTGTGTTTTTGCACAAGTTTGTGTATAGTGTTTTGCAGTGGAGAGATTGTGTGTTGGCCTTACTAAGGTGGCACCAAACATCAGAAAGGGTGTAGAGCCTAAATCATGACACACTACCTCTAAAAGGGTGTTTTGTGGCTCTGCATGAGAATTGTGGTATTATGATCCCTTGCTAGCTTCATATTGTTGACGGTCTGCATTTTCCGTATGGCTGGTATATTGGTGTATAAGGTATTAATTGTGACAATTTGTTTTTACTTATTTTTTTTCTGTGTGTTGTCAGACAATTATGGATGACAGACAGAGTCGGAGTCTTCTTGAGTCAGAGAGCTGTGGTATATATTTTAAAACAATTTTAATACCTTGGTGGTCTATATGTTTTTATATTGTACATTATATTTTACATATCACTTTATTTTATTGTATATCTTTTCATTTCATTTTTATTTTATTGCATATATGGGTTACAGAGTAATAGGGGAATTTGAAAGTACTGAATCTTTTCTTAATATTTTTCCTTTATTCTCCTTTGTTATGAGAATTGGAACTGCTAATTGTAGTGGACTTGAACTGAATAATTTCGGGGGAGGGGAGGTTTCATGATGATAGCATTGTGCTTATTATTTCAATCAGTTTTTTTGTACAAGTTTAGCTTCATTTGTCTTTATTTGAAATTTCATAAATAAAAAATGTTCTGAAAATGGAATAATCTTATCAATGGGGTGGAGGTAGGGGCGGGGCTACAGTGGGGCGGGGCTAGGATGGGGCCCCACCAAATTGGTCTGCATAGGGCCCCGCACTTGCTAAGACCGGCCCTGTTTGAACAACACTGCCTCTTTCCTTATATGTATCACTTTACACATTTTCACATTAAATGTCTTCAGCCATTTGGATACCCCGTTTCGCAGTTTTGTAAGGTCCTCTTGCAATTTTTTCACAATCCTCTTATCATTTACCTGTAGCATGATATAAGTTTAATTCTCAGAGTTATTGATTTTGCTGGATCAGATCCAAATCATATAAAATATACAGCTGCAAAGACTTACTCCCCCCCCCCCCTTCTCTGGAAAACTACTGAGAAGCTGGGTGAATACCTAAGGCCATCAACACCTCTCCAAAAATAGCAGCACCTAACAAAAGACTATACCTCCACCTATTCTCAGACAAGGATTAAGCCCACCTAAGCTCAATCACCCTCAGACAATGGACCAGCAGATGTTCCTTTCCAAAGACAGCTATCTCAGAGACTGCAGTAACAAAAGACTACACCTCCACCTATTTTCAGACAAAGACTAAGCCCATCTAAGCTCAATCACTCTCAGACAATGGACTAGCAGATGTCCAAGCAGCAAAGTTGCCAGCTGGGAAAATTTTCCCAGCCCAAAACGAGCCGTAAACCCGCCCAAAAACCGCCCTTAGCCAATCCCCATCTCCCGCGTCACCAACCCCGCCCCCACGTCACTAGCTCCGCCCCCTACATTATCCCTGACGTCAACCCCACCCCTGAAAAGCTTCTATTGGACCAAATTGGACCAATAGAAGGCCCGGAAAAGCTTCTATTGGACCGAATTGGACCAATAGTAGCCCCGGAAAAAAACGCCGAACTCGTACAGCGGCAACGGGAAAACCGCCCAAAAAACCGCATCCCGCAGCTGACGAAATTTTCTCGCCGCCGCTGGCGAAAACCCGCCCAATTGGGCGGTAAAACCGCCCACCTGGCAACTTTGCCAGGCAGGAAGTCTTATGATGTAATTGAGCATGTGACCTGTTACCATGCTCCATCTCAAAACTAGATGCCCAGAATTCAGCTACCCAGGAGCTTTCTAATTGGACCAAGGGCAACCACCTGACGCGAGTCTAAAAATAGCCTGGTAGATAAATGCCCAGTTCAGACACTTTAAAAGCAGGGGCTCTTTCTTTAGAAGGATAGTTCTTCCTGGCTGTTCCTGATGCTCCTGTCCTAGTCGCCGCTGCCCTGAAGTGATTAAATCTAAAAGCAAGCTAGAATCTCCTGGAATCCTGACTTCTCAAGCTGGACATCACATCCACCTGAAAGAAACGGCTTCAAGCTCCATCAGACAGCAAATCTACAAAGAAACTTCCTGTTCCAGCAAGGATCTCCTGCATCACTCTCCATAGCAGCCTCCATCAATGTGAGTTATCCAGCTTCATTTACAATCAAACCTGTTATTTTGTAGCATACTTCCATTGGTAAAAGATCCTCTCTAAAATTGCCTCTCTATTGTAAACTCTGTTACCTTGCCTGTATTAGAAATAAACATTTTCTTTTTAAAGTTAACTATCTGGCCTTTATATTGGGAAAAGCACGTCCTCACATGTGCAAGCTCCAAATGCTTTAAACACATGTTCCTAAACGTACAATGCAGGTTAATGTAATTAATTCAAATTTAGTGTATTTACTTCCGCTTTTCCTTACATATGCTTATCTTATTACCTTATAGGTAATTGGGGGATAAAAAAACAGAATAGAATCAAAATTTATCTTAAAACTTAGAAATACAGCACGTTGCGACCACATGCTCTGAGCGATCCCCTCTATTCTTAAATATCATTTTGGAACTGTTACATTTCCTGTAACATAACAACTTTGAAAAACTTTGTGTCATCAGCAATTTTAATTACCTCACTAGTTAGTCCCATCTCTAAATCAGTTAAAAAGCAGCAATCCTATCAGAGATCCCTGGGGAACACTATCTACCCTTCCCTATTGAGAACACTCACCATTTAACCCTAATCTCTGTTTTCTCTCTTTTAACCAGCTCTTAATCCACAATAGGACACTGCATCCTATCCTTTGATTTTCTAATTTCCTAAGTAGTTATGAGATACTTTATCACAAGCCTTTTGAAAATATGGATACACGTCAACTGGCTCATCTTTATCCAACTATTTTGCATTAGTTGTTGTATTATTTTGGCTCAACAATTTTCTTCTGCTTCTCTGGGCTTTTAGTTCAAACAGAACTGACTCCTTTTGGGCACCGGTGCCATCTGCCTTCAATTGCAGCTACCCAGGGGTTTCCCCATATTTTTATATCCTCTACAGTTAGGGGCCTCAATCAGGGTTCATCACCTGTAGCTTTCTCTAGAACTCAGCTAATGTGGACCCTAACTTTGGCCACTAGCTATCACAAGCGAGCAATAGCTGAGAGTCACTTCGCACATGGCCATGAAGATAAATCTGCACACCCTTCATAAGCCACAGGCATATATGAATAGCATTCATTGAGGATTCTGTTTTAACTTCTGGAAAATAACTGATCTTTACTTTAGTTAGCAGTTCTATTTTGTCTGCTAATGGAGACCCAGAATCATATCTATGGTGCCAGGGAAATAAATTGATGTGTTCCTGTAATGCTGAAGAGGGCAACAGTACCATAAATGTAAATATGCAGTAATTTTGGGCACGGGAGAGGACAAGGGAAAATTAGGTTCTTACCTTGGTAATTTTCTTTCCTGTAGTCACAGCAGATGAATCCATTACGAATGGGTTGTGTTCACCTACCAGCAGGGGGAGATAGAGAACACTGAAAACCATAGTGCCTCTAGGACGGCTAGCTCCATCTGCCTCTCAGTATTTTGAAGCTTCCAAAGCAGTGTTAAACCGCAAAGTAGCATAACATGAACTTTCCTCACAGTGAACGAACGCCCCAGAACAGGAGCAATAATACAAAGGAGGGACGAACTCAACCTCCTGTAGTAGAACAGAAATCCTGAAGACTGTTTTCCAACTTCTCCCAATGAGGGAACATGTCTGCAGGAAAAACTGAACACAAAACAGAGTCAATCATGGAAGGATCATGGATTCATCTGCTGTGACTAAAGGAAAGAAAATTACCAAGGTAAGAACCTAATTTTCCCTTCCTTGTCATCAGCAGCAGATGAATCCATTACGAATGGGATGTATCAAAGCAATCCCTAGATAGGCCCGGAACAAGCCACACCACGCGCAGCCACATCCAGCCTGTAATGAGAGGCAAAAGAGAGCTTACAAGCCCAAGTAGCTGCACTACATATCTCTTGAAGAGAGAGTGCTCCCGTCTCAGCCCATGAGGAAGAAATCGCTCTTGTGGAATGTGCCTTAATTTAAGGCGGAGGCTGGCCAGATAGCAAATATGCAGAAAAAATGGCTTCCTTAAGCCAACGGGCTATAATGGCTTTAGACGCTGGAGACCCTCTGCAAGGACCTGACAACAATACAAAAAGGTGATCAGAGGTCCTGAAAGCATTAGACATCTGCAGATACTGCAACAGAGCCCTGCGCACATCCAGAAGGTGCAACTGCCCAAAATGTTCCGGACACTCCTCCCTTTCACCTTATTCTTTTCCCCTTTTTCCTTTCCCTCCCCGTCCCATGTCTACATGCCTACTTTGTCCGTGCGTCTCTCCGCCGGTGGGCTCTTTTTCATATTCTGTTCTGTGTATTCTCATCTCCTTTTCTTTCTTCTACTCTGTCCATTTTTGATTTGCGTGATGCGTGTAAGTGTGTGATTGTTGCGTGATTGCTGCTTTACTACGGGACCAGGAGACTGCGATCTCGGGTGTGCTGTGCGTTTATATCACGTTCAATTCTTGGGATCGGTCTTAATGCTAGCTTCTGGCTTAACGGTCCTTAGAGGTTGTGCGTTTTCTCCTTCCCACCCTACTCTCCGTCTTTTTCCCTCCTTTTTTGTATACCTGTTGTCTTATTCTTTGTATGTATTCTGCTCTTTATTTCTGCCACACTACTGATGTTCTGTCTTCTTCGGATGGGTTTCTGACCCCATCCCTATCCTTTTCACTGTCCTCCTTTATACTTCCTTCTGCTGCCTCTACCTGTGTCCTGGAGGTGTTATTTGAGCTCTCCTACTTGTCCCACAGTCATCCCCTGTTTTTTCTTTCCTGTAAGGTTTCTTTGATGCCTCCTCGTCCTTCTTAACTCTTTGCCCTCCCCTAAATGCACCTGTATTTGGAGCGTGCAGTGCTTTCTCTCTGTTACGCCTTCCCCATGTCTATCTGTCTGTAGATCTTGGGGAAAAGTAAGATCCAGAATTTCCTCCCCGGTGTCTCATGTCCCTTATTACAACATTCTGCTTTCTCTCTCTAAGCTTTCACTCTTTCCTGTGGTTAAGCCACTGCCAATTTCCCTTCCGTTATACTTTCCTATTGCAGTCAGTGAACTCTGTCCGTCCTCTCGTATATCCTGTGCCCTCATTTAGGGTATTTGTACTCTCTGCCCCGGTTGCCCGTTCCTTTCTCCCTGTTCTCCCGTCCACCTTTATCTGTTGCTCTTGTGACAGGGTCTATCTTCCTACTTATCTGTTTTTATGTCACCTGCGTGTACTTTCTTCGTGTGCTTATCTGTTTTATTCTTGGTGCACTTCTGTGCGGCGTTGCGCTCACAGATTGCCCCATCTGTCCTCTGTCTGTCTGTTTCTGTAGAGATTGTTCACTAGGAGGGTATCTTCATTTCCGTCCTCCCTTCTGTCTCACTTGCCTATTCTGTGTATTCTCATTATGTTTTCCTCCTGCCCTCCAAGAGATCTGGGCTCATTTCCTCTGTGCTGTACTTAAACCTCCGAGAGGTACTTAACCTCTACCTTTCATGCTCTCTGATTCTGTTTCTGGCCAATATTGATTTCTCCCCATCCCTATTAGAAACTGTCCTGATGTGTCTTTGTGAAAGATTTATAGTTTAAATCTTACAATTCTTTGCCAGCTTCTTAGCTGTACGTTGGCATTTCCTGCTTCACATTTAAAACTGCGTAGTAAGTCTTGCTTCCTTATTTTTCTGTTACTGCCAGGCTCTATGGGCACTCTTTCTCCCCCCCCCCTTCCTTCCTGTCATACAGCTTTATACTTGATAAACCACACTTATTTCTATGCCTGCCTGCTTTGGAAACCCCCGTCTGAAACTTTCATGATATTATAAATCTCCACTTGAGAAGTCCCGGTCTGTATTCCGTCTCTGTTCCCCGTAGCCACTTTTAGCTGCACTTCCGGGTTTAATTTTCGCTGCATAGACCCTGTCTCTGCCACTTTCGGCACCTTTTCTGTCATACTCACTATATATGAAACTGTTACTACGCTCTAAGTCTTCTACCTTTGTATTTTGTCTTTGCTAGAAGTCCCAAAAGTCCTGCACTAATCCTGACAGTTGTCTGCCTTAAGCTCCCGTTGTTACTGCTTCTCTGAGTGAATTTGACACTTTTTTCTGTACCCCCTCTCTCCTGTCACAGCCTCGGCTGTAAGACTATTAAATTTATCTCACTTCCACCTATACTTTCTCCTTGCAAAAGGTCTCTTGGCCATTATACAGCATTCTCCTGTCCCCTGGCTCTGTGACTTGTTTTTCTAAGCTATCTGGACTTCAGAAGCATGCTCTTCTCCTTCATGTATTGTCAGTGCTTTATACTGTAACTTATGGCTGGCTGTCAAAGTATACGGCCATCTTCCGGTCTGATTTATGCTTTTTCTTCTCCTTCCTCTCCACCCATTATGGGCGTAGCCCTGTGCGTAACTCCACACCTCAGATACGCCTTCTGCCTCCGTTTTGTATTCGTCCCCTGCATAACTCACTTTTTTATTGCTTTTGCGTGTTTAAATCCACTGGGTGTCAAATAAAATATAACTAATGATATTTCATAGTCGCTATTCTATTGGCTTGTCCTTGTTAATTGCTCCTGTATAGTTGCTACTGTGAAATGTATTCCTTTTTAATTTTGATGGTCTCTTGGCTACTATTTTCAATTGTAATTTTAAATTTGTACTTGTCCTAGTAGCTGTTATCACACCCTTTTAATTTACAATTTGTTTTGGGACAATGTTATACTTTTAATTAATAATGCTTAAGGTTTGTCATTTATTTTCCTATTTGACATTTGCTTTTGGTCATTTCTACCTTGTTTAATCGGTTCTGAATTCACTTTTATATTAAGGTTTCCTGTTGTTGACAATGCCAGCCGATGTTTCTTTCTCCCAAGCTGTGCATAATTTCATATATGATTGCTGAGGTTTCCCTGAATTTGTAGTTTGAAATGAGGCTTTATTGTGACATAATTAGGAAACATACCTTTACAGTTTGCTGTTTAGACACTATATAGATTATATCCTGCTCTCGTTATAAGCTAGGCGCTATGCTGTCCCCGCCCATCAGCTTCTAGTGCTTGTACTATCTATGGACATTTTACTGTTTATGTTATACTGCGCTAGATATGAGGGGATCTTATTCACTCTCTAGATAAGATTCTCATATGCTTTGCATTTCCGATACTCATATAGTTCTGGTTTCTTGTGCTCTGTTTTAATGGCGTACTCGTTTAAAAGAAATATAAGTTACAGCCCCAGCACCGTACTATCGTGTTAGTTTATGGTTTGACTTTAAATAATACCACAAGCCTGTTTATCTTCAGGAAACATGGGTTTTTGGATCCTGGTTTTGAACAGTATTATAGATTGTCAGAATTATAAATTGTCCTCTTATTTAAGTCTCATTTGAAGGATGCTTTTTGATAATTTTAATAACCGGTGAGCCTGACTATATTATAACGTTATCTACATGAAATACTGCACTTCCTCGCTTGCATTGTGGTTTTCGTCCTCCGAGTGCATAAAGCCTGGACTGGCTTATTTTAAACACTTGCAGTAATGACTTATGTTATAATGTTTCCTGACGAATATTTCCACGTCCTGAGAATGACAATCACTTTTAAATAATATGGTTCTATAAAGGGTTAAATTGTGTAAGTCTTGATAACAAGTTTTCTGTTTTTACTCGACAGCATTGTGAACTCGGATCCAACACAGAAAGTCACATGAAATTACAATGGTTTATTGTTTCATTAAGAGCTAGATAACCCCTTGTATAACTTATATGATAGTAGAAGTATTATGTACTATATAGAAGCATTTCTTTGCTTTTACCTTAATAGATATGTATATAAAATAAGTTTTACCTTTCCTGTTGAGAAGATGATGGCTGCGTGCCATGAGAATACAACGTTGCTTAACTTCTTCAGTTATTTCCTGTTGGTTCTTTATAGCCCAACCCACCTTCTCTTTCCTTCTAATGCTGCAGCTGTCCTGCTTGTCATCATTTAGACATATCATTTCAGTCACTGATTAGTATGTATGTTTTATGCCGTTTCATTGGAAGTTCTTGGTGTAAGAATCACATGTTTTAATTTGTTTTTTTTCCCTTTCACCTGTTTAGGCACAAAAGCTTCCTGCCCTCGTATTCGGGTTTATTTTGTTTACTATGTTCCTTTTCTGAGTGTATGGGTATTAATTTGTCATATTTATGGGTATTAACTTGTCATATTTACACCACGATTCTGGTGTCCTGTTTCACAATTTATTATAATATATGCTTCTCTTATAATTTCCTGTTTAGATGCTACTTCTGACCTATCCGGTACCCGCCCCAAAAGCATTTAATATTTATTTACCTTTATTTCATTTATTCTAGGGGTATAGCTCCGGACTACACATGTTACAATGCCTTTCTTGCCTTTTGTTGAAATCGGTGTTTCAGTAACATATATGGTTCTCCCCTGTTACTCTTCTTATAGTATGTAGAAGTATCATGTCTTGTTTAATGTCTATATTTTGTTTCCATACACAGCTCCCAACATAACTTTACAGTTTATTTTCTGCCTTACATTACAAATTAGGTAGGCCCAGTTTTTACCATATAATATGTACACTTTATTTTTATTTCGCAGCTGGATCCTTAAAGTCTTCAGAATCGGCTGCCGCCCTTAAGGTGCCCTACAGTTCGTCCCTCATATACGTAAATATACAGACATGATGCCAAGCTCTGCTGTTACAGGCTGGAGATTATTGCCAGGTCCTTGTTTACATTATGTAATTTAAAGTTGGGTAATTTTTACTCCAATTCCCTATACTCTATACCTTTTCTATTTCTATATCTTTATCTTGCAATAAGTTAGAACAATTGACAATTACTGGTACTGGCTGGGATTGCGGTAAAACAACCCATATTGGGACTAATATCTGCCATAGGCAGGTTAACCATGGTTGGGGTGACAGTAACTAAAAATATAGATTTTGGAATATACACCTGTTTTAAGGTGTCCTCTAGTGAGGTGTTTGGTTTTGCGTAGCTGGCATATCTGGCCCCCTTGGATATACTTGTAGCTGGTGTCGATCAGTTGCTTGGGTTTAACTACTGATCTAGAGATTAGTCGGGAGGGTGCCTGTCCTAATTCCGGCAGGGTATATCCTGGATTTCTGAATCTAGAACACTTAGGAACGTTAACTGGGGGTGTGTATAGGTCAATGATGCGTTTATGGGGCTCTTGACTCAAGTGTACACTATGTATAATCCCTACTCTTCAGACTTTTTTCTTTAATACTTTTACTAATTTTAATGCTTATATTGGGTTGTGAGCAAATGTTAGTTCTCTGTCTCTCCGAATTATGGGGATTCCTTTACCATCTATTTTGTGAGTAGTTAAATCTTGTACAAGTACTTTGATGGTGGAGTGAGTTCCTATTTCTTTGGACAGACTACATAATGTCTAGACATTAGAAGATATTTGAGTTATGGTAGATACATAAGAGTTATTGGATTTATTACTGAAGATACATAAGAGTTATTGGAGTTATTACAGAAGATACATAAGATGTTTGATATAGTGTAGAAACAGTTAGATAGAGTTCAGGGACTGATGCTCTGCGGGGCTTCCACTTGCTGAGGGGCAAATTCTTGTGTTGTCCCTATGGTAGGTGACATTGCCTAGTTAGGGATCGTTAGGGGTTTAGATACAGCTAGGGGACTAACACAAACATAGTTTTAGGGACATGTAAATACTTGGATATAGCTTAGGTACTAACCCAGATTTAGTCAGAAATAGTGTAGGGAATTTAGCGAGCATGGTTAGAGTAGTTAGGGAATGACGGAACGGACATTTGAGTCCTTTAGCATAGATTTTGCATGGTGCGTGTCCCCCGCCTTATCTATCTGTCTACCCAGCGCAGGGTAACACAGTAGAGGGGGGGTGCCGTTAAGGGAACACCGAGACGTTGGAGTGACCTTTCGGATTTCCTCCGTGTACCTGTAGTTTATTGTCACGTTAGTTGTGATAACCTACGGAGTTGGTGATTTTTAGTTGTATTCATAGTCGGATTTCTATTGGCAATTTTATATTCGGATTTCTTGTAGAGATAATAGTGACAGATAGTAGTGATATAGGTGTTTTATCAGACTAGATTTGCCAGTACAATTTGACACAACCCAGATATCGGTGTTCTACCATACCAGAGTTCTGGTACCCAATTCATTATGCTGCCTCTTGAGAAAGTGATAAATCACTTCCCAGGAGACCACATAAATCTTATAAAGTTTTGCCTAATATGGCATTCCTGGAATAAGTTTCAGCCTGGACTCTCGTGGCCCCGTAAGGGCACCTTTAATACCAAAATTCTCAAAAGGTTATTAGACTTTATTTACACATACACACCCGATTCCACCCGTCATCTCCACTCGCAGATCCTCAGTAGATGGGTATCGACTATCACTGATCACGTGATCCCAGACACTGTCGATCTGATATCGTTATTGATACCTGGTGAGGTCAATCTTAATCCGCGGCCTAGTAGACGGCCCCCTGCAAGAGCCGATTCACTCATTCCACATAAGTCCAATGCTCCTAGTGCTAACAATCAGTGCCGGGACTATCGCTCTCAGCCTACTCCCAGCCACCGAGCTGAAGTACAGTGCAACCGTTGTTTCCAATTGGGACATTACGCCATGGAATGTCCATGCCGGCACTTTCCTCATAGTCAATACCGTCAACCTCCTTCAGACTCCCCATCGTTACGTGTCTCCCGGATGCAGATACGACAGCCACAGAGAGACCGCAGGCGACCGAGTGACCGCCCCTCGCTAGATAACCCAAATCGCCAAGACTGTAGGAATGATTACCCTGATAATCGTGGCTGGCAGTTTCAACCTGAAAAAGGCCCACCCGACACTAATAGACGACCTAGAGACTACCATTCTGGCCCTAGTCCTGATCGCTATGCCAATGTCCAGTGTTATCGCTGCCAGAAATATGGCCATTATGCCGCTCAGTGTTCTCAACCACCACGGAATCTGCCCCGAGCTCAAGTTCGGGCAATGCGGCCATTACGCAGCCGTCTGTTCACGACCACGACTACGCGTACCTAGAAAACACAGATCTAAAAAAAAAAAAAAAAACTGATTCACCAAAACCTCAACTGTCGTGCCAACGTGGAATGTTTCCGTTGCCATCACATCGACCATTCTGCATCAGTGTCTACTACCCGTTCAACGCTAGCCCAGGATTCAAAATCGCCCACCCCACCCGTCCATACTGACTGGGCGTAATCCGAACCCGATCTGATTTTGTTGCTCTCAGTTACTCATACTACTCAGCTCCTCATTTAGTATCCAGAAACCATTTCTCTGTATATGTATTGGTGTGATGTTTCTGTTTCTGTTTCTATTACAGGTGACATGTTTTTATTTTATATTTCTCTAGGTTTAATTGCAAGTGTATATTTATGGTACCATACAAATACCATACAAATGACCTAACTGAGTCAGCAAGTTATTTATTTGCTTTTATGCATACCTTCTCTGGGAAGTTCTTATCAACTGCAGGGATGAGCGATCCCCAGAGGATGTTCATTTTATGTTTTTTTTATATATATATACCTTAACTGACTTATTTATGCCATTTTACTTTATACAGGATCCCTTTTAAATAAAAGCTGTGTATTGCTCATTGTTAAAATGTTTACTGCTTTGACTGTTGCGCTGTTAAAATTGACTTGACATTCACTTCTTTAGTTTTTTCCCATGAATATAAAGCCTTCATTTTTGAAATCTCTTTATGGTGTGTGTGATATCTGAAAGCTTTTCATTATTTCTTTGTCTAAGAAAGAAGAAATATTTAATAACCATTATCCGTTATATGGAATAAATGCGAGAAATATTCCCTTGAACTGGCCATTTGGGGGAGCATTTTGCGCTGATCACTGATTTTGTAGTATTCTTGAACGGAGAATTGGTAAAGCTTTCAGACATAAATAGGGAAAATTATGCACTCCACTTTCTGATTCCTTTCTATTAAACACAGGTTATCACAATAACCCCTGGAATGCCAACTATTGCGCTTTTTATCTCTCTGTCTTTCACTGCGAGTGATTGTGAGAAAAACTGGTGTAGATTATTTGTGTGCAGCGGTCCTGGAATTTATGCTTTGTGTATTTGACTAACACCTTGCTTCAACTAACTCTTGCCACGTGGTGGTTTTGTCTTGAAGCAATATGCTTCTTCCTACTTCTTTGACTGATTGAGAAGGGTTACTTAAACTCTATGTGAAGGTCAATCAAGGGTGTCTGCACTTTTGAATGTTTTTTCTTCCATTTGTCTTTTTCAAGGAACCTTTTTCTTGCATTGCCATCTGAATATGCCTTGCTGCAATTCAGATGTATAATATTTTGTTTTATTTTTATTTTTTAAGCCTATTTTTATCTTACACCCTTCAGGGTGGTTTTCTAAAATTTTTATTTTTAAATTTTTCATTCTCGATGCTTTGTTTCTTACCCTGCCTTCTTCCTGGCCCCCATTTATACCCACGACCCGCCTCCTAACCCCTTGTCTGAAATAGGCTCGTTTTCTAATTCTTGTATTTACGCAATGGTTCTTCATGACTCCCGCTAGCATTATGACTTCTTTCAATAAATTAACCACATAGATTGCACTACTGGTCTGTTTAAGTTTTGCCTTTCCCCAGATGGATACAGGAATTCCGTTGACTTCCCTCACCGAGGAGACGACTGCTAGCAAAGAAGAGCTACCCGATAATGTATCTGATCTGAAGGCTATGTTGCAGCAAAGAATCGCTAGATTAAAGGACAGATGCACAGACCCCTACATTACCCAGTGTGAGATACGAGACATTATTGAGCGTGAGTTTCAACAGATGCATCAATTGGTCCATGAGCGAAAGAGACAGGCTCTCCACTTACTGGAGTTGCAAGAAGCTTTGGCCTCTACCCTTCTTTCTGAATCATCTAGCTCGTAAGTCCTGCTGGCCTCCTGCAGCTGAGGGCCCAACCCTTGGTGAATGGTAGTCATCGCAGGTGAAGATTCCATATCTACTAGCGATAGATTACAACGCATTGCCCGTGCCTTTAGACTATTTTTGTGCACCCATATTCCTGACCCTCCATACATCAATAATTTGAACAATCAACATCATTTCTAAATTTTAATTTTTATTGTTGTACTCTTTTCTTTTGTTCCATATACTTAACCATTGTTATTTGATCATGTCTTCGTAATAATTACCAATCTGTCTTGCACATTATGCAAGCCAGAAGTGGGGATATATTATGCAAATCCCAATTCCTAGTATTAAGAGGGTTGCAGTTGAAGCTCTGGAGATATAATTTCATATATACTATTGCTATTTTGCTTATTCCTTTGCCAGCCTCTGACTCTTGATGGACTAATTATGATGGTGCATGCCTAGAATAAAGACATGGAAAGATCCAAGTTTGTACACCACAAGTACGTCTTCAAGATCTATCCAGGCCCAAATGATGTTAGATCCCCCAAGGTTGTGGCAATAATCTTTACACCTTGCAAACTACTGGATCACAAGTCTTGGGTCCATGTGAAAGATATACGGGTTTACTCAGCCGTAGAACCAGATGTTACCAGCCTAACCATCTCAAGACCGGCCACTTCCTTCAGCAGGCCAGCCTGAAAATCCAGCCCTGTTAGATCTTCCAGATCTCCGTCCAGATTCTTCTGCGCTTCCATCGCCTCAACCACGACCAATGAAAGAGAATTCAGAACCAACTTGAGATTTACTGTTGCTGTTTATGGACATTATAGATTCATATTTTGTTTTATTTTCAGTTTAGCAGTAATGCTGTCTATATATTGAAAAGGTTTTATTTTTATTTTCCTATTATTTCCTTTATTGTTCTAATTGTTTTTCTAAGAGTTTCCCCGTTATTTCTGTTTATGTAATTTAAATTGAAGTTGATCTTGCTCAGATACAGGGGAAACATCAAACCCTAATACTGGCTAAGATATCATAATGTAGGTGTAAACCCTGTTAGTATCAACCAGCTATGCAATTGTTTAACTTTGGTGTAGGCTTACTTAAGCTGCATGTCTTTCTGTAGGTTTGACTAGGCTCCAAGTGGGGTAACGGATATATAAAATGCTTCCCATACTTCTAGGTCATTATGCATATGTCAAGCTCCATGCATGACCTTTGTTAATATGAATTTTCCTAGGATTGACCATTTTTGCTGTATGAGGCAACCTCATACTTGCTATCCACTTTTTAGTGCTCATGATTGGATGCTAATGATGAGTAATAGTAAGGTCCAGGCATTCCGACCTGTTTAAGGATTCTGAATACCTACAACCTAAAACAGCCTGCAATCTGAGTACTAACCATATATTTGTTGAGCCACCATAACAATGCTTAATCAAAACCACTATTCCTTCCGAGGACCACTGAGATAGATACATTAGATTATCTCCCCATGCACTATGCAACAGATATAATAGAAGCCATAGAAAGACCTGAAAGTGTTTATTAGTATGATCCACCTGAAATTGCTATTACCTCAAGAGGGGTAACATCAGGATTAAGGCCCAAGGGGTTGGGTAATATAAAGGGAATTCCATATGCCCAAAAATATACCACCTGAGAATGAAGTTTCCTGTCTTGCATAATATCTGCTAGCAATCCATAAGAGCAAAACTCGTCCTCTCGTTTGATAGTTTGGCACCTTCTGGAATAGATAGTGACAAACTAGTTTTGTGTCACCCCCAGCTGCTGGGGTGACAAGTGGGGAATGTATAATTATAGTACAGCAAGAGGCCCTCACTGGATGCCCACCGGAAGGGTGGAAGGCCAGATTTTAGGACTCAGGCTGTAAAAATACCAGCTAGGTTTAAAAATCTATGACTGGCTGAGCAAGGACGTGCTTTTCCTGCAAGTTAATATGTGTCCCCGCTTGGGATCCATCCACTGGAATAGTGGTGGGTCAATTTACATACCTTAAACAGCTTAAACTGCTAAAAGGCACTGACTAGGCCTAAAAATCTGATGATGGCCTTGTTGCTAAGCACCTGCAGAAGCAGGGCTGCTTGATAAGCCTTATTAGAATTTAGTGTGACATTCAAAAGCAGTGCAAAAGCCAAGATCAAGGAATTGATGGCTAAGATCCTAAGAAGTTTGGTTCATAACATGGAGTCTGTCTTTATAAGATGGCACCCAGATCACAAGATGATATGAGACAGATTTGTCCATGTTTGGATATCTGTATCTAAGGAGTTATTGACAAAACAGGAAGTTGCACAATAATTTGCAATAGAAAAACGGAAAGGAGAGGTGGGCACCTGACCGGTGGTAGAGTATGACTCACTGATTAAGCAACATTAGAAAAAAAAGTCCCTCTCCATAGACTTGTATGATGACCAAATTGTATAAAAGCAGGGTGCATGCAAGCCCTCGTTGGAACGATTTTCCCCAATGTATTCTAGAGGGCAGGGCTCTGGCCGGTTGAACCCAGAATCTGTCTGCTGAATGTACCTGATTAAAGCCTGATTTGGGTAAGATTAAAAAGACTATTTCTTTAACTAAACTATTTCTGTCTTTGTGTCAATTTATTCTCTATCTTTCACCTGTTTTGCAAACTAACACACACCCCCCACACAAGTAAGATTTCTCACTAAAACAGTTTTATAGACTTTTCATAGATTGTATGTGGGAACATAAATGGCCAAAGGTTCACTTAGATCTAAATAGACAGAAAGCTGTGGTCATGGGAATTAGATTTGAACTGCGCCTTCTGATGCCTCCCCAACGCAGATACCCATGGGAAGGGGTGTCATTGAAATTCAGGGAGGCGGTCCACAAGATCGTAGAGGAACAAACCCTCTGTACACCTCCGTGTGGAAGGATCCCACGGGGGTCTATAGAGGGGTAGGTTAAGAACACTAGTAAAGGAGGGCAGATAAATAGGCTGGTTGAGGTGAAACATTGAAACCACCTTAGGCAGGCAGGAAGGCACAGTACGTACCGTTATTCCGGACTCTGAGAATTGCAGAAATGGGTCTGACAGGACAGCGCCTGGAGCTCAGACACCTGTCTCGCCGATGTAATGGCCACCAAAAAGACTGTCTTTAGAGTCACATCCTTCTCCGAAGCTCACCTCAGCGGCTCGAAGGGCGAACACTGAAGAGCCTTTAATACTAGCCCCAGGTTCCAAGCCGGACAAGGGGCCCGTACGGGAGGCTGGAGCCGAAGCACCCCTCTAAGAAACCGTGCAATGTCCGGATGCGCAGCCAGGAAGAGGCCAGCGACTTTCCCCCGAAAACATGCCAAGGCTGCCACTTGAACACGCAGGGAATTATAGGTCAAGTCTTTTTGTATACCATCCTGCAAAAAGTCAAGTATCGGCGAGACAGAAGCCCGCATGGGTGTGATCGCTTTAGAAACACACCAAGCCTCAAACTGACACCAGATCCGAGCATAGGCAACGGAAGTGGAACGCTTGTGGGCCTGCAAGAGAGTGGAGATGACCTTGTTAGAATAGCCCTTGTCTCTCAATTGCGCCCTCTCAATAGCCAAGCCGTAAGACCAAAGTGACAGGGATCCTCCATGGTCACCAGACCCTGCGTCAACAGGTTCGGTACCAGAGGCAAAGGAAGGGGAGCCTCCACCAGCATCCACCGGAGGTCCGCATACCACGGCCGCCTGGGCCAATCCGGGGCAATGAGGATCACCACTGATGCATTCGCAGGAGGAGTCGCCCTATTAAAGGCCAAGAAGGGAACACATACAGGAGGCCCGGGGGCCAGGGTTGAGCCAAGGCATCCAACCCCGCCGAGCGAGGATCTCTCCGTGTGCTGAAAAAGGACGGGACTTTGGCATTTGTGCTTGAGGCCATAAGATCCACTACAGGTGTTCTCCATTTGTCACAGATCTGAAGGAACACTTCGTCTGCCAGTTCCCACTCCGCAGGGTCGATTTGATACCTGCTTAGAAAGTCGGCTTGCACGTTGTTCTGACCTGCTATGTGAGCTGCTGACAGAAGCTGCAGATGTAGCTCGGCCCAGTGGCATATCTGAGCGGCCTCTGCAGCCAGTGTTTGACACTGAGTGCCGCCTTGTCGATTTATGTAGGCCACTGCTGTCGTGTTGTCTGACAGAACTCTGACAGCCAGTCCCTCCAGAGTCATGTGAAAGGACAGAAGAGCCTGGAATATCGCTCTCCGTTCCAAGCGATTGATGGACCACCCCGTTTCCTCGGGTGTCCACAGACCCTGGGATTAGCTTCCCTGGCAATGTGCTCCCCAGCCCTTCAGGCTGGCATCCGTTACCACCAGGCACCAATCGGGAAGCGCTAGCGGCATTCCTCGCCGCAGCATGCTGTCTGAGAGCCACCACTCCATACTCAGTCGGGCTGCAGGGAGCCACGTGAGTCTGCGTTGATAATCCTGGGACATAGGAGACCATCGTTGAAGCAAGGCAATCTGCAGAGGTCTCATGTGCGCGCTCGCCCATGGCACCACTTCCAAGGTGGCCATCATCGACCCCAACAGCTGGACAAAGTCCCAAGCTCGTGGGCGAGGCATCCTTAGGAGCAGACAGACCTGATTCTGAAGCTTGCACTGCCTTTGGTTGGGTAGAAAGACAAACCCCGAGGCTGTGTCGAACCGGACCCCCAAATATTCTAGAGACTGAGAGGGGGTCAGGTGACTTTTGGGTATATTGATGACCCAGCCCAGAGATTGCAGTACTGAGACCACTCTGGCTGTTACATGACAACTCTCTTCTGCAGAGTCTGCTCTGATAAGCCAGTCGTCGAGGTACGGGAGAACCCGGATACCCTCTCGCCTAAGAAAAGCAGCTACTACCACCATTACCTTGGAAAAGGTTCGGGGAGCTGTGGCGAGGCCAAAAGGCAAGGGCCGAAAATGGAAATGATTTCCCCAACACCGCAAACTGGAGGAACCATTGGTGCGGGGGCCATATAGGAATGTGCAAGTAAGCTTCTTTTAGGTCCAGAGACGTGAGGAATTCTCCTGGCTGTACCGCCGCAATGACGGAGTGCAGGGTTTCCATGTGAAAATGCCGCACTCTTAGTGACTCGTTGACTTTCTTTAAGTCGAGAATGGGCTAAAAAGACCCGCCTTTTCGCGGCAACACACAATAAATGGAGTAACAACCGCAGCCGTGTTCGGTGGGAGGCACAGGGATCACCGCTCCAAGGTGCAACAAGACTTGTAAGGTCTCCTCTACCACCGCCCGTTTGACGGCAGTACCGCATCGGGACTCCACAAACACGTCTCTCACCAGGGCACCGAATTCCAATCAGTAACCTTCTCTGATCAGGTCCAGGACCCACTGATCTGAGGTAATCTTGGTCCACTCCTCGAGAAAGAGGGAAAGGCGTCCTCCTACAGCTGTAAAGGAGGAGTGGACTGGCGTCCCATCATTGTGGAGGACGGCCCTGAACTCCTGGCCTTGAGCCTGCCACAGCGGAGCGTTTGTCCGAGCAAAAGGAGTTCCTCTGCTGAAAGCGGGCACTTTGAGTCAACCCAGCAGAGCGCCCCAGGCGATACCTTCTAGCTTCACGGAAGCGAGGTCTGGAGGAGGAGGGAACCACTTGGAAGAAGCCGCGGCTTATCCTCAGGTAACCGCTGGGGTTTACCATCCCCCGGGTCTTTAACAATCTTCTCCAATTCCTCTCCAAATAACAGCAGGCCCTGAAAGGGCAACTTCACCAGCCTTTGCTTAGAGGCCATGTCATCTGCCCAATGCCGTAGTCATAGAAGGCGGCGGGCAGACACCGCCACATACGTCTGTTTAGCCGATGCTTTGACCAGATCATAGAGGGCATTAGCTAAAAATGACAAGGCTGACTCCATGCGCGGTGCAACCTCAGCGAGGGACTCCGCACCATCCACGGGCTGTTCCACTGCCTGTTGTAAAAAAGAGAGGCAGGCTCGAGCAGCATAAGAACTGCAAACAGACACCCTTAAGGCTAGGCCCAAAATCTCAAAGGACCGTTTTAGCGCTGATTCCAGCCGCCAGTCCTGAATGTCCTTCAGGGCGACCCCTCCCTCTACTAGGAGGGTGGTCTTTTTTGTCACCGCCGTGACTAAGGCATCCACTTTAGGGATCCCAAAACGGGACAAGTGCTCCTCAATCAGAGGGTAAAGATGCCCCATCGCCCTGGCCACTTTCAAGGGCCCCTCGGGGTCAGTCCACTGAGCAGAAATAAGCTCTTGGAAGGAGTCATGCAAAGGAAAGGCATGAGCAGGGTTCTTAATACTCGCCATCCTCGGATTGCCAGAAGAGGCCTCGCCTTGAACAGGGTCATCAATAGAGAGGGCCTGTAAGGCATCAGAGGTAAGTGCTGGCAGCTCATCGTGGTGGAAAATTCAAACCGCGGTGGGATCATCCAGATCCAGTGGCAAACCGGCTCCTTCCTCTTGCTCTTCAGACCACGAAGGCTTGCCAGATCCCTCAATCCCCCCACAGCCCAACCACGGGGGGGGGGGGGGGGGGGGGCGCCACTCTCCAACGGGGAATTTACCCGTCTGTGCTTAGCATGCATCCAACCCTCGGGGGCATCCACGTCTGGCATCAGCCCCGGGCCATCATCAGTCGGAGGGGAACCAGGTAGCAACGCAGTGTCAGACGCCTGCGGCAGAGCTCTTTTCAGCATGAAGGCTTTATGTAAAATAAGCACAAACTCGGGGGAGAATAACTCACCCTGACCTCCCGTCTCCGAATTAGAAGCCACGGGGAATGGAGCTCCTCTGGTAGCCTCGGCCCGAGGTGCCCCTCTGCTCTCTGACTCCTCCGCAACCACGGGGGTCGATCCATGCGGTGCTTCCAAGATGGCGCCTGCTGCCAGCTCCATCGCGCGGGAAGAATCATCGCTCGCCATGCTTGTACTGGCTCTACTGTCTAAGGCAAACAGCTACAGAGGCACTCTGGAGGCAAAAGAGGGTGGGAAGGGCAGGGAAAGGGCAAACCTATATGCCTGCATCCACACAGGGGGAAGGGTAAGGCAGGGAAAGGGCGAACCTATGTGCCTTTAAAGTGGGCTCCACTTAGCCGCAACACCCCTGCTACAACTGGCAAAAGCACAGGAGCCACCCCAGGCAGAATCTTCAAGGAGTTGAACAAGCTGCGTCCAACCCTGCTGGGAGATAGAGAAATACTGAGAGGCAGATGGAGCTAGCCGTCCTAGAGGCACTATGGTTTTCAGTGTTCTCTATCTCCCCCTGCTGGTAGGTGGACACAACCCATTCGTAATGGATTCATCTACTGCTGATGACAAGGAATAGTAGTTCATCCTTTCTTGTTTTAATTCCTGCTCAGTTAGAACCAGTGTTAGGATCCTGGCACCAAGAACCTTCACTTGAAACTAACTATGGAGTTTTCTACTTTTTAAGACCTTCCTCCCACTCTTCCTAATCTGATCAATTAAACAATGGCCCTGAAGCTAGGAGCCATGTACCAGGTGTCCTTCCACAACTCTGTATCATGGGTCACCCTTACTTCTCCCTCCCCCCCCAAACCACAGCTGTTAACTACATGTACTGTCCTAGTTTGATAACCAAACCAAGAATCAAACTGAGGACACTATGTATGACTCAACTGCTGCTGAGTAGGTCACTTGAGCTTTCTACATATTTGTGAAATGGAAAACATAATAGAAATACTGTATTTGTAAACTGCTCTGACTATACAGTTTCTACATAACAATACAAACTATATAGTTTCTACATAACAGCTTCCACCCTTCACATACAAAGAGATCCATTATTTACATGCAAGCCACAAGATACCACCGTACCTGCTCTGACCCAAGGGACAGAGACAGACACCTTGAAATCCTGACTGCATCCTTCGAACGGAAAGGCTACAACCCCAAAATAATCTCCAAGAACATTGCCTCCTCCCTCAAAACACCCAGGGAAAATCATGCTACAAAGAAAAAAAAAAGGCACGGACAGAATCCTTATAGTGACATACAACCCAGAGCTGGAAAAATTAAGAAAAATCATAAAAGATCTTCAGCCTCTACTCCAGGAGGATGAATTACTGAAAGAGATATTCCCATCCCCACCCAACTTAAAACACAAGCTAATCAGAAGTAAACTCCCAACAAAGACTCAAAAATAAGAGAACAGCATACATTCTTGCAATATATCCAGCTGCAAGCTATGCCAAAACATTTCACAGGACCCCACAGTCATTCACAAAGGAAAAATATTCAACATAAAGGAATCCTTAACATGCTCATCTTCCAATGTGGTATACATCATTCAGTGTAAAAAATGTAACAAAGGATGCTATATTGGACAAACAAGCCAGATGCTAAAGACAAGATTTATTTTACATAGACATCACATGAAAAATGCCAGTGCCAGACAGGATTCCACCCCTGTGGGGCAGCACTTTACAAAACCTGAACACTGTACCAGTGATTTCATTGTAAGAATCCTGAAAGGTAACTTTAAAACAACACAAGAACGTAAGACCTTTGAAGTCAAAATAATTGAATATTTTGACACCCACCAGACAGGACTTAAAGATCTGGGCTTTCTAGCCCATTATAAACCATAAAGTTGTATTGCTCTGTGTGTCACCTTCCTCTCACCTATCCACCCCCATCCTGTTAGACTATCACTGAAATGCTTTGATGTTCCCATGCATATCTCCTGGTCTCTCACTATCCACCCCCACCCTGTTAGAGTGTCACTGAAATGCTTTGATGTTTCAGTTATATATACTGTCATCTACCAACACTTGCTTATTTCTGATCTGAGGAAGAAAGGCAACCTTCAAAAGCTAATCAAGAAATGTATTAAGTAATGTCCAATAAAAAAGGTCAAATAATGAACAGTGGATCAAAAAAAAAAATCCTCTCTCTAATGGTGTTTCTTGAACAGAGTCTTTATTCAAATCAATAAAAACGACCCGACACGAGCCGTGTTTCGGCCTCAAAAATAAAAAAGGTATCATCCTATTTTCTTTTGTTTTATTTCTATTGATTACATAACAATAACACTGGCCCCTTACTTTTTGGGCCAGGCTGCTTTCTCTTACTCCTCGAGTTTCCAGGCAAGCCAAATTCAAAGCAACAAATCTTAGTTTATTCAACAATAGCCTGATGGGTCCCTCATTCTTCATTTACAGCTGTCAGTTCCTGCCATCTAAGCAAATGACCCCTGGTTGTATGGCAGCCAGGGAGTGTCATTGGCTGGGAGCCTCTCCTTCCCTCATGGCAGACTCAATGACCAGGAGCAACCTGTATAGAGCTGTGTGGTTTTTCAAATCAGTCAGCTTTGTATAACATTCCTTTTTCTTATTTAGTAGGGCAATTAGCTAGCTTGTGTCTTGGTTTTCTCACAGACTATAGACAGGCTTGCTTAACCCTCATAATGGGCTATAAACTTTAAAAAGTGTCTGTTTGTGTCAAACATGCTTTTAACATAACACAGGGAAATTTTCATTGAAGGACCACAAAGAGTGATAGGTATTCATTTCAAAGGGCAAATGATGAATATTTGAGAAAAATACCAAAGAAACAGAATTATGTGAAGGTGGCCTTAGAGGTCAGAGTTGAAGAATACCAGATAAGAGAGAAAATATAAGGCATTGGACAAATTAAGCTTCAGTTTTCAGCTTGGGTACCTTTTGTACTAGGTCAGAATCTGACAGCTTCCGAAGGGAAAACAGAGAGAGAGATTTTATTTTCCTTATACTGAAATTTGGACTGATATAAGAATTCAATTTTCTGTAATACTGGGATAAAAGAATTTTTATTGTAACCATTTATTTCCTATATAATAATTCTCACCTCCAACGTTCGAATGTGCCTGCGCCCACACCTCCCTTGGAGGTGGTCTGCTAGGCAGGCACGCACTGACGTCAGTGACAGCTGATACCAAAGGAAGGGGAGGAGTAGGGAAACCTACTCCTCCCCCTGCCTGGGAATCAGCTGTCATTGCGCCGCTCCCTGCCACTTCGGAGAAAGTGGCAGGGAGCGGGGCAACACAGACCCCTCTCCCCTCGCCCGAGTTCCACACTCCGCCCTCCCTCCGATTACAACCCCCCCCCCCCACATTAGGGCCCACTGGACCCCCCTTCCGCGATCCTGTCGACCCCCCCCTTCTCGGCGAAAACTGTCCCCCGCCGCCGTCCAGTACCTGTGCTGACGGGGGACCCCAACCCCCGTCAGCTGAAGTCCTGTGCTGGTCTTCGCGGCATTGCTTCTTCAATGATTTTGTGTTCAAGTTCCTCTGCGTGCGTCTGACGTCACATGCACGCAGAGGAACTTGAACCAAAGATCATTGAAGAAGCAACACCGCGAAGGCCAGCACAGGACTTCGACTGATGGGGGTTGGGGTTCCCCGTCAGCACAGGTACTGGACGGTTTTCGCCGAGAAGGGGGGGGTCGACAGGGTCGCGGAAGGGGGGGGTGAAAACGGAGGAAGGGCAGAGTCTGGAACAGCGAGGGAGGGTGGGGGATGGCCTTGCTGGCGCCCATTTCCTTCCCTTTTGAAACGGGCATTTTTTTACTAGTATTCTAATACATTTTAGCATTATTATAAAAGAGAAAAAACTGAACTCTTAAAGTTTTTCCTTTGTTAGAAGGGCTTGGATTTTTTTAGTTTCTTCTGTTCAGCTTCCTTTTAGAGGCAAGAAGGGAGTGCCCTATAAAGAAACCCCTTGCTGTTGAGTTACTGGGCTAGCCTCAGCCCAATGACTTCAAAGTATTTCCTTGAAAAGAGTAGTTGGACTCATACTTCTGAACATGGCAGCACCTTACTCTCACTGACCAGCCAGCTCCTAATAAATGAACACATGAATATTTATTAACGTATTTATATATTTACATAAGAAATACAGCCTTATGTCCTCCCCCACCCCAAACACAGAGCAGAGTTTTTTTTCCTTAGTAGAGCTATGAGAACACCTATACTTTTCTTCTGGCTCCTGCTAGGTACCTGGCATTTAGCGCAGGGCCAACAGGAATGTAGGCAACAGGTTTGCCTCAGAACTTGCAATTCCACAAAGGATTGCAAAGGCAGCAAAAGAAAACACCAGCAAGAAAGTTTCCAGTCATGGTTTAAAGCATCAGCTTCCTATCAGCATAGTTAAGTATAAATGCTTTCACTGGGTGATGTCTATGGATGGGTTCTACTGTGGGAACCTGTTTATACTGGTTGTAAATCACTTTTTTCACTCTGTTAAGACAGAATCGCAATGGAAGAGGAAGTTGGTTTCATCGCCTTCCTGTAGGGAGAATTTGCTCTGTAAGAAAGATCCTTTTGGATAACAACTCTGTATCCAATTACTCGATTAATGATTCAAAGGCACTTTATATTTTAAGTGGATCAGAGACCAGTGGGAGTTCCGGGCACTGATCCCAACTCCAATTCCAGGAATGGAGACTCAGATGGCCACCCCTTCAAAACACATCTGCTCCAGCTCGTTCATTCCTTAGTGCATATGCATTGCTAGGCATGACAAGTTGGTAGGCCAAGATTTTAAAGCACAAATGCTAATTCTCTGCCTGAAACTGGAAGAACTTGCCCCATGATTCTACTGCTGGTTCATTTTCTTTTCAGTTGTCCACCATTGTCCTAGAAATATACACATAGTTCCCTCCCACATACCCTGTGTACTTCTGTCCTGCACCTTGGCATGCTCAAAAGCCAGCACCATCAGGTGAGATGCTCTGGGAGAGCAGGGGCAGTTTGGGAATTTGATAGTACACCTCAACATAATCATCAGACCAATCATTTTGTGCTGTAGTGGTGTCATCTCTAACACATCCACGTCCTGCTTCTGTAGCAGGCTTTTTAAATCATGCCATTTTGGTTTTTTTCTAGCTCGAGTTAATCTGTAAATCCAAAATATACCACCAGGGAATAAGAGAATGAAAGGACAACATCACGTGCAAAAAGTAGCAAATGCTCTTCTTGTTCAATAACATGTGAGCCAGGATGCTTATGACATCATTTGTTAACTAGCTGCTTCCCCATCACTGAGCTAAAAATTATACACAGTAATTTGAAGAAACAAGACATGATTTCAAATTAAGCAGCAAGGACAAATTTCTGATAGTAAAATGAAACCCTATTTCTAGTTAACTTAGTTAAAATGTCAAAAGGCTAGACATAATTTTCTGGCAATACAGCTCCCACCCCCAAAATAAAAAAGGCTGCAAATCAGTTTCCTATTAAAGTTTTCAGTTCATGCCTTATTGGTTCAAGGATTTCATTTCCTGCATCTTCTAGAATGGAAAAAACACCATACCCAAAACTTGTCTTTTACCCTTGAGGGCTAAATTTAAGATACAGGCAAAAGTCCTCTCCTTTCCCAAGATATCTTTGCTTGAACAATTTTTTTGGCTTATCGAACTTTTAACCTGCCCCAAAAGTTTCAGGATATTAGAACTTCGGGGCAGAAAGTTACAATTTTTTCCAAAATTATGCAAGAAAATGCTCACTCCCCCCCCCCCCCCCCCGAATCTTACATTAGGTCAAAGGTCATGCACAATGCACTCTTGCTCCTATGGGGAGCCAAGAATTTAGATAGCAGGTTCCCAATCAGGACGTCATGGGGGAACCTCCGCTGTGCTAGTCATTGCTCTTCCTCTTCTACCCCCTGCTCCATGGCCTCCCACTACCACCTTAGTGAGTAACACTCCTTACCTGCTGTTATCTCCTCCACGACTTCCTTCTTAAGTCAGAAGTGCTTAGGGCAGGTGTTCTGAACTCAGAAGGCGAGAATAAAAACAACAACAAATAATAAGGTGCTGTATGACTGATTTCTCCTACTAGCAGGAAGGAAGGCAAAATAGTGCAGGTGTTCATGCCTAGATAGATGGGAGGGGATGGAAAACCTACAAGTGGGAAAGAAGGGAATTTGGTGTTGATATGGATTGGGGGGGGGGGGGGGGTTGCTGATGCCAGTTGAAATATGGGGGCTGGGGAGTGAAGAAGGACAAAGTGAACCCAGCATTGGGTATGCCATGATATCAATAATAGGTTGGGAACCACTGAACTTGATCTTTAGAACTAACAGTCATTTTTCTGCCTAGTAAGATCTGTGCATGTTAGGTGCAGTTTGTTCTTTTTTGCAACACTGCACCTCAAGCTGAGGGTGGTTAGCCAGAAATGTCTGTGGCAGAGTTAGGAATCAGAACTGCAACATACTTAGTCCTAAGATCGCATACAGAGTCCAATTTTATGATTGCCAGTTCTGTTTTGTTCACTGTTAAAAACAATGCTTTAACAAGTTCTATAGTAAGACTCTCTTAGGAGTGACCTCATCAGACAATGCCTTCCTCTTTACTTGGGATGACAGGCTCTGGGAATGATACAGCCCAAGGTTTATAACCCCCCCCCCCCCCCAACATTTTCTCTTCCGAGATCTCTCATAAGTTTTTCCAACGCCCCCTTCGTTTACGAGCACCAAGATAACCTGCCTTCTTTCTCTTTGAAGGCAAAATGAGGGGCTCTGAAGCGTCCTCACACCCCATCATTTCCATAACCTCCTCTTCCTCCTCCTCCTCCTCCTCCTCATAGACCATGGCTGCATTTCCCATGTACTGGGCACTCTCTTCATCCTCCTCTGGTCCTGGTGAGGCCTCAACCTTGGTGATAAAGGTGTTGGTGGCTGGCGTTGTAAGGACCTCGGCTGAGAGTGGAGAGGTCATACCCGCTGGAAGTGCACAGTGTGACGATGGACGGAGGATACCAGAGTCATGTTGAAAGAGTGGTAGAAGGGCTGCCACCACATTTGTCAGCCTGTCAATACTGTTTCGGATAGTGTAGGCCAGATCTCGAATGGCTTCAGTGGTCTCCCGCTGGGCCTGCAGGAAGTCTAGAGATGGGTCTGGAGTTGGGGGAAGTTCAGGATGGGGATGACAACGGTGGGAAGATCGTGGTACCGGTGCTGGAGAGATAGAAGAGCCAGGTGCGCTGTCTCCAGTAGTCTCTGTAGGGGATGGGTTGGCTGGGGAGTGTGCTAGGCAGGGCAGCTGTACAATCTGGATGGCAGGCTCCGGAAGGGGTGAGTCACGCTCCTTTGGCTGAAGGAGGGCTGCCTCCACAGCACAACAGGAGGCATTGGCAGATGCCTCAGGGCTGGAGGACACTTTAAGGGAGGCTGGCAACTCTGCAGAAAGATAAAAGGAATGATTATCAGAAGTTAAGCAACATGTCACTTCTACAGTAAGATACTGATACATTTTAGTGAGTCAACATAAAAATTATCCAAAGACAGGGCCAGCTCAGTGGTAGTATTGTGCATCGCTATATGGAGGGACCTAGGATGAATTCACATGCAAGAGCTAGGAACGGGCTTGTAGTTTGCGATAAAATGTTTACGGACAATAGTACGCACTCCTCGTAAAGTGTGTGCACTCTTCGCACATGGCGCGCGCGCGCTCCTCTGCAAAGAGTGTGCACTCGTGATGACATTTCTTCCAGAATGAAAACTGGCAAATTTCTTTTGGCTGCCCATCCCTAGTCATGGACTCTGTTCTCTGGGTGTTCTCTGGGCTAGTCATGGTTGCTCTGGAGGCAAAGCTCAGGAAAGGACTTCTGTCAGCATAATAGGTTAGGAACAGCAATTGCATGGCCACTTGCCACGGACTGTTGCTGCAACGACTAAGCTGAGTGAGTTGGGAAGGGAAATACCTAGATAGTTACCAATGAAGGCTCATAATGCCATAGGCTAATAGTGGTAGGCTCTGGTCAAGCTGCAAGAAAAACTCCCAGGTCAAAAAGTAAATAAATAAAAAATATCCAAAGTAAAATTAAGATATAAAAAGAGAATTCTAACAAAGTAAATAATCTTTGAGGACACCAGGTCACACTTTATCACAGTACCCCAAGTCATCTAGGATATGCTAAGCTAATTCCTGGACTTGTAGGTGTCAACATTCAACAGGGTGGCTGCAACTTAAAAATACCTGGATAAAGTCAGACACCGAATCTGAGTAAGGTATGTTTTACTTTTAGCTACCTTCCTCAAAATAACTTTAACCTAAAGTAGTTTACATCAAGCAGTAAATATAAGATATAAACTATAAAAATAATTATAGCTATAAAATCAATAAATATTAGTAACACAAAGTTGCAAAACTGTAATAGGCATTCTCTATTGACAGAAGGAGTAGACAGGCACACAGGTGGGTGATGTCATCCAAAGGCCCTGGGACAGCTGTCCCAGAGATCAGAACTAGTAGAAAGTTCTCAGAATACACAGCCCTTCCCTTGTACAGTGGAAACCTCAGTCTACAGTCAGAGTATTTATTTGTTTGTATTACTTGATATAGTATCATTTAAAACAGATTACACCATGGCGGTTTTCAAGATTTGAGTTACAAATATTGAGACAAGAGTAAAATCATAAAGGCATGAGACACTGTTATTCACAAGTAGCCAGGGAGGTGGGGGGGATTGTGTGTCTGATTAACTTCACTATTTATAAAGAACATCTGTTACAGGTAGCAATTTCTGTTAACAAGCAGGATTGAATCAGGCACACAACTGAGTGACTCAGGGTTACTGCACTTTCTTATGTACATGTTTCAGGGAGTAATGACTCCAAGCAGGTTAGTTCTGTGCATATCATGGCAGAAATGAACCTCATTCCTAAGCCACAATAAGCAAGATCTCAAATTTACTGCTAATGCTCACCATAGTTCCTGCATCATGCTAAAGTTCTTCCTTCCGGAGTTCAATGGATGTAATCATGGCTATACCAAAAAGCCCTTAAGCATTCAGCACTGGTACCAAACGGGTGTTTTAAAATTAAGGCCACTATGGGGTGAATTCTATATATGGCATGGAAAAAAGGAAATTTTTTTTATGAGCTGTGCTTAAAGTTAGGCATGGCTTATAGAATAACACTTACGCCCAGGACTTGCACCTTACTTTTGGTGCAGCCATTTGCACTAACTGAAACGTGGTGTAAATGTACATGCCTAATTGGGCACGTATCCCCCGTATTCTATAACAATACATGTAAATGCTAGGAACCCCCCCCCCCATTCCACCCATGACTCTCCCATTTCTGCACTTTTTTTTTTTTACTCGCATGTAAAATTTAGGTATGTAGGTTCCAATTAAATCTGATTAGTGCCAATAATCGCTTGTCAAAAAGCCTAATGTGGAGGAGTGGCCTAGTGGTTAGGGTGGTGGACTTTGGTCCTGGGGAACTGAGGAACTGAGTTCGATTCCCGGCAAAGGCAGCTCCTTGTGACTCTGGGCAAGTCACTTAACCCTCCATTGCCTGCCGCATTGAACCTGCCATGAGTGGGAAAAAGCACGGGGTACAAATGTAACAAAAATAAAAATTAAAAAAAAATTGGCACTAATTAGCTTGTGTTTTAATTAAATTGTGTACGCAAATTAGGCACACGCTGAAATTTGTGCACATTTCTTGGCAGCTTTTATAAAATTAGGGGGTGTATGTATAATTCTGGGCTTATAGTTTATTATACATCTAGAATTATATGCCCAAAATGGGGCAAAGTTTAGAGAATTCAGGGTGCAGTGCCAGCTGGATGTATAAGCTATACATTTAAACAGCTATATTCAGCCACTTCACATATAGATAATATGTTCATCTATACCAGATGAAAAGTAGGCATAAACTGGAATGACTACGTTGGACATTCCACTTAGGTGTGTTGAGAATATGGCCTAGTAAATATGAAAGCCCAGTACAGATTTAAAGGCAGTGACATATTAAATACATTGCTCTTACTGTGGATCAAAAACATTCATTTCCCTGCAAGGTTCAGGCCAAAGCAATTAACTCTGCTAGTGTATAATTATGTCCATGACTATCCAACTTATTTTCGAAAGAGATCGCCGGCCATCTTCCGACACAAATCGGGAGATGGCCGGCCATCTCCTGAAGCCGGCCAAATCGGTATAATGGAAAGCCGATTTTGGCCAGCTCCAACTGCTTTCTGTCACAGAGCCGGCCAAAGTTAAAGGGGGCGTTTCGGAACGGTATGGGAGGCGGGACGGAGGCGTTGTTAAGACATGGCCGACTTCAGCTGATAATGGAAAAAAGAAGGCTGGCTCTGAGGAGCATATGGAAGCCAATAGGTTGCAAGATCCGAGACAACATGGTTTTACCAGAGGGAAATCGTGCCAAACGAATCTCATTGAATTCTTTGATTGGGTAACTGGAGAATTGAATCATTGACATGCTATAGACGTAATCTACTTAGATTTTAGCAACACTTTTGACACAGTTCCCCATAGGAGGCTTTTAAATAAACTCGATGGGCTGAAGATATGTCCCGAAGTGGTGAACTGGATTAGGAACTGGTTGACGGACAGACGACAGAGGGTGGTGGTAAATGGAGTTCGCTCGGAGGAGGGAAAGGTGAGTAGTGGAGTGTCTCAGGGATCGGTGATGGCCGATTCTGTTCAATATATTTGTGAGTGACATTGCCAAAGGGTTAGAAGGTAAAGTTTGCCTATTTGCGGATGATACTAAGATTTGTAACAGAGTGGACACCCGAGAGGGAGTGGAAAACATGAAAAAGGATCTGCGGAAGCAAGAATGGTCTAAGGTTTGGCAATTAAAATTCAATGCGAAGAAATGCAAAGTGATGCACTTAGGGAGTAGAAACCCACGAGAGACTTATGTGTTAGGCGGTGAGAGTCTGATATGTACTGAGGGGGAGAGGGATCTTGGAGTGATAGTATCCGAGGATCTGAAGGCGACGAAAGAGTGTGACAAGGCGGTGGCCGTAGCAAGAAGGTTGCAAGGCTATATAGAGAGAGGTGTGACCAGCAGAAGAAAGGAAGTGTTGATGCCCCTGTACAAGTCATTGGTGAGGCCCCATCTGGAGTATTGTGTTCAGTTTTGGAGGCCGTACCTTGCTAAGGATGTAAAAAAAAAATTGAAGCGGTGCAAAGAAAAGCTACGAGATTGGTATGGGATTTGAGTTCCAAGACGTATGAGGAGAGACTTGCTGACCTGAACATGTATACCCTGGAGGAAAGGAGGAACAGGGGTGATATGATACAGACATTCAAATATTTGAAAGGTATTAATCCGCAAACAAATCTTTTCCAGAGATGGGAAGGTGGTAGAACGAGAGGACATGAAATGAGATTGAAGGGGGGCAGACTCAAAAAAGATGTCAGGAAGTATTTTTTCACAGAGAGAGTGGTGGATGCTTGGAATGCCCTCCCGCGGGAGGTGGTGGCGATGAAAACGGTAACGGAATTCAAACATGCATGGGATATACATAAAGGAATCCTGTGCAGAAGGAATGGATCCTCAAATTGGGTGGCGGAGCCGGTGGGGGGAAGAGGGGTTGGTGGTTGGGAGGAGAGGATAGTGATGGGCAGACTTATACGGTCTGTGCCAGAGCCAGTGATGGGAGGCGGGGAATAGTGCTGGGCAGACTTATACGGTCTGTGCCCTTAAAAGACAGGTACAAATCAAGGTAAGGTATACACATATGAGTTTATCTTGTTGGGCAGACTGGATGGACCGTGCAGGTCTTTTTCTGCCATCATCTACTATGTTACTATGTTATTTCGCTGGTTTCGCTTGGTCCATTTTTTTTTAGGACCAAGTCTCAAAAAAGTGCCCCAATTGACCAGATGAGCACCGGAGGGAATCGGGGATCACCTCCCCTTACTCCCCCAGTGGTCACCAACCCCCTCCCACCCAAATTAAAAAAAAATAAATAATAAACTTTTTTGCCAGCCTGAAATGTCATACCCAGCTCCCTGACAGCAGTATGCAGGTCCCTGAAGCAGTTTTTAGTGGGTGCAGTGCACTTCAGGCAGGTGGACCCAGGCCCATCCCCACCCCTACTTGTTACACTTATGGTGGTAAATGGGAGCCCTCCAAACCCCCACAAACCCACTGTACCCACATGTAGGTGCCCCCTTTCACCCATAAGGGCTATGGTAAAGGTGTAGAGTTGGGGGAGTGGGTTTGGGGGGGGGGATTTGGGGGGCTCAGCACCCAAGGTAAGGGAGCTATGCACCTGGGAGCTATTTTTATTATTTTTTTTAATTTTTAGAAGTGCCCCCTAGGGTGCCCGGTTGGTGTCCTGGCATGTCAGGGGGACCCTAGTGCACTACAAATGCTGGCTCCTCCCACAACCAAATGCCTTGGATTTGGCCGGGTTTGAGATTGCCAGCATTAGTTTCCATTATGGGCCAAAACCGATGCCGGCCATCTCAAACCTGGCCATCTCTGATATTTGGCCGGCCCCAACTGTATTATCAAAACGAAAGACGGCCGGCCATCTTTTTCGATAATACGGTTCAGGACTGCTTTTTGCGGCGCTGGCCAAATAGATGGCTGGCCATCTATTTGGCCGGTGCCATTCGATTATGCCCCTCCACGTGTGCATCAAAGGGGGAGCCAGCTGGAGATGAGGGCCAGTGTTCCATCAGCACTATATTCAGTGGTGTGCTGGTACATTTTTAACAACAGGCTCTCTCCATGTCCTGCAATTTGGAGGGGGGATGCAGAGGTGGACTAGGGGGGGGGGGGCAATGCATTACTCTCTCTCTCCTTCCCCCCTCATGTCAGAGCTCCCATTAAACCATACGACCTCCATTAAACAACAAATCTTTATAGCCCAAATCAAATGCCATGTTCTTAGCCATATCTATATATAATGCTGCATGATTAAAAGCTTTCACAAACTACTGCCCAGCTGTTGAGCTTGCACTTTGGAATTTCTCCCCTGAGGCCCATCCAAATCCAAAAAATCTTTAGGGTCCAGACCTTCAGTTTGAGAACTCATTCCTGTCTGAGTAAACAGCTTGGATCAAAGAAACTAAAGGAGAAGATTGTCATGCTGAAGTACAAATTTTGATAATGAAACAGTATTGAATATTCACATAGCAAACAGACTGAGCCAACAGATTTCTTTTCCACTGAACATAATTAACTTTGTATGAACTTGGATGCTAATAGTGTGCTGAACTGGACAATACTGGCACATTTAGGCTGACTCTGGATAGTTCTGCGTGAAGGAAACCCTTCCCTCATTAATCAATACCTTCTCTGTGAAATAGTAGTAATTAAAAAAAAAAAAAGGCCACTGCATTCCTGAAAGCAAAAGGAGCAAGTTCCCACATGCTATCTTTTTTCTTGTTGTACGCACAGGGGAAAATAAAGAAAGATTTTAAATGCTCCCAGGTTCCAATCTAATTCATGTTTAATGTGAGATAAAATACCATAAATATGTAAATAAATAGACAGAAACTCTGAATGTCTGTTTAGTGGCCCTTTACCAGGAGAAAAAAAAAAACGTTTACAGTAGCCTCCCCACCCACAGAAACTGAATGTTGAGCACCTGATTCTCGTAACATGATATCCTTTAGTGGCCCTTTAGAAAAGAGAAAAAAAAATCTCTACACGTTTACAGTATCCTCCCCACCCCACCCACTCACCCATCTGCCTATTCCAGACCTCCTCCCCGCTCCCCCGAGCCGCAGGGTGCCCTCCCAGCACATACCTGAAGCCACCCTGGTGGTCTAGTGGATTCTTTGGGGCAGGAAAGATCCCTAGTCTTTCCTGCCCACTGCCGGCGCTGACTCTCTTGCTGCCGTATCTTCTTTAAAATGGCTGCTGAGACAACAGCGGCCTCGCAAGACTTCAGCGGAAGTCTCGGCAGCCATTTTTAAAGAGTGATGCGGCAGCAAGAGGGTCAGCGCTGGCAGCAGGCAGGAAAGACTCCAGAGCCCAAGGAAGGGAGGGAAGTAGCTCTGTGTCGCAGGAGTGCAGGCAAACACCCCCTAAGGCACATGGGCTCTGTTCAATGTCGAATCCCAAGACTGTTGTTTTTATCTCTCTGCTTCACCAGCCATCTTCTTTGCTAGAGGCAGAGCAAATGCTTGCAAACAACCTGCTACTCTGGCATATAGTGGCTGGAGCAGGAATTTTCTGTCTCCCACTCCCATTCTGTCCTTGGCTGGAATGGCTTGGCAAAATATTAAAAAAAAATTATATATGACCAAACAAACAGAAGGCAAGCAAAGGGAGAATACAGTATACCAAAATGTTGCTGTTGGCCCTGGAGCTCTTGAGGAGTCACCCCTGAATATGGTGTTGCTGAGGACACATCACAGAGAGAGGTGCAACACCCTTTCCAGATCACTCCACCCTGCTGTGAGCAGTGCAGTCTTTGACTATTTTTTTCTCTCTCTTTCTTCTGAGGTTAAAGGGGACATTTTATGGGGGGGGCAAGATAGTTGCCAGAAGGAAATACCGAGGGAGTGTTTTACGGCTATCTTTCTTATTCTTCATACTTTTTCCTCTAACTAAGTGCTTAAATGGAGAAGCAAACAGCAAACTTACCCTGCAGTACCGGCTGTCCGTGAGAGGTTCAATGGATTACTACACAGTGTCAGGTTTTGATCCAGTAAGTACGGTTGCGCTGCAGGGAGGAGCATCAGGATGTGAAATCGCTCCCTGTGCCTGAAGCGGATGTTACTCTCAGCCTCGAAATAGTTTCTGTCATTGATACCTGCACCAAAGGGCCTGGTTCAGGAAGATCTCTCTTTTCCTGAAGAGGTGGAGCAGAGGTTGGAAGCAGGGCCAGTTCGGAGAGACACTATATGCTGCACTCAATGAATGAAAGAGAGACAGTGTGAGAGCAGGGGATGCGTCGGAGGAAACTTGTGCTAAAGATTAAGGAGGACTGCTTTGTAAAAAGAAAAAAGAGAGAAAGAAAAAAGCTAGAGTGTGAAGGATCGACTGTAAAAGAATATTTCACTGAGTTTTTGCAACCAGGACCGAAAAGAAAGGTCAGAGTGGGTGGGGCACTATTCTGTCCTTCAGTAGTGCTTCCGGTACTTTACTGACCACTGATGTTCAGCTAATAGGATTATAGTTTTATGCTTCCTTCTTGTTCCCTTCCTTGTGGAGTGGCCCACATGCTGTATTTCTTCTAAAAATTCTCTCTCAAGGGATACTACAGAATGAAAAAAAACAGTGAAGGTGCAGTCTGCATCTCTATGATCTCCTTCACTATTCTAGAATGAACCTTCAACAGGTCTCATGGCCTTTTAAAGAGGACACTGAATAAATAAATGGAAATACTGATGAAATCATGTGATGAATTGAGAGCGGACATGTCTTCACTCTCCATGAGGGCCCATCCCTCCCACTCAACCACTTTGACAAAGTTTTGAATCTAGAGATGGGAGTAACTAGCGAGGTAATTAAATTTGCTGATGACACAAAGTTATTCAAAGTTGTTAATTCGCGACAGGATTGTGAAAAATTACAAGAGGACCTTACGAGACTGGGAGACTGGGCGGCTAAATGGCAGATGACGTTTAATGTGAGCAAGTGCAAGGTGATGCATGTGGGAAAAAAGAACCCGAATTATAGCTACGTCATGCAAGGTTCCACGTTAGGAGTTATGGACCAAGAAAGGGATCTGGGTGTCGTCGTCGATAATACGCTGAAACCTTCTGCTCAGTGTGCTGCTGCGGCTAGGAAAGCGAATAGAATGTTGGGTATTATTAGGAATGGTATGGAAAACAGGTGTGAGGATGTTATAATGCCGTTGTATCGCTCCATGGTGCGACCGCACCTTGAGTATTGTGTTCAATTCTGGTGGCCGCATCTCAAGAAAGATATAGTAGAATTGGAAAAGGTGCAGCGAAGGGCAACTAAAATGATAGCGGGGATGGGACGACTTCCCTATGAAGAAAGAT
Organism: Microcaecilia unicolor; assembly: GCF_901765095.1. Taxonomy (NCBI): domain Eukaryota; kingdom Metazoa; phylum Chordata; class Amphibia; order Gymnophiona; family Siphonopidae; genus Microcaecilia; species Microcaecilia unicolor. The sequence continues at coordinate 149,982,214 of NC_044041.1, read as the reverse complement.
TAAGGAGGCTAGGGCTATTCAGCTTGGAGAAGAGACGGCTGAGGGGAGACATGATAGAGGTATATAAAATAATGAGTGGAGTGGAACAGGTGGATGTGAAGCGTCTGTTCACGCTTTCCAAAAATACTAGGACTAGGGGGCATGCGATGAAACTACAGTGTAGTAAATTTAAAACAAATCGGAGAAAATTTTTCTTCACCCAATGTATAATTAAACTCTGGATTTCGTTGCCGGAGAAAGTGGTGAAGGCGGTTAGCTTAGCAGAGTTTAAAAAGGGGTTGGACGGTTTCCTAAAGGACAAGTCCATAAACCACTACTAAATGGACTTGGGAAAAATCCACAATTCCAGGAGTAACATGTATAGAATGTTTGTACGTTTGGGAAGCTTGCCAGGTGCCCTTGGCCTGGATTGGCCGCTGTCGTGGACAGGATGCTGGGCTCGATGGACCCTTGGTCTTTTCCCCGTATGGCATTACTTATGTACTTATGTAGTGGCAATCGCTACTGCATAGGTTGCAATAGTAATTTGTATGGACCTGTTTGTGAATCAAGGAGAGGCAGCGATACCAGGTAAATTGGAAAAAAAAGGAGCTGGAGAAACCGCGTGGGGTCTGTGAGCCCAAGATGGTGATAAGCCATGTGGTTGCAGATTCCACCATGGATTGCACGACCCCCAGAATGGCGCATGGGGCGGGCCTAAGTCTCAAGCTCTCTTGTCCTTTATGTGATCCCTTAACCTTGTGGATGCATGGCACTCCCTTCCACACCCATGGCACCCTTTCACGTATAGATTACATTTTAGTAGACCAAAAGATTTTTCCTGGGGTGCTGTCTGCCAAGGTAGGTCTCGAGGAAGTGTCGGACCACGCATTAGTATGGATAGACCTAGAGGCCCCAGAATACTATCAGGAGCAGGCGGGGCAGTTCACATCTTATTTATTTAACAACACTGATTTTACTAATTATATCTGTCAAAAATGGGAGGATTTTGAACATTTTAACAAATCACATATAACTCAACCTATTCTGTTCTGGTCAACTGCAAAGGCGGTGCTGAGGGGTGACATGATAGCTTATGTTCGGGGTCGTAACAACAAAAATCTCAGGAGCTATATTACAGTTGGAGTCGAAACTAAAGAAGGCCAAACTCAGGTATATACACACGCCAAACACAGAAACGCGCGAGCAGTTACATGTTACACAGGTGGCTTTAAATTCCCTACTTCAGGGACGAGCAACTAGGTCACTTCTATACCATAGATACAGACTCCAAAGATTTGGGGATAGAACTGGATCACTGTTGGCACGTCTGGTGAAGTCATGGGGGGGTGCAGAGTGATAACGGCTATGCATTTGTTTTAAAAGTGAGGAGGTAGAGTAGGTCTTTAAACAACATTTTGCCAAATTATACGAAGCACATAAGGCTCCAGATCAGGCCTCACTAATTGAATACCTGGCACGGGTGGGTCTTCCGCAACTGATTCCCCATGAGGTACAGAGGTTGAATGCTCCTATTAGGGAGAAAGAAATACAAGAGGTTATTAAAACCTTACCTGTATATTCAGCCTCAGGACCCGATGGTCTAACAGGGAAATTTTATAAGTTATTGCCGTCCGCCTCGTTGGGAGCATTTATATCCCACATTTTCCCACCTCTTTGCAGGCTCAAAGTGGCTTACAATACATCATGAATAGTGGAGATAGGGCAGTTTAGACATTTGGCATTACAGAAGGATTTTGGGTTACATGATAATGATAAAGCATAGTAGCGATATAACAAGATAAACAGTATAAGACAATTCTAGGTGCATGTGGGGAATTTCACATGTCTTGATCTTTGTTATATGTCTTGTTGAAGAGATGGGTCTTCAATAGTTTGCGGAAGCTGGCTAGTTCGTAGATCGTCTTTAGGTTGCGCGGCAGCGCGTTCCAGAATTGTGTGCTCATATAGGAAAAGGTTGATGCGTGCATTAGTTTGTATTTTAAGCCTTTGCAGTTGGGGAAATGAAGATTAAGGAATGTGCGAGATGATGTTTTGGCATTTCTGGGTGGTAAGTCTATCAGGTTTGACATGTAGACTGGAGCATCGCCATGGATGATTTTGTGAACTAGGGTGCATACCTTGAACGCGATGCATTCTTTGAGTGGGAGCCAGTGTAGCTTCTTTCGTAGGGGTTTGGCACTTTCATATTTTGGTTTTCCGAATACGAGTCTAGCTGCAGTGTTCTGGGCTGTCTGGAGTTTTTTTAAGTATTTGCTCTTTGCAGCTGGCGTAAAGTGCATTGCAGTAGTCTAGATGACTGAGTACCAATGATTGTACCAGATTACGGAAGACGGTCCTTGGGAAGAATGGTCTTACTCTTTTTAATTTCCACATTGATTGGAACATCATTTTGGTTGTGTTTTTCGCGTGATTTTCAAGTGTTAGGTGTCATCAATGGTAACTTCAAGAATTTTCAGGGTTTCCGAAATTGGCAGGTTCAGTTTTGGTGTGTTGATGGTGGTAAATTTGTTTGTGTTATGTTGAGAGGTGAGTATTAGACACTGGGTTTTTTCAGCGTTAAGTTTCAGCTGAAATGCATCTGCCCATAAGTGCATGATATGTAGACTTTGGTTGATGTCATTGGAAATTTCTTTTAAGTCTTGTTTAAATGGGATGTAGATCGTTACGTCATCAGCGTATATGTATGGGTTGAGGTTTTGGTTTGATAGTAGTTTGGCCAAGATGGGTCACTGAACGCTTATTTTGAGCGGGTGGAGAGAGGAGAATTCCCATCTCATACTAATACCGCTCTAATCACGCTGATACTGAAGCCAGGGCGTCCAGTTGATCGGGCGGACTCCTACCACCTAATCTCGTTTTTAAATGTAGATATCAGGATCTTGGCCAAGGTTTTGGCGAATCGGTTGGCTGAGTGTATGCCAAGAGTAATAGGTACACAACAGGTTGGCTTTGTTAGACATCGCCAAGCAGTGGCTAATGTTCGTCACTTATTTTTAGCTATGGCACAATGCCAACAGGCCAATACACCAGCTTTAATAATTAACCTGGACAAAGAAAAGCTTTCGATATGGTGCTTTGGGACTATTTGTTTGAAGTATTATGTTTCATGGGGTTTCAGGGATGGTACTATAAGGCAGTACAAGCCCTTTATGCTGACCCCATGGCCTCATTATTAGTTAATGGAGTGCAGACCTCAATGAAACCAATTTGGCGAGGTACGCACCAGGGGTGCCACCTTTCCCTACTGTTGTTTCTTCTGTCTATGGAACCCCTTTTGTGGGCCTTTAAAATAGAGAGGGGGGTCCCTGGCGTGGAAGTGGGTGGGGAGACGGTGAAAGCTTTGGCATTTATATTCCCTTCCCTCCCTTCCTTTCTCTGTTCCTTCCACCCTCTCAATTCTCATTGTAATTATTTCATTAGTTCATTGTAAGCCACTTTGGGGCTGCTAAACTGCGGCAAAAGGCGGGGTATAAATGACCTAAATAAATAAATACATTTGTTGATGACTTACTAATGGTGACGTGTACTCCTGACAGCTCACTATCGTTATTGTTAGAGATGGTGGACCAGTATGGCCGACTTTCTGGCTTTAAGTTAAACCTTCAGAAATCCCAGGCACACTCTGTTTTACAGGGAGAGGACATCCAGGGGAGAAGAGATTTTCCTTTGTCATAGGCTGGGGATGACCTTAAGTACTTGGGAGTGCAGATTCCACAGGATTTATCTCCGCTTTTTTCGTTAAATGTTGCTAAATTGTTCAATGATACCTAGAATGCAACTGTGGCATGCCTACCCGCTGTCACTATTAGGGCATATTGCCTTATATAACACGTTAATTATTCCTCGATGGCTATATATATTTCAGACATTGCCACTGTATCTTACAAGCAAGGATGAGAAAAAACTGAATTGCATCCTGCAGCGATTCCTTTGGAAAGGTAAAAGTGAGATTGCCATTGTTGATTCTGCAAATACCTGTACAGTATGGCGGACTGGGTCTCTTGAGCTTACGACATTTAACCATTGCGAGTGGAATGAGACATCACAGACTGGTTTTGCGCTTCCAGCGACTTTTGTGCTACCACCATTGAAACTAACCTGTCTCGCCACACTCATTTTAGCTGTCTACTGCATGGAATGGGCAGGAAAGCTCCTGTAGTATTACGTTGTTCCTCCATTCTGCCAACAGCTAAGGCAGTTTGGAGATGGGTCTGCCGACTTCATCACTTTTCCTCGACAGTTACACCATACCTAGCTATTTGCGACAACCTGGCCTTCCCACCAGGATCATTACATAAAGTTTTTCGTAGGTGGTAAAGACAAGGTTTGGTTTATTTGTATCATGTGTTAACAGAGGAGGGCCGGATTAAACCTTTTACGGATTTACAAAAGCAATTTTCCTTATTATCCACAGACTTTTTTCATTACTGTCAATTGAAGCATTACATTACCAGCTTGCCTTGGGAATCTCTATCCGAGGACACACAAGAGGAATTAGCCACAGCATTTTCTCTAGATGCGCAGCAGAACGTGCCACTGTCATTCCACCACAGACATATTCGGGACACAGTACCAGAACTTGACTTTGCTAGATGTGCAAAAGCATGGAGCAGAGATCTGGCCATATCACTCTCAATGGCAATGTTCAAGGCACACGTCCTAATGTTGCGCAGGACCACCATGATTACAGCACATTGGGAACTACAGTACAAGTTTGCATTGTGCATGTATGTTTCCCCAAGGCAAGCCTTCCATATGGGGTTATCGCCAGATGGTGCCTGAGGGAGCGACGCTGGGCCATATATGTTTTGGGCCTGTCCGGAGGTGGATTCCTTCTGGAGATATCTTCTCAGGTAGATTTCATGTATCTGCTCAACTGGATGGCACTACGACCCATTACTACTATTTGGACATCCCAGACTGGGACCTCCAGTGCCGCGAGGTTCTAAAGACAGCCATGGTTATTGCCAAGAAAACAATACTTACAGGGTGGCTCTCTGCTCATGCACCATCCATTCATCAATGGTGAACCGAGATGGTGATCTTGCTGCACGTGGAGAAACCTGAAGCATATAAAGCCTCCCCGGCAGGAGATCTACAGTTTCAATACAGATGGTCTCCTTTTTGGGACACTTACACCTTCAGCGCGAGGACATTTGTTGAACTTGTAATCTCTGCAATAGTTTATAACAATGACCATAGTGTCTGACAGGAAGATATCGGGGGGGGGGGGGGGGGGGGGGGGAAAGGTTGGGTGGAAAGGTTGGGGAAGTTGGGTCAAGGGAGATTATTTAATATGAATGAAAATTGCTTGCTCTTTGGTAACATAAATGGAAATACTGCTGAAATAGAGGACAGTGCAATTTCTGCAATCCAGTGGATTACAGGATCCAAGGAAACATGATTTTACTAGAAAAAATCAGACAAATCTGATCATTTTCTTCGGTGACCAGAAAGGTGGATCGTGTGAGAGCGTTAGATGTGACCTACTTAAGATTTTAGCAAAGCAGCAGCTTATAAATAAACTGAGCACCCTTGATATGGACTCCAAAGCTCATAACTAGATCAGAAACTGGTTGAGTGGGAAATGACAAAGGGTAGAATTAAAGGGTAACATGTCCCATCCAGTCTGCCCAATAAGGTTGCTAGGGTTGTACTGCTGCACAGTGTAGGCTACGTTCTCCATGCCTTTGCTTTTGTTTTGCCGTGCAGTGTAAGTTATGTTACCTATGATTTCTTAGAACACAAGAACACAGTAACATATTAAATGACTTAAGATCAAGTTTCGAGTTAAAGATTTTTCAATCGGAAAACCTGGGCAGTTTACAAATCTATTAAAAAAAAAACATTAAAAAAAAAAAACTCCAAATAATGACAGAGAGAGAGAAAAAAATATCAGCGAGAACAGATACAAATTCTTCCAGTAATGCATAACCTGACCTCATCCAGGTGACCCTCAGGGGGAGGAATGCTGGCTTCGGCCTAACCCCTGGTAAGCCTTTTCTTGGTTGAGAGGTGCCCAGCTCTCCCACCGGTTGCCTTTTCAGGTGCCGTGGAGGACTTGCAGCTCATCTGCATATCCTCGGAGCCTTCACCGGAGTGACTCCCAGGTCCGTTCCGATCCACTCGGGGCCTCTGCTCAAGGTGCACAGTGCTCCTACCAGGTGCTGTGGAGGACTTGCAGCGTTCTGCATCTCCTCACAGCTGCATCCGGGGTGACTCCCAAATCCACCCCGACCTTCCCAGGGCCTTCGCCACAGTTACCCAGGGCTTTCGCTCCACCTACCCAGAGCTACCAGGTACTTCTTAGCCAAGATCAGGTGACCCTCAGGGGGAGGAATGCTGGCTTCGGCCTAACCCCTGGTAAGCCTTTTCTTGGTTGAGAGGTGCCCAGCTTTTCTTCTAATAAGTTCTGGGAGAAGAGGATATTTCTCTGGTAAGTGAACAAATTTTGCTTGTGCTTTCGGAACTTGAAGATTGGGGTTTAAAGGAGGAACTGTAAGTTAGTGATAGGCTGATATCCTTAATACTTTAGCAGTTTTAAATTACGGAAAAACTCAAAAAACACTAAGATGGAGTCAGCAGTCCAGCAGCGAGAGGGGTGCTATCCAGTCTTTTGCATGAGTGTCACATGTATGATTATCTCCCAATTGGTGAGGTGTCATATGTGTGTGCCGATGCAAAGAGCTCCTAGCTCTCAGAGAACGTGTCCGTTCTCTTGAGGCTAGAGTAGCAGACTTGATGGAGCTGAGGGAGACAGAGAGGTACATAGAGGAGACCTACAGGGATGTTGTAGAGAAGTCCCACCTCCAGTCAGGTAGCCCCTGTGCTACCTTGGAGGAGGGAGGTCTCCTAGAAGGAGAGCATCACCCTGGTGAAGTAGGAAGTACTCCTGTAGCCAGGACCTGCCCACCAGGGGATGTACTATCCTTTCGCACCGAGGATATCTCCAAATATTGCCCGGGAGGGAAAGGTTAGGACAGCTGTTGTACCTTGGTGATTCGATCATTAGGCATATAGATAGCTGGGTGGCTGGTGGACGTGAGGATCGCCTGGTGACTTGCCTGCCTGGTGCGAAGGTGGCGGACCTCACGCGTCACCTAGATAGGATTTTATATAGTGCTGGGGAGGAGACGGCTGTCTTGGTACATGTGGGTACTAATGACATAGGAAAATGTGGGAGAGAGGTTCCTTGAAGCAAAATTTAGGCTCTTAGGTAGAAAGCTGAAATCCAGATCCTCCAGGGTAGCATTTTCTGAAATGCTACCTGGGCCACGCGCAGGGCCCAAGAGACAGGCAGAGCTCCAGAGTCTCAATGCGTGGATGAGACGATGGTGCAGGGAGGAGGGCTTTAGATTTGTTAGGAACTGGGCAACATTCTGGGGAAGGGGGAGCCTATTCCGAAAGGATGGGCTCCATCTTAACCAGAGTGGGACCAGGCTGCTGGCATCAGCGTTTAAGAAGGAGATAGAGCAGCTTTTAAACTAGAAATGGGGGGAAGGCCGACAGTCGCTCAAAAGAGCATGGTTCGGGATAAGGTATCTTTCAAAGATATCACCATAACAGGGAAGATAGAGTATCCTGATAGTGAGGTTGCAAAAGAGATTGTAGTAGATCGGGTATCCTTAAATAACAATAAAATCAGACAAAAGATTGCCAATTAATACTGTCAAGTACTAAGCATGATGTACTTAGGAACAACAAACATAGTTTGAAATGTCTATATGCGAATGCCAGGAGCCTAAGAAATAAGATGGGGAGTTAGAATATATTGCACTAAATGAAAAATTAGATATAATAGGCATCTCTGAGACCTGGTGGAAGGAGGATAACCAGTGGGACACTGTCATACCGGGGTACAAATTATATCGTAGTGATAGGGTGAATCGGATTGGTGGAGGGGTAGCATTGTATATTAACGAGAGCATTGAATCAAATAGATTGAAAATTCTGCAGGAAACAAAACACTCCTTGGAATCACTGTGGATTGAAATTCCATGTGCAAAGGGAAAATGGATAGTGATAGGAGTGTACTACCGTCCGCCTGGCCAGGACGAACAGACGGATGCGGAAATGTTAAAGGAAATCAGGGACGCAAACAAACTGGGCAACACAATAATAATGGGGGATTTCAATTACCCCAAAATTGACTGGGTTAATGTAACATCTGTACACGCAAGGGACATAAGATTTCTTGATGAAATCAAGGACAGCTTCATGGAACAGCTAGTTCAGGAGCCGACAAGAGAAGGAAAAATACTAGACTTAGTCCTTAGTGGTGCTCATGATCTAGTGCAGGGGGGTAACGGTACGAGGGCCGCTTGATAACAGTGATCATAATATGATCGGTTTTGATATTGGCATTGAAGGAAGTGAAACTAGGAAATCAAGTACGCTAGCGTTTAACTATAGAAAAGGTGATTACGACAAAATGAGAAAAATGGTGAAAAAAAGACTGAAAGGAGCAGCTCGCAGAGTAAAAAACTTGCGTCAGGCGTGGATGCTGTTTAAAAACACCATCCTGGAGGTTCAGGACAAATATATTCCACGTATTAGAAAAAAGGGAAAAAAGACTAAACGTCAGCCGGCGTGGCTAAACAGTAAGATAAAGGAAGTCATTAGAGCCAAAAAACAATCCTTCAGAAAGTGGAGAAGAGAACCAACTGAAAGTAACAGGATAGATCATAAGGAATGCCAAGCCAAATGCAAAGCGGAGATAAGGAGGGCAAAAAATGACTTTGAGAAGAAATTAGCGTTGGAAGCAAAAATACATAGTAAAAATTTTTTTAGATACATTAAAAGCAGGAAACCGGCCAAAGAGTCGGTTGGGCCGCTGGACGAAAATGGTGTTAAAGGGGCGATCAGGGAGGACAAAGCCGTAGCGGAGAAATTAAATGAATTATTTGCTTCGGTCTTCACCGAGGAGGATTTGGGGGGGACACCGGTGCCGGAAAGAATATTTGAAGCGGGGGAGTCGGAGAAACTAAACGAATTCTCTGTAACCTTGGAGGATGTAATGGGTCAGTTCAGCAAGCTGAAGAGTAGTAAATCACCGGGACCTGATGGTATTCATCCCAGAGTATTAATAGAACTAAAAAATGAACTGCGGAGCTACTGTTAGAAATATGCAATCTGTCCCTAAAATCGAGTGTAGTACCGGAAGACTGGAGGGTAGCCAATGTTACTCCGATTTTTAAGAAGGGTTCCAGAGGAGATCCGGGAAATTATAGACCGGTGAGTCTGACGTCGGTGCCGGGCAAGATGGTGGAGGCTATTATTAAGAATAAAATTGCAGAGCATATACAAAAACATGGACTGATGAGACAAAGTCAGCACGGATTTAGTGAAGGGAAGTCTTGCCTCACCAATCTAATGCATTTTTTTGAGGGGGTAAGCAAACATGTGGACAATGGGGAGCCGGTTGATATTGTATATCTGGATTTTCAGAAGGCGTTTGACAAAGTGCCGCACGAAAGACTCCTGAAGAAATTGCAGAGTCATGGAATCGGAGGTAGGGTATTATTATGGATTAAGAACTGGTTGAAAGATAGGAAGCAGAGAGTAGGATTGCGTGGCCAGTATTCTCAGTGGAGGAGGGTAGTTAGTGGGGTCCCGCAGGGGTCTGTGCTGGGTCCGTTGCTTTTTAATGTATTATAAATGACCTAGAGATGGGAATAACTAGTGAGGTAATTAAATTCGCCGATGACACAAAATTATTCAGGGTCGTCAAGTCGCAGGAGGAATGTGAACGATTACAGGAGGACCTTGCGAGACTGGGAGATTGGGCGTGCAAGTGGCAGATGAAGTTCAATGTTGACAAGTGCAAAGTGATGCATGTGGGTAAGAGGAACCCGAATTATAGCTACGTCTTGCAAGGTTCCGCGTTAGGAGTTATGGATCAAGAAAGGGATCTGGGTGTCGTCGTCGATGATACGCTGAACCTTCTGCTCAGTGTGCTGCTGCGGCTAGGAAAGCGAATAGAATGTTGGGTGTTATTAGGAAGGGTATGGAGTCCAGGTGTGCGGATGTTATAATGCCGTTGTATCGCTCCATGGTGCGACCGCACCTGGAGTATTGTGTTCAGTACTGGTCTCCGTATCTCAAAAAAGATATAGTAGAATTGGAAAAGGTACAGCGAAGGGCGACCAAAATGATAGTGGGGATGGGACGACTTTCCTATGAAGAGAGGCTGAGAAGGCTAGGGCTTTTCAGCTTGGAGAAGAGACGGCTGAGGGGAGATATGATAGAAGTGTATAAAATAATGAGTGAATGGATCGGGTGGATGTGAAGCGACTGTTCACGCTATCCAAAAATACTAGGACTAGAGGGCATGAGTTGAAGCTACAGTGTGGTAAATTTAAAACGAATCGGAGAAAATTTTTCTTCACCCAACGTGTAATTAGACTCTGGAATTCGTTGCCGGAGAACGTGGTACGGGCGGTTAGCTTGACGGAGTTTAAAAAGGGGTTAGATAGATTCCTAAAGGACAAGTCCATAGACCGCTATTAAATGGACTTGGAAAATTCCGCATTTTTAGGTATAACTTGTCTGGAATGTTTTTACGTTTGGGGAGCGTGCCAGGTGCCCTTGACCTGGATTGGCCACTGTCGGTGACAGGATGCTGGGCTAGATGGACCTTTGGTCTTTCCCAGTATGGCACTACTTATGTACTTATGTACTTATCTAGGTCCGAAAAGCATCTTGAAATAAATAAGTTTTCAATTGTTTCTTAAAATTTGGCATTCCTTCTGATGAAGGATTAATGGCGTTCCAAAGGGAGGGCCCAATGAGATTAAAGTGCTCATTTACAAAGTACATAGACTTACAAAGTTACATGGAGGCATATTTTCAAAGCACTTAGACTTACAATGTCACATGGAGGGGCAGAATCGAAAGGGGTGCCCAAGTTTTCCTGAGGACATCCTCGCAGAACGTCCCAGTGAAGGGGCGGGGAAACCTGTATTATCGAAACAAGACGGACGTCCATCTTTCGTTTCGATAATACGGTCGGGGACGCCCAAATCTTGACATTTAGGTCATCCCTAGAGATGGTCGTCCTCAAACTTGGTCATTTCTGATTTTCAGCGATAATGGAAACTAAGGACACCCATCTCAGAAACGACCAAATGCAAGCCCTTTGGTCGTGGAAGGAGCCAGCATTCGTATTGCACTGGTCCCCCTCACACGCCAGGACACCAACCGGGCATCCTAGGGGGCACTGCAGTGGACTTCAGAAATTGCTCCCAGGTACATAGCTCCCTTAGCTTGTGTGCTGGGCCCCCCCAAAACCCACTCCCCACAACTGTACACCACTACTACAGCCCTTATGGGTGAAGGGGGGCACCTAGATGTGGGTACAGTGGGTTTCTGGTGGGTTTTGAAGGGCTCACATTTACCACCACAAGTAGAGAGGTGTGGTAGCCGTGTTAGTCCACTCTTAAAGGTTATCAATAGAAATCAAACAAAATAAAACATGGAAAAGAAAATAAGATGATACCTTTTTTATTGGACATAACTTAATACATTTCTTGATTAGCTTTCGAAGGTTGCCCTTCTTCGTCCAATAAAAAAGGTATCATCTTATTTTCTTTTCCATGTTTTATTTTGTTTGATTTCTATTGATAACCACCACAAGTGTAACAGGTAGGGGGGGGGGGGGGGGATGGGCCTGGGGACCGCCTGCCTGAAGTGCACTGCACCCACTAAAACTGCTCCAGGGACCTGCATACTGCTGTCATGGAGCTGGCTTTGATATCTGAGGCTGGCAAAAAGTATTTTTAAAATTTTTTTTGAGGGTGGGAGGGGGTTAGTGGCCACTGGGGGAGTAAGGGGAGGTCATCCCCGATTCCCTCCAGTGGTCATCTGGTCAGTTCGGGCACCTTTTTGTGGCTTGGTCATAAGAAAAAAAGGACCAGGTAAAGTCGTCCAAGTGTTCGTCAGGGATGCCCTTTCTTTTCCATTATGGGTCGAGGACGCCCATGTGTTAGGCATGCCCAAGTCCCACTTTCGCTACGCTTCCGACATGCCCCCGGGAATTTTGGTCGTCCCTGTGATGGAAAGCAGTTGGGGACGCCCAAAATCGGCTTTCGATTATGCCGATTTGGGCGACCCTGTGAGAAGGACGCCCATCTTACGATTTGTGTCAAAAGATGGGTGTCCTTCTCTTTTGAAAACAAGCCTGCAAGTAACCTATGGAACTTTGTAAATCTAAGTGTTTTGAAAATGAACCTCATGGCACATATCACAAACGCTCGCAGTCTAAGCAACAAAGTTAATGATCTGCAAGCCCTGATGTTAGAGGCAGACTTAGATATTGTTGCTATCACAGAGGCATGGTTCAGTGATTTCCCATGAACGGGACACAAACATACTTGGATACAATATATTTAGGAAGGATAGAGATGGTCAAGAAGGTAGAGGAGTATGTGAGAAACAGTATCAAAACGACCAAAATGTAGGCGGCCTGGGGAAAGAGAGAAGCAATATGGATCACCTTCAAAGGTGTTGTCTACAGACCTCCAACACAATCAAAGCAACTTGATGAAGATCTGGGTGTAGATATCCAAAAGTTGGGAAAGAAAGAGAATGTGCTGTTGCTGGGAGATTTCAACCTGCCGGATGCGGATTGGAAAGTACCATCTGCAGAATCTGAAAGCAGTAGAGAGATCATGAATGCCTTGAAAGTGTTCTGCTCAGACAAATAGTGATGGAACCCACGAGGGAAGTAGCGACGCAAATGGGGAAAGTGTATTTAATGTCCGAGTGGGTGCCCACCTGGGCAGTAGTGATCATCAAACAGTTTGGTTTAATGTAACAGCTAAAGTGGAGGGCACCCACAAAAACTCAGTTCTGAATTTCAAACTTGCTGACTTTAGTAAAATGGGGTAGGACCTGAAGAAAGAGCTGACAGTATGGGAGGAAATACAAGAAGTGGAAAGGACCTATAAAAATGGCTACTGACCTTTATGTGAGGAGAGTAAATAAAAGCAAGAGAAAAAGGAAACCGAAATGGTTCTCCAAACAAGTGACTGAGAAAATAAAGGCAAAAGAGTTGGTGCTCATGAAATACACAAAATCTCAAGAAGAGGAACACAGAAAGGAATACCGATGAAACTGAAAGAAGTCAAGAGATATACATCTGGCAAAAGCACAAGCAGAAAAACAAATACAAATAGCTAGAAATATAAGGAGGGGAGAAAAGAATTTTTTCAGGTATATTAGTGAAAAGAGGAAGGCCACAATGGAATTGTGAGACTGAAAGATGTTGTGAACCACTATGTGGAGAGTGATGAGGAAAAAGTGAACATGCTAAACAAATACTTCTGTTCGGCGTTCATGGAAGAAAATCCTGGAGAAGGACCACGATTGGCTGGTAAAAGGTACATATGAGAACTGAGTAAATATTGCACTATTCACACAAGTGGTGACAGAGAAACTGGAAACTGCAGGTCAGTAAGCCTCCGGTTGCTGAAGGAAAGAATAGTGCATTTCCTGAAATCCAATGGGTCACAAGGTCTTAGGCAACATCGTCTTACCAAAGGTAAATTGGGGTTGCGTTATATGTTAAAAGCGAATGCTACATACCTGTAGAAGGTATTCTCCGAGGACAGCAGGCTGATTGTTCTCACTGATGATGTGTGATGTACACGGCAGCCCCTCCAATCGGAAACTTCACTAGCAAAGGCCTTTGCTAGTCCTCGCACGCCCATGCGCACCACGCATGCGCGGCCGTCTTCCCGCCCGAACCGGCTCGTGTTCGTCAGTCCCATATGTAGCAAGACAAAGAAAAGGGAAGACACAACTCCAAAGGGGAGGCGGGCGGGTTTGTGAGAACAATCAGCCTGCTGTCCTCGGAGAATACCTTCTACAGGTATGTAGCATTCGCTTTCTCCGAGGACAAGCAGGCTGCTTGTTCTCACTGATGGGGTATCCCTAGCCCCCAGGCTCACTCAAAACAACAAACAGGGTCAATGGGCCTCGCAACGGCGAGGACATAACTGAGATTGACCTAACAACTTATCCAACTAACTGAGAGTGTAGCCTGGAACAGAATAAACATGGGCCTAGGGGGGTGGAGTTGGATTCTAAACCCCGAACAGATTCTGAAGCACTGACTGACCGAACCGACTGTCGCGTCGGGTATCCTGCTGCAGGCAGTAATGAGATGTGAATGTGTGGACAGATGACCACGTCGCAGCTTTGCAAATCTCTTCAATAGTGGCTGACTTCAAGTGGGCTACCGACGCTGCCATGGCTCTAACATATGAGCCGTGACATGACCCTCAAGAGCCAGTCCAGCCTGGGCGTAAGTGAAGGAAATGCAATCTGCTAGCCAATTGGATATGATGCATTTCCCCACAGCCACTCCCCTCCTGTTGGGATCAAAAGAAACAAACAATTGGGCGGACTGTCTGTTGGGCTGTGTCCGCTCCAGATAGAAGGCCAATGCTCTTTTGCAGTCCAATGTGTGCAGCTGACGTTCAGCAGGGCAGGAATGAGGACGAAGAAAGAATGTTGGCAAGACAATTGACTGGTTCAGATGGAACTCCGACACAACCTTTGGCAAGAACTTAGGGTGAGTGCGGAGGACAACTCTGTTATGATGAAATTTGGTGTAAAGGGCCTGGGCTACCAGGGCCTGAAGCTCACTGACTCTACGAGCTGAAGTAACTGCCACCAAGAAAATGACCTTCCAGGTCAAGTACTTCAGATGGCAGGAGTTCAGTGGCTCAAAAGGAGGTTTCATCAGCTGGGTGAGAACGACATTGAGATCCCATGACACTGTAGGAGGTTTGATGGGGGGCTTTGACAAAAGCAAACCTCTCATGAAGCGAACAACTAAAGGCTGTCCTGAGATCGGCTTACCTTCCACACGGTAATGGTATGCACTGATTGCACTAAGGTGAACCCTTACAGAGTTAGTCTTGAGACCAGACTCAGACAAGTGCAGAAGGTATTCAAGCAGGGTCTGTGTAGGACAAGAGCGAGGATCTAGGGCCTTGCTGTCACACCAGACGGCAAACCTCCTCCATAGAAAGAAGTAACTCCTCTTAGTGGAATCTTTCCTGGAAGCAAGCAAGACGCGGGAGACACCCTCTGACAGACCCAAAGAGGCAAAGTCTATGCTCTCAACATCCAGGCCGTGAGAGCCAGAGACTGGAGGTTGGGATGCAGAAGCGCCCCTTCGTCCTGTGTGATGAGGGTCGGAAAACACTCCAATCTCCACGGTTCTTCGGAGGACAACTCCAGAAGAAGAGGGAACCAGATCTGACGCGGCCAAAAAGGAGCAATCAGGATTATGGTGCCTCAGTCTTGCTTGAGTTTCAACAAAGTCCTCCCCACCAGAGGTATGTGAGGATAAGCATACAGCAGACCTTCCCCCCAGTCCAGGAGAAAGGCATCTGATGCCAGTCTGCCGTGGGCCTGAAGCCTGGAACAGAACTGAGGGACTTTGTGGTTGGCTCGAGATGCAAAGAGATCTACCAAGGGGGTGCCCCACACCTGGAAGATCTGTCGCACTACACGGGAATTGAGCGACCACTCGTGAGGTTGCATAATCCTGCTCAACCTGTCGGCCAGACTGTTGTTTACGCCTGCCAGATATGTGGCTTGGCGCACCATGCCGTGACGGCGAGCCCACAGCCACATGCTGACGGCTTCCTGACACAGGGGGCGAGATCCGGTGCCCCCCTGCTTGTTGATGTAATACATGACAACCTGGTTGTCTGTCTGAATTTGGATAATTTGGTGGGACAGCCGATCTCTGAAAGCCTTCAGAGCGTTCCAGATCGCTCGTAACTCCAGAAGATTGATCTGCAGATCGCGTTCCTGGAGGGACCAGCTTCTCCGGGTGTGAAGCCCATCGACATGAGCTCCCCACCCCAGGAGAGACGCATCCGTAGTCAGCACTTTTTGTGGCTGAGGAATTTGGAAAGGACGTCCCAGAGTCAAATTGGACCAAATCGTCCACCAATACAGGGATTTGAGAAAACTCGTGGACAGGTTGATCACGTCTTCTAGATCCCCAGCAGCCTGAAACCACTGGGAAGCTAGGGTCCATTGAGCAGATCGCATGTGAAGGCGGGCCATGGGAGTCACATGAACTGTGGAGGCCATGTGGCCCAACAATCTCGAACATCTGCTGAGCTGTGATCTGCTGGGACACTCGCACCCGCGAAACGAGGGACAACAAGTTGTTGGCTCTCGCCTCTGGGAGATAGGCACGAGCCGTCCGAGAATCCAGCAGAGCTCCTATGAATTCGAGTCTCTGTACTGGGAGAAGATGGGACTTTGGGTAATTTATCACAAACCCCAGTAGCTCCAGGAGGCGAATAGTCATCTGCATGGACTGTAGAGCTCCTGCCTCGGATGTGTTCTTCACCAGCCAATCGTCGAGATAGGGGAACATGTGTACTCCTAAGCCTGCGAAGCGCCGCTGCTACTACAGCCAAGCACTTCGTGAACATTCTGGGCGCAGAGGCGAGCCCAAAGGGTAGCACACAGTACTGGAAGTGATGTGTGCCCAGCTGAAATCGCAGATACTGTCTGTGAGCTGGCAGTATCGGGATGTGTGTGTAGGCGTCCTTCAAGTCCAGAGAGCATAGCCAGTCGTTTTCCTGAATCATGGGAAGAAGGGTGCCCAGGGAAAGCATCCTGAACTTTTCTTTGACCAGATATTTGTTCAGGGCCCTTAGGTCTAGGATGGGACGCATCCCCCCAGTTTTCTTTTCCACAAGGAAGTACCTGGAATAGAATCCCAGCCCTTCTTGCCCGGATGGCACGGGCTCGACCGCATTGGCGCTGAGAAGGGCGGCGAGTTCCTCTGCAAGTACCTGCTTGTGCTGGAAGCTGTAGGATTGAGCTCCCGGTGGGCAATTTGGAGGTTTGGAAACCAAATTGAGGGTGTATCCTTGCCGGACTATTTGGAGAACCCACTGGTCGGAGGTTATGAGAGGCCACCTTTGGTGAAAAACTTTCAACTTCCCCCCAACCGGCAGATCGCCCGGCACTGACACATCGGCTATGCTCTGCTGGAGCCAGTCAAAAGCTCGTCCCTTGCTTTTGCTGGGGAGCCGAAGGGCCTTGCTGAGGCGCACGCTGCTGACGAGAGAGAGTGCGCTGGGGCTTAGCCTGGGTCGCAGGCTGTCGAGAAGAAGGATTGTACCTACGCTTACCAGAAGAGTAGGGAACAGTCTTCCTTCCCCCATAAAAACGTCTACCTGAAGGCTGAAGGCTGCCGGCGGGAGAACTTGTCGAAAGCGGTATCCCGCTGGTGGAGCTGCTCTACCACCTGTTCGACCTTCTCTCCAAAAATATTGTCCGCACGGCAAGGCGAGTCCGCAATCCGCTGCTGGATCCTATTCTCCAGGTCAGAGGCCCGCAGCCATGAGTCTGCGCATCACCACACCTTGAGCAGCGGCCCTGGACGCAACATCAAAGGTGTCATACACCCCTCTGGTCAGGAATTTTCTGCACGCCTTCAGCTGCCTGACCACCTCCTGAAATGGCTTGGCTTGCTCGGGAGGGAGCTTGTCCACCAAGCCCGCCAACTGCCGCACATTATTCCGCATGTGTATGCTCGTGTAGAGCTGTTAAGACTGGATTTTGGCCACGAGCATAGAAGAATGGTAGGCCTTCCTCCCAAAGGAGTCTAAGGTTCTAGAGTCCTTGCCCGGGGGCGCCGAAGCATGCTCCCTAGAACTCTTAGCCTTCTTTAGGGCCAAATCCACAACTCCAGAGTCGTGAGGCAACTGAGTGCGCATCAGCTCTGGGTCCCCATGGATCCGGTACTGGGACTCGATCTTCTTGGGAATGTGGGGATTACTTAAAGGCTTGGTCCAGTTCACCAGCAATGTCTTTTTTAGGACATGATGCATGGGTACTGTGGACGCTTCCTTAGGTGGAGAAGGATAGTCCAGGAGCTCAAACATTTCAGCCCTGGGCTCGTCCTCCACAACCACCGGGAAGGGGATGGCCGTAGACATCTCCCGGACAAAGGCCGCAAAAGACAGACTCTCGGGAGGAGAAAGCTGCCTTTCAGGGGAGGGAGTGGGATCAGAAGGAAGGCCATCAGACTCCTCGTCAGAGAAATATCTGATGTCCTCCTCCTCCTCCCACGAGGCCTCACCATCGGTATCAGACACAAGTTCATGAACCTGTGTCTGAAGCCGTGCCCGGCTCGACTCCGTGGAACCACGCAAACGGCACCGATGTCGGAGACCTCACCCCGGGCAAGGGGCCAGCCGGCGCCTCACTCGACGGTACCGGAGGGGAAGGGTGCAACAGCTCTCCCAGGATCTCTGGGAGAACGGCCCGGAGACTCTCGTGCAGGGCGGCTGTTGAGAAAGACATGGAAGCCGATGCAGGTGTCGAAGTCAGAGTCTGTTCCGGGCGTGGAGGCTGTTCTGGGCTGTCCAAGGTGGAGCGCATCGACACCTCTTGAACAGAGAGTGAGCGGTCCTCCCTGTGCCGATGCCTACTGGGTGCCGACTCCCTCGGCGACCCAGAGCTCTCGGTACCGACGCGGGAAGGAGACCGGTGTCGATGCTTCTTTGACTTTTTTCAAACGAAGCATGTCACCGGAGCTTCCCGGTACCGACGAGGAGGACGTAGAATCCAGCCGTCGCTTCCTCGGGGCCGAGGCCGAAGAAGGTCGGTCTTGGGGGGGCTGTACCGCAGGAGCCCTCAGGGTAGGGGGAGACCCACCCGAAGGCTCACCGCCACCAGCAGGGGAATGGACAGCCCTCACCTGCACTCCAGTCGAAGCACCACCGTCCGACGACATCAGCACTAGTGGAGGTCCCAGTACCACCGACGCCGACGCAGCCTTCCGATGTCTCGGCCCTGACAATGCAGAGGGTCGATGCCTCGATGCAACCGATACAGTCGCGGCCGAGGACGGAGGTTTTGATGCTGTCGACGTCGACGCACTTGATACTCCCGGTGCCGATGCCGACGAAGAGCCCGAGAACAAAACGTTCCACTGGGCCAATCTCGCTACCCGAGTCCTTTTCTGTAAAAGGGCGCAAAGACTACAGGCCTGCGGGCGGTGCCCAGCCCCCAGACACTGAAGACACGACGCGTGTCTACCAGTGAGCGAGATTACCCGGGCGCACTGGGTGCACTTCTTGAAGCCGCTGGGAGACTTCAATGACATGGGTGGAAAAATCACGCCGGCGAAATCGAAACTCGTAATTGCGGTAAGGCACCAAAAAGTGGGGGAGAAAAAACTCGACCCGAGGCCTCAAAAGGGCCTACCCCGAAAACGAAAGAAAACTTAACGGGGCCAAAAACTGGAAATACAGGAAGGGGAAAAAGACCGAAAGGCCCTTCTCCGAAATCCCTTTTTTTTTTTTTTAAGCGAAAAGTCAAAAGACACGCGAGAGTCAACTTAAGGGGCGCGAACGGCGCAAACACGACTGTACCGAGCGCGGACAAAAGAAGACTGACGAACACGAGCCGGTTCGGGCGGGAAGATGGCCGCGCATGCGCGGTGCGCATGGGCGCGCGAGGACTAGCAAAGGCCTTTGCTAGTGAAGTTTCCAATTGGAGGGGCTGCCGTGGACGTCACCCATCATCAGTGAGAACAAGCAGCCTGATTGTCCTCGGAGAAGAGGGAATTGAGTCAAATAAAATAAACATTTCACATGAAAGAGCAGCGTGGAATCATTATGGAAAGAAATTCCATGTGTGAAGGGAAGGAGTGTTCTTGCAGGGCTGTACTACCATCCACCAGGACGGAACGGACATACAGATGAAGAAATGTTTACAGAAATTAGGAAAGCTGGAAAAGTGGGCAACAGTATAATAATAGGTGATTTCAATTACTCCTAATATTGACTGGATAAAATTACTAAAGGTAATAAATGACTGCTTCTTGGAGCAACTGTTCCAAGAACCAAGAGGGGGAGCCAATTTTGATCAAGTCCTTGGTGAAGTGCAGGGCATAGTATAAGAGGTGACAGAGTTAAGTCTGCTGAGAAAAAGTTATTTTTACTTTTTTTTTTGTTACATTTGTACCCCGCGCTTTCCCATTCATGGCAGGCTCTCAATGCGGCTTACATGGGGCAATGGAGGGTTAAGTGACTTGCCCAGAGTCACAAGGAGCTGTCTGTGCCTGAAGTGGGAATCAATCTCAGTTCCTCAGTTCCCCAGGACCAAAGTCCACCACCCTAACCACTAGGCCACTCCTCCACTCATAACATAATCAAGTTTGAGCTTTGTGCAGAAGTACCCCATCGGTGGCAAGTCTATGAATAAAATGGAGTAAAAGCAAACAGTGTGATTTGTCAAGTACTACAAAACCAACACATCATCCCAAAGCCCTGACCAATGGCAAATGAGTTGTAACAATCCTTGATGACATCACAATGCGGGCAGCACGTATTTCAATGTGCCCACTGACAGAACAGTAGAAGAGTGTCGAAAGTATGAATGTATTGACACTGAAGTGATGTCTGATGAAAGTGGAAATTCTGTGCAGTGTGCACAGAACCGGATATAAGGCAGTGGGCCACACATTGGAAAACATCATGTTTGATCTATTCTTACTGTACACCGCCTTGAGCTACCACTGAATATCTCACTAACTGGTTAATTTAGAAATTCTGCCTCAGGCAAGCCCTGACCCCATCCTTTCTTTTCAGTAGCTAAATTCCTCTGTACACTGATTTTGTGCAGATGGGCAGGGTGGGGGCACTTTCGCTGGATAGGTTTATGTCATTCAAAGTTGACTACACCTGCATAATTCCAGAAGCCTGGGAGCCGACTATCATCTGGTCATATAGGCATGTGTCACTGCAGGACATTTTTATATAGAAATGAAAGAGGTGGATTTCAGAAAGACCATACAAATTGGAGTTGATATGTACAGGTTGGGACATCTCACATTCTGCTGGTATTTTAGAACAGGATCTGCCAATGTGGAGCCTGATCTAAAATTCGTGGTAAAATGGATGTTTATGTGCAGTTACATGCAGTAAGGTCATCTATTTTAGAATCATATGGGTCAATATTCAGCCAGCGGCAGTTGGCAATTTGTAAACACTGACCATGGCCAGTTAAATTAACTCCAGGGCTCACTGGAAATCCGATATTCAGCCAGGGTCCACATAAAACAGTTATGCAAGGCCCAGCTGAATATTACCTGGGACCAAGATAACTTTTAAAATGTTTTCCAGCCTCTCCGATCCCCCTCCTACCCCCCACAAAACAGCCCTCCTTTCTGATCCCCTTCCCCTGAAAGAGCAAGTATCCACTCAATAGGTGTCACGTCTGTGGCCGTGATCACCCTCAGACTTACCTTGTTCCTGGGGGTCAGCTTCCTAGCTGGCTCCTGTTTCTTCTGTCTGTCCTTTCTGAGCTAGCTCTGGCTCTCTGTGCTGGCTGCATCCAGCAGCATGACACTAATTGCTTCACTATACTGCACCTGTGAGTGTTGCCTGGGTTAGCTCTTTCTCTCTCTGTGTGTGCTGGCTGCTTCCAGCATGACTCTAATTGCTTCACTACACTACACCTGGGTGTGGGAAGCCTCTCTGTGTTTCACTGTGCTTTCTGTCTGCTCTGTGGTTTGTGCCTGAACAGCCTCCGTAGTTACTTAGAGATTGCTGCAGCTGCGCCTCTGGTGTTGAAGGGCTTTATTAAGCACTTAGAGACTGCAGCCTTTGCATCGTCTAAGGTCCCTGGTATGTTAGAGTGCTCTGTGCACTTCTACATTGTCCAGTTCAGTGTGAGGTCTAGCTTGTTACTAGTTAGCTTGGGCACAGCTTTGCTTGTTAGCCTGTGTACAGCTTTACTAGTTCTCCTGTGTTTGCTCAGTGTGAGTTCCTAGCGTATGACTGGTTAGCTGGGCATAGCTTTCCTGTTAGCTTGTGTTCAGCTTTACTAGTCTTCTTGTGTTTAGCTTTCTGGTTTTCCCGTGTGTGTTTTCTTTTGCTTCTGGAGCTTCAGCCCTTGTTCTGTCTGTTACCAGTACTCCTTGATACTGGAGCTCCAGCCATAGTCTTGCTCCTTGACCTGACCATTGCTTTGAACCTGACTACTGCTTTGCTAGCCGCCCGCCCAGAGACTTGCTTTGAACCTGACTACTGCTTTGCTAGCCGCCCGCCCAGAGACTTGCCTTCTGTCTCGCTGCACCCTACGCCTGGAATAAACTTCCTGAGCCCCTACGTCTTGCCCCATCTTGGGCCACCTTTAAATCTAGACTGAAAGCCCACCTCTTTAACATTGCTTTTGACTCGTAACCACTTGTAACCACTCGCCTCCACCTACCCTCCTCTCTTCCTTCCCGTTCACATTAATTGATTTGATTTGCTTACTTTATTTATTTTTGTCTATTAGATTGTAAGCTCTTTGAGCAGGGACTGTCTTTCTTCTATGTTTGTGCAGCGCTGCGTATGCCTTGTAGCGCTATAGAAATGCTAAATAGTAGTAGTAGTAGTAGTAGAATCTGACTACTGCTTTGCTAGCTGCCTGCCCAGAGACTTTGCTTTGAACCTGACTACTGCTTTGCTAGCCGCCTGCCCAGAGACTTTGCTTTGACCCTGACTACTGCTTTGCTAGCCGCCTGCCCTGAGAGTTGCTTTGAACCAGCCTACTACTGGAACCCGGACATTCCCTGCCTGTCTTGCTTTCGCCTAGGTGCCTGGGGGCACTTCTGTATCCTGACTCCTGTTGTTCCTGCCTGCTAGTTCCAGTTCCAGTTTTCCTGTAAGCCCTGCCGGCCGCCCGAACCTGAGGGCTCAACCCTCGGGGAACGGTGGCTAAGCATAGGTGAAGCCTAGGTCCAGTGTGTTCCTGTCCAGCAGGTTCTGGTCCCGTGGGTTCCAGTCCAGTGGGCTCCACTCCAGCGTGTTCCAGTCCAGTGGGCTCCACTCCAGTGTGTTCCAGTCCAGCGGGCTCCACTCCAGTGCGCACCCGTCCGGAGCATTCCTGTGCAGAACTCCAGTCCGGGGTTCCAGTCCAGTCCTGTCTCGTCTCTACCTTGAAGGTGACCTTGCCTGCCACTGCCGCTCCATGGTAGTGGCCCAAGGACTCACGAACCCAGTGCTCCCGGGGAAGAAGCCTAACAGAATGCCAAGGTCCTCGAGAACGCGACAGAATGCAAAGGCCATGAGTCCGGCAAGATCATCAGTCCAGGTGGGGTTCCTGCTCATAACTTTGTTCCCTATGGACAATCCGGGTGTAGTTTCTGATTTTGACCCGGCAAGATCAGCGCTCCCGGTGGGCTGCCTGCCCATGAGTTCGTTCCCTATGGACAATCCAGTTGCAGTTTCTGATTTTGACTTTGATCCTTATGCCAGCCCAGTTTCTTTTTTGGGTCCATTTATAACGCTTCGGGAGTACGGAGATAAACTTCTGTCTGATCCAGCCCTGAAGGATACTCCTGAAGCAGCAGCCGAAAGAAAGCGTCTCTGGTGGCGTCTGGTCTGCCATAGCCCAGTTTCTGACATGAATCCTGCTATCTCGCCCTGTGAGTACTGCCTCAGACTTCTGGAGGAGACAGCTCTGCGGGATACTCCTGATGCTGAGGATGAAAGAAGACGCCGGGGAAGTCCTCCGTTAAGGCCTCCTCAGCAGAGTAGCCTACTGTACACCATAGTGGGTTAGTTCCTATTCGGGATTCCAGTCCACCGGCGCTGAGTCCAATCCGAGGAGGGTTTCAAGCGGAGCCTTCGAATCCTGTTCCAGTTAAGCCGGATTCTGAGTTCAGTCTGAGGGACGATCCTGACCAGGTCTCTAAGGTCAGGCCGAGTGAGACATCGGACCAAGCCTCTGATTCCAGTCCCAGTAGTGCCGCCACCTAGGCGTCTGAGTCCAGTCCAGTGGGTGCTTCATACCGAGTCCCCGCTTCCCGTTCAAGTAACGATTCCACTTAAGTCTCCGAGTCCAGTCTGAGGGAAGCATTCATTTGAGCCTCTGATTCCTGCTCGAGTGGCGCTCCAGGCCGAGCCTCCAGTCCTTGTGCAAGTGGCACGCCCTTTGAAACCTCTGAGTCCAGTCTGAGGGGTGCTTCTGATGGAGTCTCCGAGGCCCATGCAAGTGGCGCTCCAGGTCGAGCCTCTGGTTCTTGTCCAAATGACCCGTCCAGTCAAGCCTCTAAGTCCTGTCCGAGGGACGCTTCTAATTGAACCTCCAAGTCTTGTGCAAGTGTCTCTTCGGGTTGAGCGTCCGGTTCTTGTCCAAGTGATCCGTCCAGTCAAGCCACTGAGTCCAGTTCGAGGGGGGCTTCTAACCAAGCCTCCGGTGCCAGTCCGAAGGGTGGTTCAGGTGGACACTCCGCTTCCAGTCCAGATGGCACCTCCAATCAAGCTCCGAAGGCCAGTTCGAGTGGCGCTTCAGACCGAGCCTCCGATCCCTGTCCAAAAGGTGTTTTCTGCCAAGCCTCGGTTAAATTTCCGTCCCTGCCAGGAGGCAGGGGGCACCTCGAGTTCCTGTTCCAAGCAAGAAGGTGATTCCAGTCCGGGTCCCAGTCCCGGTTCAGCTCCTGTTCAGAGTTCCTGCTCCAGTCCAGACTCTGATTTCAGTCCGGGTCCCAGTCCCGGTCCAGCTCCTGTCCAGAGTTCCAGTTCCACTTCAGACTTGGATGCCAGCCCGGGTAATAGTCCCGGTTCCGTTCCTGATTCCAGTGTGGGCATCCAGCCCATAAGTTTTGCTTCAGTTACTGCTCTTGAGGATGAGATGACGTTCCAAGAGGACCGTGATAGATCTTGTTCTGATTCAGCCTTGGAGAATACCCCCAAAGCTATAGCTGAGAGAAGGCGTGTTCAACGGCTTGGGGTCCGGAGAAACCCATTTTTTGCATTTCACCCTGCTAGCATGCTCTGGGGATACCATGGACGTTTCCTCTTGGACCCTGCTCGGCGGACGACTCCTGAAGCTAATGCTAGAGAGACGTCCCAGCCCGGCCAGAGGGGTGCGTCCAACCCTGCAACTGAATCTCTTCCGAGTTCCAGTATCAGCCAAGAGGCTGAGTCCGTTCCAGTTCCAGCCAAGATGCTGAGTCCGCTCAGAGTTCCAGTTCCAGCCAAGATGCTGAGTCCGTTCCGAGTTCCAGGATCAGCCAAGATGCTGGGTCCGTTCCGAGTTCCAGTGCTAGCCAAGATGCTGAGTCCGTTCCGAGTTCCAGGATCAGCCAAGAGGCTGAGTCCGTTTCCAGTTCCAGTACCAGCCAAGATGCTGAGTCCGTTCCTAGTTCCAGTTCCAGCCAAGATGCTGAGCCTGCTCAGAGTTCCAGTTCCAGCCAAGATGCTGTTCGTCCCGAGTTCCAGTCAGGAGGCTGACCTCTTGCTGAGTTCCCGTTCCAGTCAAGCTCCTGAATCCAGTTCCAGTTGCAGTCAAGTGTTTGATTCCAGTCCGGGTCCCAATCCCGGCCCAGCTTTGGATGCCAACCCAGGTTCCAGTTCCAGATTTGCTTCTGTTCAGACTTCTAGGTCCTGTCAAGACTGGGATGCCACTTCGGGTCTCAGTCCAGCTTCTGATGTCAGCTGGGGTAGTGGCTCCAGTCTTGTTCTTGCCACTACATGGAATTGCCAAGAGATCCAGGACGTTGTGGGTTCCCTCAGGGAAGGGTTCCTTTTGAATTTTGTTCCTCTGATGCATCCAAGTTCCTGAGTTGGTCCAGCGGTGATTCGAAGGAGCCGCCTGTTTACAAGCTCCGCTCCTGTCTGCCAGTGCTGGACTTCTTTGTTGCTTCCAGTCCAGCGATCCATGTCTGGGTTTTGAAACCCATCAGAAGGTTTCACCACAGTTACCCCTGGACACCTGAACCCCCCCCCCCCCCCTGGAGACTGGAGGGGGGGGGGCTTGAGGGGGAAGTACTGTCACGTCTGTGGCCGTGACCACCCTCAGACTTACCTTGTTCCTGGGGGTCAGCTTCCTAGCTGGCTCCTGTTTCTTCTGTCTGTTCTTTCTGAGCTAGCTCTGGCTCTCTGTGCTGGTTGCATCCAGCAGCATGACACTAATTGCTTCACTATACTGCACCTGTGGGTGTTGCCTGGGATAGCTCTTTCTCTCTCTTTGTGTGCTGGCTGCTTCCAGCATGACTCTAATTGCTTCACTACACTACACCTGGGTGTGGGAAGCCTCTCTGTGTTTCACTGTGCTTTCTGTCTGCTCTGTGGTTTGTGCCTGAACAGCCTCCGTAGTTACTTAGAGATTGCTGCAGCTGCGCCTCTGGTGTTGAAGGGCTTTATTAAGCACTTAGAGACTGCAGCCTTTGCATCGTCTAAGGTCCCTGGTATGTTAGAGTGCTGTGTGCACTGCTACATTGTCCAGTTCAGTATGAGGTCTAGCTTGTTACTAGTTAGCTTGGGCACAGATTTGCCTGTTAGCCTGTGTACAGCTTTACTAGTTCTCCTGTGTTTGCTCAGTGTAAGTTCCTAGTGTATGACTAGTCAGCTTGGGCACAGCTTTGCTTGTTAGCCTGTGTACAGCTTTACTAGTTCTCCTGTGTTGCTTAGTGTGAGTTCCTAGCTGGGGCATAGCTTTCCCGTTAGCTTGTGTTCAGCTTTACTAGTCTTCTTGTGTCTAGCTTTCTGGTTTTCCCGTGTGTGTTTTCTTTTGCTTCTGGAGCTTCAGCCCTTGTTCTGTCTGTTGCCAGTACTCCTTGATACTGGAGCTCCAGCCATAGTCTTGGTCCTTGACCTGACCATTGCTTTGAACCTGACTACTGCTTGCTAGCCGCCCACCCAGAGACTTGCTTTGAACCTGACTACTGCTTTGCTAGCCGCCTGCCCTGAGTCTTGCTTTTGAACCTGCCTACTGCCGGAAACCGGACATTCCTGCCTGTCTGCCTTGCTTTCGCCTAGGTGCCTGGGGGCACTTCTGTATCCTGTTGTTCCTGCCTGCTAGTTCCAGTTCCGGTTTTCCTGTAAGCCCTGCCGGCCGCCCGAACCTGAGGGCTCAACCCTCGGGGAACGGTGGCTAAGCGTAGGTGAAGCCTAGGTCCAGTGTGTTCCTGTCCAGCAGGTTCCGGTCCAGTGGGTTCCAGTCCAGTGGGCTCCATTCCAGTGTGTTCCAGTCAGCGGGCTCCACTCCAGTGTGTTTCAGTCCAGTGGGCCCACTCCAGTGTGTTCCAGTCCAGCGGGCTCCACTCCAGTGCGCACCCGTCCGGTGCGTTCCAGTCCTGTGTATTCCTGTGCAGAACTCCAGTCCGGGGTTCCAGTCCAGTCCTTGAAGGTGACCTTGCCTGCCACTGCCGCTCCACGGTAGTGGCCCAAGGACTCATGAACCCAGTGCTCCCGCGGAAGAAGCCTGACAGAATGCCAAGGTCCTCAAGAACGCGACAATAGGACCCCAAGGCCTGGTGATCCAGTGTGGGTGTTGGTGGTAGGAGCGCACCCCACTCACTCCTGCCCCTTTCCTGCTACTAATGCTCACACTAACAGGCCAGGAGCCTTTTCTTGGCTTGTTAAATTGCTTTGAGTGGCCTAGTGGTTAGAGCACCGGTCTTGACATCCAGAGGTGGCCGGTTCAAATCTCGCTGCTGCTCCTTGTGATCTTGGGCAAGTCACTTAACCCTCCATTGCCTCAGGTACAAACTTAGATTGTGAGCCCTCCTGGGACAGAGAAATATCCAGTGTACCTGAATGTAACTCACCTTGAGCTACTACTGAAAAAGGTGTGAGCAAAATCTAAATAAATAAATAAAATATCTGGAATTAAGCCACAAAGGAAATCTACTGTAGCAGCATTTCATTTACGAAAGGGTGACAATGATTTTAAAAAATGGCTAAAATGAAGCTAAAGGATCGGCTGCAAGGGTTAGTACATTAAATCAGGCATGGACGTTGTTAAAAAATACCATCTTGGAAGCCCAGACCAGATGCATTCCATGTATTTACAATGTGAAAAGAAGAGAAAACGACAGCCAGCATGGTTAAAAGGTGAAGTGAAAGAGGCTATTACAGCCTAAAGAACGCCCTTCAAAGAATGAACAAAGGACCCAAATGAAGAAAATAAGAAGAGACATAAGCACTGTCAAGTCAGATGCAATCATTGATAAAGAAGACTAAAAGAAAATATGAAAAGAAACTTGACACAGAGGCAAAAATTCACAGTAACAGCTTTTTCAATTACATCAGAAGCAGAAAACCTGTGAGGGAATCTGTGGGACCGTTAGATCATGAAGGAGCAAAAGGGGCACTAAGGGAGGACAAAGCCAAAGCAGAGCAAATGAATGAATTCTTTGCTTCGGTCTTTAAGGAAGAAGATGGTTTTCAAGGGTGATGATGCGGAGGAACTGGAAGAAATCTCAGTGAACCTGGAAGACATACTGAGCCAAATCGACAAATTAAAGAGTAGTAAATCACCTGGACTGGATGGCATGCGTCAAAGGTTACTGAAAGAACTCAAACATGAAATTGCTGATCTGCTGTTAGTAATCTGTAACCTGTCGTTAAAGTCATCTGTAGTACCTGAAGATTGGAGGGTAGCCAATGTGATGCTTACTTTTAAAAAGGGTTCCAGGGGTGATCTGGGAAATTACAGACTAGTAAGCTTGATGTCAGTGATGGGTAAAATAGTGGAAACTATTATAAAGAATAAAATTATGGAACACAAAAATAAACATTATTTAATAGGTCAGTCAGCATGGTTTCTGCCAAGGGAAGTCTTGTCTCACCAATTTGCTTCATTTCTTTGAAGACGTGAATAAACATGTGGATAAAGGTGAGCCAGTCGGATGTCAGTACCCTTCTTGATGAAGTCAGCGATTTCCTCCACCTTGTAACCAAAACGTTTATTGTCCCAGCATGGGATGTCCACCAGCTTTCCCTGACCGCAGGTTCTAGGTCTGAGGAATGCACCCAGCAAAGTCTGTACATCCCAGAACCCACTGCAAAGGCCCTGGATGCCACATGAAACTTAGAAAGTATCATAGATTGCGAAAGTCGTGTGCTTCTACACTTCTGCTGCTTGGCTACTAGCCAGCAGAGTTCTGCAGCCTTCTCTAGAGGTGGCTCATGAAGATGGATATATACAAGAGTCTAGCATAGTATTCTGAAATACCTTCCTCCCAATAGACCTCAAAGTCCTAGCCTCAAGAGTTACCTTAGAGCTTCTGGCTCTTTTGGGGGAGCATTCAACCACCATAAAATGGTGAAGAAGCTGGAGCGTCTAGAATCAAGGTGCTTTCTGGTCTCAATATACAGAGTCAGCCTTCTTGTGAATAGGCTGTATAGGGGGGTTCTCCCATTGCTTCTTCTTTACAGATGGAAGGATTCTGTTCATGGGCTCTCTCACAGCCTCATTTGGAGGAGCATCAAAATCAAGGACATCCAATAACTTAGCCTCTACTACTACTACTACTACTACTTATCATTTCTATAGCATTACTAGATATACGTAGCGCTGTACACATTATATTCAGGTACTTTCTCTGTTCCTAGTGGGCTCACAATCTAAGGTGTTTTTGTACCTGGGGCAAAGGAGGGTTAAGTGATTTGCACAGGGACACAAGGAGCTGCAGTGGAAACTGAACCCAGTTCCACAGGATCTCAGCTCACTGCTCTAACCATTAGGCTACTCCTCCACTCCCTGGGCTTGCCTCAATGTCCATCTGAAATGGGATGGATTTAGCCATCTCCCATACAAAATCAGTAAAGGAGACCTCCTCAGGGGAAGATTTTCTTCTTTCATGGGGAGGGAAGGGGATGGGATATCAAGGGATACCTCCTCCCAGAGGACCTCTGGTTCCTACTCAAATTCTCAGGAACAGTTCAAATCAGAAAATAATCCTCTCTGGATGCCTGAGTCTGTATCTGCCTTGGTCTACTGGACTGCTGTCCAGGTTCAGGGTGCGAGTGCCAAGGGATGGGAGTTTGAGACCGAAGGAAGCTTCCTTCCTTGACTGGACGACACCACAATCTTGACCAGCAGCAACTCTGACAACTTTCAATGCATTGGCTCAATACCCAGTCAGTAGGTATTACATGGGCCTCCAGTATGGATTTGGGTTGCACTGGGCCTGACAAAGAAGCCATCGATGCCTCAGAATCATGTTGGGTAAGGAGGCACACCATCTGTTCCTGAAGCATTGCCCGGATCCACCTCTTGAGATCAGCCATCAATAAAGGCTCTGGGCCAGCCAGTGTGTACATGTCCGCAAAAGGTGTCAGACCCAAATCGATGGCCTGATCCCAGCTCGATGGAGGCTGACACATCTGCTCTGAGTCCTTGGAGGGCAAGGGCCCCTCTTGAAGTGGATACTTTCTGGATATCAAGGATGTCGATGCCCTGGTGCTCTCTATACCATACTTTGCCGGGGACCGAAGTCTGCTTTTTGGTCTCCACCCAACACATGACATCAGTGTTCCTTGGTGTTGAAGAGGACGATATAGAATGTTTAGATGTTCTCTGGATGGGGATCTGAGGATGCTCAATCCCAACAGTCGATGCTAATGTGTCCTCTATGTCTAATGCAGTTCTGGGAGACATTGCAACCGATGCCAAAGTTCATGGACCAGACTTGTGTGCCAAAAATATTTTTGTGCTGCTTCTCATGACTCACTTCTACTTGACATCTGTTTTCCGTGGAACTCTTGTGTTCAGTTACCTGTTTTGGTTCCAGGCCCCAGACATGCCAAGTACCAATTACAAAAGTCTGTTAAAAGACATGGCCTTGCACACCGGGATCACTTTTTACAAGCACTAGAAGTTTTCTGAGATATTCTGAGAAAAATAGCAGAGGCAAAATCATACAATTTCAGTTATGATAAAAGGGACCCGGCTGGGATGCTCAAAGCCCAAGAGGTCAGCAAGCTGCGGAAAAATAAAGAAACTTAAAACGTGCTGAGAAACCAAAGAAACTAAAGGAAAAGGGAAACCTGCCCTGCAACTCTTTCCAAGGGCTCAAGGCCAGCTCTCTTCTCTGTCCTTTGGCTGATGCTGGGTCCCTAAGGAAAATGGGGATTTCACTTGCCTGCTTGGGGGGAGGGGGGTAAAGTGATGAGAAAAGGGGATTAGGGGTCTTAAGTTGAGGCCACCAAGCCCCTATCAATTTTTTGTGCATGCTTAGAAGCCTCCAGATCAAAAGGGAAGACAGGATGCAAGTAGGAGATTTTTGTGTGGTCAAGGAGCAGCTGGTTGAAGTGTGACAAGAGGGCTGGAGGGAGAAATGTGATGTTGGGCAGCAGGAAGAGACAGAGAGAGAGTGGTTTAATGGGAGGATCCTAAGAATGGGGGAAAGAGAGAATTGGATTGGCAGGAGGTACTGGTAATGATTAAAGGACATTGGGAGAGAAGAGGTGGTATGTAGGGGGATGAAAGAATGGAGAGGGGCACTGCTGTGCACAATGTGCAAAGGTAAAGAGAATAAATGCGGCAATACTTGTGCTAGGTGGGGGGGGGGGGGGGGGGGGGCGGGTACAGAGAGGTGGGACAATAAACTGTTTAATAACCTGCAGCATCTACTTTTCCTCAGTCATCTTCGCTGTTTTGTTACATACAAGTATTTGGCAGGCAGGAAGGATGTAAATGAAAAGGAAGAGGTAAGGGAAGAAAAAGGGAAAGCTTAAGGATATAGTGTGCAGTGGACAGAGGACTGGTGGATGATAAAGAGAGTGCTGAGACAGGGAAGGATAGAGGGAAGTTTGGGACAAGGCTGTGGCTGGCAGGAGAAAAGTGGGAAGTACAAGGGAAAGAAGGGGATGCTGTGGAGCACGATATGAAGTGGAAGAGAGGATTGGTAAGGTACTGCACCTAAGGAGGGCTGGGCAAAGGAGAGTGGGAGAGGAAGGAAGAGCAATAAGAGGGTGGTGGTGGTGGTATTTTTGTTGGTTTTGTGAAGGATAGAAAATGTACTATTGTGGTGAGGGGGGGGAGGTATGTATCTCCTCTTTTACTGGCCTTCTCTTTCTTTGTCTCATCCTTGTCCTCTGTCTCTTTTGTCTTGGCTGAGTTACCACTCCCTCTCAAAATTATGGCAAAAATAGTTTGGAAGTTGCAATTTTCACAGCACTATCATCGTCGTTCCTGCTGGAGGTACATATGAAACTTTCTTAACTTTGGGGGTATTTTTGTTACCTAAAAAGGTGAGAAACACAGTGTCCAACGAAACTCCCAGATTCTTAATTTCTTTCAAAATAGAAATCATACAGCCATTAACCTAAAAGTTCAAAAGCCAATTTGTCACTCCCTGCCTTGACAGCAACAAAACTTTGTGTTTTGCCCACATTTAATTGTAAACTATTTGTTGTCATTCATTCCTGAATCAATTTAATTACATCTAATAGATGGACCACAGAGGACTCAATAGTGCTTTCAACCTGGAAGAAAAATCATAAATCATCTGAAGTCTATAATGCAATCCAAGACCAGCCAACACTTTATAAATAAGTGTCACACATAAATTAAACAACACTGGAGATAAAGCTGAACCTTATGGTACACCTGACAAATCTGCTTTCTAAGCTGAAATATCAAATTCTGTCTTTAACCTGAAAAATTCTGTTCTCAAGGAACGACTGGAACCAGCTTAACACCACTTTGCTCAACCCAAAATTATCCAACCTCTTAAGCAGCACTTGAATTCAATAGTATCAAATGCCGCTGAGACATCTAACATGAGCATAGAATAATGCTTTCCATCATCAAAACTTGTCTTAATCACACCAAGAGTCGATACCAGCACTTTGGGCTAAATCCAAATTGATAAACAACCAAAAAATTATGACACAATATAATCCTGAAACTGGTGTAACACTACCTTTTCTAACACCTTTGCAAAAACAGAATCAAAGACACTGAACAGTAATTACATAAGTATTGCCATACTGGAACAGACCAAGAGGGGCATAATCGAACAGGGTGCCCAAGTTTTCCTGAGGACGTCCTCGCAGGACGTCCCCTTGAAGGGGCGGGAAAACCCATATTATCAAAACAAGATGGGCGTCCATCTTTCATTTCGATAATACGGTTGGGGACGCCCAAATCTCAACATTTAGGTCATCCTTAGAGATGGTTGTCCCCGATTTTCGGTGATAATGGAAACCGAGGATGCCCATCTCAGAAACAACCAAATCCAAGCCCTTTGATCATGGGAGGAGCCAGCATTCATAGTGCACTGGTCATCCTGACATGCCAGGACACCAACCGGACACCATAGGGGGCACTGCAGTGGACTTCAGAAAAAACTCCCAGGTGCATAGCTCCCTTACCTTGTGTGCTGAGCCCCCCAAACACCACTCCCCCACAACCGTACACCACTACCGTAGCCCTTAGGGATGAAGGGGGGCACCTACATGTGGGCTTGTGGTGGGTTTTGAAGGACTCACATATACCACCACAAGTGTAACAGGTAGGGGGGGATGGGCCTGGGTCCGCCTGCCTGAAGTGCACTGCAGTACCCCCTAAAACTGCTGCTGGGACCTGCATACTGGTGTCATGGAGCTCGGTATGACATTTGAGGCTGGCATAGATAGAGGCTGTAAAAAGTTTTTTTTTTTTAAGGGTGGGACGGGATTGGTGACCACTGAGGGAGTAAGGGGAGGTCATCCCCGATTCCCTCCGGTGGTCATCTGGTCAGTTCGGGCACCTTTTTGAGGCTTGGTCGTAACAAAAAATGGACCACGTAAAGTCGCCCAAGTGCTTGTCACGGACGCCCTTCTTTTTTCCATTATCGGTCGAGGATGCCCATGTGGGTCATTTTCCATGTCAAGTGGTCTGGTGGTCCCTGCGCGACCATCACGGATTTCGATGAAATTTTATGTGAACATTCATACAAGTCCCCAATGAACATTGGTAAAGTTTTACGTTCGCCGATGCAATACTTGCTGAGATAGTAAATCTGTTTGACCCCACACTGCAGCCTTCTATGGAATGACTCCGAGATTTTGGTAACTTTGAGACACTGTATCTCCGGCAATATTTTGTTGAGAGGAACAAAACTTGGCCATCTTCTACAACTTTTTGTGCTATATTAAACAAAATAATAATAAAAAAAAATCTTCATGCGCGATTTCCATGAAGAAAACTTGGGGCAAACTTGGTCTGAAAAATTTGCGGCACTAAAAAATTGTAAAGTTTGGCTTTTTATATCTCTGGAATTAAAGGTGTGATAAACGTGAAACTTTGCACACAACAACTAATCAACACAAGGTTTTCGAATATAACATTTCATTCTCCTAATATTTTCCATTAGTTCACAAATTGAGTGTAAATTTGATGATTTTTGCAAAAACGCCAAAAATAGGGTATTTTAGCCCACTTTTACAAAAAAAGACCTTCTGGAAACTCTTTTTAATCATTTTCATTACAAAGAGCATGTTTCAAACCCCTTAAAAAAGTTGGGTTGGTTTTTCATTGCTGGCATATAAGGCCCTAGAAATAGGGACAAAGTTGAGGACGTTGCTATCGCACGCTGCTATCGCAATATCACATGCATTCTATTATTTTTGTTTTATACAGACATTATTAGTACCTAAATTGCGTTGGTCCATGGTGACATTGTCACTACCAGTTCAGGAACTTGAACCAGTAACCCCATCGCCATAGAGGTCACGCCCGATAGCTGTGCAATACCAGCCACGGGTGGGTTTCTTGGATTTGCATCCCAAGCCTCTAGTTTGGTTTCTTCATCAAGGTTCCAAAGCCTTGTGTGGGTATCTGTCCGGTTCCCAAGCCGATGATTGGGCAGCTTATCCTAGGTTCCTAAGCCTAAAGTGGGTATCTTAAATGGTTCCCAAGCCGAAGTCTGTAATGTTTGTATGAACTGCCAGATTCCAACGATTGCTTATTTATTATTGAATTACGAGACACTTCCTTAGTGTCACTTCTGAAAATTGATACTGGCGGCCTGACGACGTAACTGATGGCGCTGGAAGCACACAAATAAGATGTTGTGCTGGAACCCAACAAACATCTTTTCTTTCAGGCCAATAAAATTAATGAGCTGGGCCTGGTGGATGCATAAATGTTACCAATGCATCATTTTGTTTGATGGAAATTTCTACAACGTTGCCTACCCACCCACTTATTGTCATAAATGCAGGCAACATAAAGCGAATGCTACATACCTGTAGAAGGTATTCTCCGAGGACAGCAGGCTGATTGTTCTCACTGATGGGTGACGTCCACGGCAGCCCCTCCAATCGGAATCTTCACTAGCAAAAACCTTTGCTAGCCCTCGCGCGCCGATGCACACCGCGCATGCGCGGCCGTCTTCCCGCCCGAAACCGGCTCGTGCCAGCCAGTCTCATATGTAGCAAGACAAAGAGAAGGGAAGACACAACTCCAAAGGGGAGGCAGGCGGGTTTGTGAGAACAATCAGCCTGCTGTCCTCGGAGAATACCTTCTACAGGTATGTAGCATTCGCTTTCTCCGAGGACAAGCAGGCTGCTTGTTCTCACTGATGGGTATCCCTAGCCCCCAGGCTCACTCAAAACAACAAACATGGTCTATTGGACCTCGCAACGGCGAGGACATAACTGAGATTGACCTAACAATTTTCCAAATAACTGAGAGTGTAGCCTGGAACAGAAAAAACATGGGCCTAGTGGGGGGTGGAGTTGGATTCTAAACCCCGAACAGATTCTGAAGCACTGACTGCCCGAACCGACTGTCGCCGTCGGGTATCCTGCTGCAGGCAGTAATGAGATGTGAATGTGTGGACAGATGACCACGTCGCAGCTTTGCAAATCTCTTCAATAGTGGCTGACTTCAAGTGGGCTACCGACGCTGCCATGGCTCTAACATATGAGCCGTGACATGACCCTCAAGAGCCAGCCCAGCCTGGGCGTAAGTGAAGGAAATGCAATCTGCTAGCCAATTGGATATGGTGCGTTTCCCCACAGCCACTCCCCTCCTGTTGGGATCAAAAGAAACAAACAATTGGGCAGACTGTCTGTTGGGCTGTGTCCGCTCCAGATAGAAGGCCAATGCTCTTTTGCAGTCCAATGTGTGCAGCTGACGTTCAGCAGAGCAGGAATGAGGACGAGGAAAGAATGTTGGCAAGACAATTGACTGGTTCAGATGGAACTCCGACACAACCTTTGGCAAGAACTTAGGGTGAGTGCGGAGGACAACTCTGTTATGATGAAATTTGGTGTAAGGGGCCTGGGCTACCAGGGCCTGAAGCTCACTGACTCTACGAGCTGAAGTAACTGCCACCAAGAAAATGACCTTCCAGGTCAAGTACTTCAGATGGCAGGAGTTCAGTGGCTCAAAAGGAGGTTTCATCAGCTGGGTGAGAACGACATTGAGATCCCATGACACTGTAGGAGGTTTGACGGGGGGCTTTGACAAAAGCAAACCTCTCATGAATCGAACAACTAAAGGCTGTCCCGAGATCGGCTTACCTTCCACACGGTAATGGTATGCACTGATTGCACTAAGGTGAACCCTTACAGAGTTGGTCTTGAGACCAGACTCAGACAAGTGCAGAAGGTATTCAAGCAGGGTCTGTGTAGGACAAGAACGAGGATCTAGGGCCTTGCTGTCACACCAGACGGCAAACCTCCTCCATAAAAAGAAGTAACTCCTCTTAGTGGAATCTTTCCTGGAAGCAAGCAAGATGCGGGAGACACCCTCTGATAGACCCAAAGAGGCAAAGTCTACGCTCTCAACATCCAGGCCGTGACAGCCAGAGACTGGAGGTTGGGATGCAGAACCGCCCCCTCGTCCTGTGTGATGAGGGTCGGAAACACTCCAATCTCCACGGTTCTTCGGAGGACAACTCCAGAAGAAGAGGAAACCAGATCTGACGTGGCCAAAAAGGAGCAATCAGAATCATGGTGCCTGGGTCTTGCTTGAGTTTCAACAAAGTCTTCCCACCAGAGGTATGGGAGGATAAGCATACAGCAGACCCTCCCCCCAGTCCAGGAGGAAGGCATCCGATGCCAGTCTGCTGGGGCCTGAAGCCTGGAACAGAACTGAGGGACTTTGTAGTTGGCTCGAGATGCAAAGAGATCTACCAAGGGGTGCCCCACACCTGGAAGATCTGGCACACTACACGGGAATTGAGCGACCACTCGTGAGGTTGCATAATCCTGCTCAACCTGTCGGCCAGACTGTTGTTACGCCTGCCAGATATGTGGCTTGGAGCACCATGCCGTGACGGCGAGCCCAGAGCCACATGCTGACGGCTTCCTGACACAGGGGGCGAGATCCGGTGCCCCCCTGCTTGTTGATGTAATACATGGCAACCTGGTTGTCTGTCTGAATTTGGATAATTTGGTGGGACAGCCGATCTCTGAAAGCCTTCAGAGCGTTCCAGACCGCTCGTAACTCCAGGAGATTGATCTGCAGATTGTGTTCCTGGAGGGACCAGCTTCCTTGGGTGTGAAGCCCATCGACATGAGCTCCCCACCCCAGGAGAGACGCATCCATGGTCAGCACTTTTTGTGGCTGAGAAATTTGGAAAGGACGTCCCAGAGTCATATTGGACCAAATCGTCCACCAATACAGGGATTTGAGAAAACTCGTGGACAGGTGGATCACGTCTTCTAGATCCCCAGCAGCCTGAAACCACTGGGAAGCTAGGGTCATTGAGCAGATCTCATGTGAAGGCGGGCCATGGGAGTCACATGGAGGCCATGTGGCCCCAGCAATCTCAACATCTGCCGAGCTGTGATCTGCTGGGACGCTCGCACCCGCGAGACGAGGGACAAGTTGTTGGCTCTCGTCTCTGGGAGATAGGCGCGAACCGTCCGAGAGTCCAGCAGAGCTCTTATGAATTCGAGTTTCTGCACTGGAAGAAGGTGGGACTTTGGATAATTTATCACATACCCCAGTAGCTCCAGGAGGCGAATAGTCATCTGCATGGACTGTAGAGCTCCTGCCTCGGATGTGTTCTTCACCAGCCAATCGTTGAGATATGGGAACACGTGTACCCCCAGTCTGCGAAGCGCCGCTGCTACTACAGCCAAGCACTTCGTGAACACTCTGGGCGCAGAGGCGAGCCCAAAGGGTAGCACACAGTACTGGAAATGATGTGTGCCCAGCTGAAATCGCAGATACTGTCTGTGAGCTGGCAGTATCGGGATGTGTGTGTAGGCGTCCTTCAAGTCCAGAGAGCATAGCCAATAGTTTTCCTGAATCATGGGGAGAAGGGTGCCCAGGGAAAGCATCCTGAACTTTTCTTTGACCAGATATTTGTTCAGGGCCCTTAGGTCTAGGATGGGACGCATCCCCCCTGTTTTCTTTTCCACAAGGAAGTACCTGGAATAGAATCCAAGCCCTTCTTGCCCGGATGGCACGGGCTCAACCGCATTGACGCTGAGAAGGGCGGAGAGTTCCTCTGCAAGTATCTGCTTGTGCTGGAAGCTGTAAGACTGAGCTCCCGGTGGACAATTTGGAGGTTTTGAGGCCAAATTGAGGGTGTATCCTTGCCGGACTATTTGGAGAACCCACTGATCGGAGGTTATGAGAGGCCACCTTTGGTGAAAAACTTTCAACCTCCCTCCGACTGGCAGGTCGCCCGGCACTGACACTTGGACGTCGGCTATGCTCTGCTGGAGCCAGTCAAAAGCTCGTCCCTTGCTTTTGCTGGGGAGCCGAGGGGCCTTGCTGAGGCGCAAGCTGCTGACGAGAGCGAGCGCGCTGGGGCTTAGCTTGGGCCGCAGGCTGTCGAGAAGGAGGGTTGTACCTACGCTTACCAGAAGAGTAGGGAACAGTCCTCCTTCCCCAAAAAAATCGTCTACCTGTAGAAGCTGAAGGCTGCCGGCGGGAGAACTTGTCGAAAGCGTTATCCCGCTGGTGGAGCTGCTCTACCACCTGCTCGACGTTTTCTCCAAAAATGTTATCCGCACGGCAAGGCGAGTCCGCAATCCGCTGCTGGAGTCTATTCTCCAGGTCGGAGGCACGCAGCCATGACAGTCTGCGCATCACCATACCTTGAGCAGCGGCCCTGGACGCAACATCAAAGGTGTCATACACCCCCTCTGGCCAGGAATTTTCTGCACGCCTTCAGCTGCCTGACCACCTCCTGAAATGGCTTGGCTTGCTCAGGGGGGAGCTTGTCCACCAAGCCCGCCAACTGCCGCACATTGTTCCTCATGTGTATGCTCGTGTAGAGCTGGTAAGACTGAATTTTGGCCACGAGCATAGAGGAATGGTAGGCCTTCCTCCCAAAGGAGTCTAAGGTTCTAGAGTCCTTGCCCGGGGGCGCCGAAGCATGCTCCCTAGAACTCTTAGCCTTCTTTAGGGCCAAATCCACAACTCCAGAGTCATGAGGCAACTGAGTGCGCATCAGCTCTGGGTCCCCCACGGATCCGGTACTGGGACTCGATCTTCTTGGGAATGTGGGGATTACTTAATGGCTTGGTCCAGTTCGCCAGCAATGTCTTTTTGAGGACATGATGCATGGGTACTGTGGACGCTTCCTTAGGTGGAGAAGGATAGTCCAGGAGCTCAAACATCTCAGCCCTGGGCTCGTCCTCCACAACCACCGGGAAGGGGATGGCCGTAGACATCTCCCGGACAAAGGAAGCGAAAGACAGACTCTCGGGAGGAGAAAGCTGCCTTTCAAGAGAGGGAGTGGGATCCGAAGGTAGGCCATCAGACTCCTCGTCAGAGAAATATCTGATGTCCTCCTCCCACGAGGCCTTACCGTCGGTATCAGACACAAGTTCGTGGACCTATGTCTGAAGCCGTGCCTGGCTCGACTCCGTGGAACCACGGCCACGGTTGGAGCGTCGAGAGGTAGATTCCCTCGCCCGCATCAGCGAAGCTCCCTCCGCCGACGTCGTCGGGGAGCCTTCCTGGGAGGCTACCGCAGTCGGTACCGCAAGCGGCACCGATGTCGGAGACCTCACCCCGGGCAAGGAGCCAGCCGGCGCCTCACTCGACGGTACCGGAGGCGCAAGCACCCCCGGTACCGGAGGGGAAGGGCGCAACAGCTCTCCCAGGATCTCTGGGAGAACGACCCGGAGACTCTCGTGCAGAGCGGCTGTGGAAAAAGACATGGAAGCCGATGCAGGTGTCGATGTCAGAGTCTGTTCCGGGCGTGGAGGCTGTTCCGGGCTGTCCATAGTGGAGCGCATCGACACCTCTTGAACAGAGGGTGAGCGGTCCTCTCGGTGCCGATGCCTACTGGGTGCCGACTCCCTCGGCGACCCAGAGCTCTTGGTGCCGACACGGGAAGGGGACCGGTGTCGATGCTTCTTCGACTTCTTGGGACGAAGCATGTCACCGGAGCTTCCCGGCACCGACGAGGAGGACGTAGAATCCAACCGTCGCTTCCTCGGGGCCGAGGCCGAAGAAGGTCGGTCTTGGGGGGGCTGTACCGCAGGAGCCCTCAGGGTAGGGGGAGACCCACCCGAAGGCTCACCGCCACCAGCAGGGGAATGGACAGCCCTCATCTGCACTCCAGACGAAGCACCACCGTCCGACGACATCAGCAGACGAGGAGGTCCCGGTACCACTGACGCCGACGCAGCCTTCCGATGTCTCAGCCCCGATGCAGAGGGTCGATGCCTCGATGCACTCGATGCAATCGCGGCCGAGGATGAAGGTCTGGACGCTGGCGACGTCGATGCACTCGATACTCCCGGTGCCGATGCCGACGAAGAGCCCGAGAACAAAACGTTCCACTGGGCCAATCTTGCTACCTGAGTCCGCTTTTGTAAAAGAGAGCACAGACTACAGGCCTGCGGGCGGTGCCCAGCCCCCAGACACTGAAGACACGACGCATGTCTATCAGTGAGCGAGATTACCCGGGCGCACTGGGTGCACTTCTTGAAGCCGCTGGGAGACTTCGATGTCATGGGCGGAAAAATCGCACCGGCGAGATCAAAACTCGTAATGGCGAAGATGGCACCACAAAAAAGGGGAAGAAAAACTTCGAACCGAAGCCTCCAAGGGGCCTACCCCGACGACGAAAGAAAACTTAACGGGGCAAAACTAGAAATATAGGAAGGGGAACAGACCGAAAAGGTCTTCCGAATGTTTTTTTTTTTTTCGTAGCGAAGTCCAAAAAAGACGCGCGAGGTCGACTTTCGGGGCGCGAACGGCGTAAATACGACCGTACCGAGCGCGGACAAAAGAAGACTGGCCGGCACGAGCCGGTTTCGGGCGGGAAGATGGCCGCGCATGCACGGTGCGCATCGGCGCGCGAGGGCTAGCAAAGGCTTTTGCTAGTGAAGATTCCGATTGGACGTCACCCATCAGTGAGAACAAGCAGCCTGCTTGTCCTCGGAGAACAAACCAGGCAATAGTTTGGCCAATTTTAAATTAGGATCGACTATATCGGAAATTTTGGCCACAAAAGTTAATCGTGTCATTTGATACTTTGCTGACAGAAATCAAATTTGAATCAACTGGCACAAACTAGTGATGATCTCTTGTGCCAGCTATTGTGCAGCTAGCTTTCCATCTTTCTTCTCGCAGCATCCTATTTTCTTGGATTTCTTCAGTTGGAACATACATATATTTAATTCCATGAATGTTTTTGTCACAAAAGTTAAACAGATCTATTGGCGTCAGTATTTGGTCGGTTAATGGTTGTTGGAGGCTGGCTCGAGCAGCCAAACGTTTAGTCGTGCCACCAACTCCATCACATGGTGACTTGCCATGACTCGGCCCAAAAAAGCTCCATTCGGTCTCAATTTCAAAATCATTCTTGTGATTGCACAGATTGATGAAATTTTTGTAATTTTTGTATTGTGCTGCTGAACTGTCATTAAAGTAGTATATTCTTGTAATCTTCGTTTTATTCGTCAAAAACTCAATCAACGTCCGAATGAACATGTGCACGGAAACCGTATCATATTGCATATGATCAGAAATTATGCAGCAGTTGACAATTTGCAGCACGCCATCTTTATTGATATAATAAGCGACAAATGGATGCACTGTGCATTGTGAATTCTCCCAGTGAAAGCCTTGAGCAGCGTCTTGGACAACAAACAAGTAATTCTGCGCAAAATCCATCAGTACAATAAGTTCGGTTTCTTTTAGGCCAGCTTTTAATGACTTCAAATATTCGCTTGATGTTTTGAAATGAAGTGGTGGCTAGTCAGTTTCCAAATTTTGCTAGCGAGTTTTTCAATAAAGTTGTCAACAGTGAGAACATGTGTTTTGAGCGTTTCGCGGTCAGTATGAACCCATTGTTTGAATTCTATTAATTCTTCTGAGTCCCAGTCCTCAATATTTCTTCCAAATATGCTATCAGTGCCTCTTCACCAGGATAGTTTTTGGCTTGCTGCAACATACAATCTTTGGCGTCCAGATCGCAAACTGGCTTTCCCATGAGCATCTTGTAGTCTTCTTTAATGTTGGCACCTTGTAGCATAAGCTTAACATTCTGATGGATGGTGCAGACACAGATGGAATGTGTGCCTGAGGCAACCGACAGTAACACACAACTTTGGTCTGAGCTCACAGAATTTGGAAAACCCAATTTCAGCACCATTTGTACAATTTCGATACTGACAGCCGAGCTGTTCCCCCTCCTTCCAGAAACTGTCTCATCCGGTGACAATGCCGAGATCTCATAGCCTCCGAGTCTAATGATTATTTATTTATTGCATTTGTATCTCACCTCTTTGCAGGCTCAATGTGGCTTACAATTCATCATGAATACTGGAAACAGAAGTGAATATACATAATGTGCTATTTGATGATAGGCAAAGATGTTGTTCATGTCATAGCCGATACCTAACGCTCCCAAACGTAACAGCTTCCCTTGCCCATTCAAAAGATGCTCTAGACGACTAATGCCCAAGTGCCCCCAAACTTGAAATATCTTGCTATCCATCCCCGGTTTGAAACATAAATTGCCACAAATGGGTAACATATCCAACGTGTGGATCTGCAAGCCCCAAATGCCCATCAGATCTCTCCAAAGGGTCCTCAAGGATGTCAACAACAAGTTATTTCGTAAATATTCCGGAATGTGGATTCTAGGTGCCTGCACTAGGAAATAAAAATGACAAAGGGCAAAGAACTGGCCCTCTATTCGTCGGGGTGTATAATCGTCTCGATCAAAAAACCAGTCTCCAAAGTGTCTCAAGAGGCATGCTCTATTATAATGTTTCAGATTTGGCAGTCCCAGTCCTCCTTCCTTCCAGTGGCCCATCAACAGGAGGTAATGGTAATTTAGCCTTCTTCCCCTCCCCAGCAATAACGCCGAAGCCGACAATATAACACTTTAAAGTCTTTTTGATATATTAGAACGGGCAACATCCTCAAACAATATAGCCATCTGGGGAATTCCACCATCCAAAACAATTGAATGCGCCCGTAAAGTGTAAGGGGCAAATTCATCCAATTATTCAGCCTCGTTTCTGTAGCACTTAATCTGTCCACATTCAGTCGATATATATCTGCCGGGTTCATGGACAATCAACCCCCCAGATAACAAAATGAACCCTTCGCCCACCTAAGCGGAAAGGTCTGTCCCCATACCTCTTTCGGCACCTCTGGAGAGGCCAATACCAAGGATTTCGTATAGTTAAGCTTAAACCCTGCATAATCGCCAAATTCTTGGAAGAGTTCTAACAGCACCGAGAGTGACTGGAAAGGTTGTGTCAAGTGTACCAGCAAGTCGTCCGCAAAGGCCGACATTAAAAATTGCGAGGCTCTGATCGGTACCCTGTAATCTTCAGATGGGTTTGTACTGCTCTAACCAGGGGATCTAAGGCCAACACAAACAATAGAGGAGAGAGAGGACATCCCTGTCTGGTACCTCTAAGGATGTTAAATGAGCGTGAGCGTACCCCATTGACCCAGACATATGCCAAAGGTTCTAAATATAGTACTTGGATGGCATCCAAGAAAAACCCCTGTATACCATATTGTTGCAAAGTCTCAAACAAATAGGGCCACCTCACCATGTCAAAAGCTTTCTCTGCATCGAAACTAATTAACAGAGAAGCCAAACGCTTATAGTTCACCGTCTCTTGAGAGGCCAATATAGCACGGACATTCCGAACCGCCGTCCTTCCCCTCACAAAACCCACCTGAGCCTCTTCTACCAGATCTGGGAGCACCCGAGCCAACCTGTTTGCCAGTATTTTAGCATATAATTTGGCGTTCATATTTAGAAGGGAGATGGGCCTGTACGAGCCGGGGTCTGCCATGTCCTTACCCTCCTTCGGGATGACTACAATCTGCGCTATCTTCATCGTATCCGGAATAGTCCACTCTGTTATCATAAAATTAAACAAAGCTAGTAACGGTCTCTTAAGATTTTCATAAAACTGCATATAAAACTCCATACGATATCCATCTGGACCCGGCGTTTTATGAGAAGCACTTTGTTGCAGTGCAAGCATAAGGTCTCCCTCTACAATTGGGCTATTTAACCTCTGTAACTGTCGAGGGGACAACTTAGGTAACTCTACAGAGTCTAAAAACATATCCGCACTCAACCCCTCATCTTCCGGCCTAGAATATAAGGTCTCATAGAACTGGCCAAAACGGTCTGCTATCTGTTGATCCGTTCTCAGCAGCTGCCCATTTGAATCTTTCAGCTGTAACACTCTAGAGGCTCCACCCTTAGGTCACACTATATTTGCCAATATTTTTCCTGCCTTATTACCATACTGAAAGAGTTTATATTTATAATAGAAATGGGACTTTACGGCTCTCTGATGCAACGGTCCGTTAAGTTCTTTCTGCATAGCCAACAACAGAGCCTTATTCTCAGCAGTAGCGGCTCGGCTGTACAACCTCCTATATTTGCGGACCTGTAACTCTAATCGCAGTATCTCCT
Source organism: Microcaecilia unicolor (assembly GCF_901765095.1). Taxonomy (NCBI): domain Eukaryota; kingdom Metazoa; phylum Chordata; class Amphibia; order Gymnophiona; family Siphonopidae; genus Microcaecilia; species Microcaecilia unicolor. The sequence goes on along the minus strand of NC_044041.1, from coordinate 149,937,561 downwards.
TATCACGAAGTTTCCTAGAGCGAGCGCAATAAGAGATAATATCCCCCCGCAATACCGCTTTCTCTGTTTCCCAAAAAAGGATCTGCTGTTGTCTGTGAATATCATTATGAAATTCATAGTCCCGCCATCCTCTCCATTAGAAATGCCTGAAATTTCTGATCTCCCACTAAATCCAATGGATATTGCCAAAGGCGCGCCCCCCCCCCCCCTTTTTGGGTCTCGCCCATTTCAGCCATATCAAGGCATGGCCCGAAACTGCATAAGGACCAATCTCTGCCTGCACCATCTGTGAAAAGAGGGGGCTCGAAACAAACAAGTAGTCTATGCGAGATTGGGACCCGTGGGCCCTGGAAAGATGAGTAAAATCTCTGATGGGTGTAAAACACACCACACATCCACCAGGTCCAACGCATCACAAGGCAGAGACAAGGCCCCCCCCCCCCCCCGAACCTCCAGCACCAGAACCAGATCTGTCAAGCAGGGGGTCCACCACAAAACTGAAATCCCCGCCCATAATAATGTTCCCCCCTTTAAACTTAGTCAAGTTAGAAATTAAACCCTGAAAGAATTTTGCATCCAAACACATTTGGGGCATATACATTGCAGAGCACCAAATTCTGGCCTTCGATCTCCATCTGGGCCACAATGTACCGACCCTCCGAGCTCATAATTGTGGAGGTAATCGTAACTTGCAGACCTTTCCTGAAGAGAATTAATACCCCAGCCTTCTTCCCTACTGCTGGGGCTTCTAACAAAGATCTTACCCAACCTGTCTTAAACTTGAGGTGTTCCCTTGATGATAGATGTGTCTCCTGTAATAAGGCTATATCCACTTTTTGTTGTTTCAGCGCCTGTATCACTTTTGTCCTCTTTATGGGGGACGAAACTCCCCCAATATTCCAAGAGACAATTTTAAGTGATCTCATTGTGCCAGGTTACACATTGAAACAAAATGAAAGGATCCCCCCCAGCCCATGGGGCTCCCCTCCCCAATTCCCAATGACTCTGTCTCCGAAGACCAAACTCTTTCAGATGCCTCCTCCCTTCTCCCATCCCCACATACCCTAGAACCTCTCCACAGAGTTACCGTGGCTTAAGATCACGTGAGCTCCCCCTCCCCCCACCACCCCCTCTACTTATCTCTCAATTGATTATTACCTTGGCGAAACCCCACTATATCATATCACCAACCTCCCTTTTAACCTACTACACATTGAACCCCCCCCCCATGTTCACTACCAAAATCTTCTAAAATGAAATAGCATAGGGAACTCCCCTCCCCCAAATTCCAGAACTGACCCTCTCCTTCAGTAAATCAAATCAAAATTTAAAACAGTGCCCACCCCCCGCTTAATTGAAGTCTCATGCCCCAACCAAACATTCAACAAATTGAGCAAGGCTTCCTCAAGCTCTTTCTGGCCCTCTCCTGGTACGGAAGCATGCAATCCCACTCTCAACAAGTAAATTAACCAACTTAGTCCCAACATCATGGTGTGCGTTCTCCATTGTAGCTTCCAGGGATTCTCATCCTCAATGTTCCAGCATGACCTCCTCAGGACTCCCTTTCACACTGGTCCTTCAACAGCCAAATCCCGCTTTACAAACTGCATTGCCTCCACTGCTGAAGAAAACATAGTCGGCTTCCCATTATGCCAAATCTTCAAACGGGCCGGGTACAGCAAAGCAAATTGGATTTTTTTAGCAATAGCTGATGACACACTTCCCAAAACGCTCGCCGTTGTTGAGACACTCCAGTCAAAAATCCTGGAAGCAGCACAATGTATTGTTTTCATATTGTACAGTCCCCAGCTTTCCGAAAAGCTCGAAAAATCTCCTGCTTGTGGGCAAAGTTGAGTACTTTGAAGATAACAATGCGAGGGCGTGGATCTTTCAAATTACCCGGGCCCAGCAGTGCGCTCGCTCCACTCTTAAGAGCCCCGCAAGCGATTGTAATGTAGAATTTTTGGCAGCCAGCCTTCTAAAAACTCTCTTAACTCGGAGTCCTTGATCTTTTCGGGCAGGCCTATCATCCGGATATTACTCCTGCGGGCCCTGTTCTCCAGGTCTTCCAACTTACTCTCCAGCCTTTCCACTTGCTAGCCAGGTCTTTTGTATGGTTCCCTGATGCTGAACCTGGTCCTCCACGTCTGAGAGCCGTTGCTTGTATTCAGAGAACTTGGAGTGAATATCACTCTTAGCATCAATCCCTCCTAATTGTTCTGTGATTTTTTGTAATTTTGCATCTACCGACGTGCCCAGCATGGCAAAGACCTCCGCTGACACCTCTGCCGCCCACGCGGAGCTCACGGATTTCGGGCCTTCTCCTTCCGCCATCTTAACCTCGGCTGTACGGGTCTTAGCGGCCATCACGCTCCCTGTCAACTCCATGATGCCCTATGTTGTCCGATTGCCGTTGGTTTTTATCCTGCTCTTCAAAACAGCCAAGATAATGTTTAAAATTAGTGAAAAAGGCGCGGGGGAGGCGGGAGCTCAGCACGACGACACCTGATCTCTAGCCGTGCATCACGTGACCCTCCTTCCAGAGTTTAATTATGCGTTGGGTGAAGAAAAATTTTCTGTTTTAAATTTACTACACTGTAGTTTCATTGCATGCCCCCGAGTCCTAGTGTTTTTGGAAAGCGTGAACAGACGCTTCACATTCACCTGTTCCACTCCACTCATTATTTTATCCACCTCTATCATGTCTCCCTCAGCCGTCTCTTCTCCAAGCTGAAAAGCCCCAGTCTCCTTAGTCTTTCTTCATAGGGAAGTCATCCCATCCCCGCTATAATTTTAGTCGCCCTTTGCTGCACCTTTTCTAATTCTACTATATCTTTCTTGAGATGCGGTGACCAGAATTGAACACAATACTCAAGGTGCGGTCGCAATACAACGGCATTATTATTATTATTATTTTTTTATTACATTTGTACCCCGCGCTTTCCCACTCATGGCAGGCTCAATGCGGCTTACATGGGGCAATGGAGGGTTAAGTGACTTGCCCAGAGTCACAAGGAGTTGCCTGTGCCTGAAGTGGGAATCCTCACACCTGTTTTCCATACCTTTCCTAATAATATCCAAATTCTATTAGCTTTCCTATCCGCAGCAGCACACTGAGCAGAAGGTTTCAGTGTATTAGGTTAGGGTGGTTAGTGGTTACTAGTGGTTAGGGTGCTGGACTTTGGTCCTGGGGAACTGAGAAACTGAGTTTGATTCCCACTTCAGGCACAGGCAGCTCCTTGTGACTCTGGGCAAGTCACTTAACCCTCCATTGCCCCATGTAAGCTGCATTGACCCTGCCATGAGTGGGAAAGCACGGGGTACAAATGTAACAAAAATAAATAAATAAAAATTGACAACACCACCCAGATCCCTTTCTTGGTCTGTAACTCCTAACATGGAACCTTGCATGACGTAGCTATAATTTGGGTTCTTTTTTCCCCAAATGCATCAACTTGCACTTGCTCATATTAAACGTCATCTGCCATTTAGCCGCCCAGGTCTCCAGTCTCGTAAGGTCCTCTTGTAATTTTCACAATCCTGTCGCGATTTAACAACTTTGAATAACTTTGTGTCATCAGCAAATTTAATTACCTCGCTAGTTACTCCCATCTCTAAATCATTTATAAATATATTAAAAAGCAGCGGTCCTAGCACAGACCCCTGAGGAACCCCACTAGCTACCCTTCTTCATTGTGAATACTGCCCATTTAATCCCACTCTCTGTTTCCTATCCTTCAGCCAGTTTTTAATCCACAATAGGAAATTTCCTCCTATCCCATGACCCTCCAATTTCCTCTGTAGCCTTTCATGAGGTACCTTGTCAAACGCCTTTTGAAATCCAGATACACATATCAACCGGCTTCCCTTTGTCCACATGTTTGTTTGCTCCTTCAAAGATTGAAGGAGTTTTCTTCATGGAAATCGCTCATGAAGATTTTTTTATTATTTTGTTTAATAGAGCGCAAAAGTTGTACAAGATGGCCAAGTTTTGTTTCTCTCTTCAAAATATTGCCGGAGATACAGTGTCTCACAGTTGCCAAAATCTCGGAGTCATACAATAGAAGGCTGCAGTATGGGGTCAAACAGATTACTATATCTCCCAAGTATTGCATCGGCGAACGTAAAACTTTATCAATGTTCATTGGGGACACGTATGAATGTTCACAGAAAATTTCATTGAAATCCGTGATGGTCGAGCAGGGCACTTCTCTGAAATCAGACCACTTGACATGGAATGACCCATGTGTTAGGCACGCCTCAGTCCCGCCCCCGTGAACTTTGGTCGTCCCCACGACGGAAAGCAGTTGAGGATGCCCAAAATCGGCTTTCGATTATGCCGATTTGGGCAACCCTAGGAGGATGCCCATCTCCTGATTTGTGTCGAAAGATAGGCGCCCTTCTCTTTCGAAAATAAGCCTGCAAAGGTCCATCAATCCCATCATCCTGTTTCCAACATACTTTATTTTTTGTCTATTAGATTGTAAGCTCTTTGAGCTGGGACTGTCTTTCTTCTATGTTTGTGCAGCACTGCGTACGCCTTGTAGCGCTATAGAAATGCTAAATAGTAGTAGTAGTAGTGGCCAATCCAGGTCACAAATACCTGGCAAGATCCCCAAAAAAGTACAAAACATTTTATGCTGCTTATCCCACAGCGATACAAAAAAAAGGCAATATAATGTCCTCGTTTTTGTTTTCCATTCCTTTCCTAACAATACCTAACATTTTATTTGCTTTCTTAGCCACAGCAGCACACTGAACAGAAGGTTTCAACGTATTATCAACGACTACACCTAGATCCCTTTCTTGGTCTGTGACTCCTAATGTGAGCTATAATTCGGGTTCCTCTTTCCCACATGCATCACTTTGCACTTGCTCACATTAAACGTCATCTGCCATTTAGACGCCCAGTCTTCCAGTCTCGTAAGGTCTTCTTCTAATTTTTCACAATCCTCCCGCGATTCAACTACTTTGAATAACTTTGTGTCGTCAGCAAATGTAATTACCTCACTAGTTACCCCCATCTCTAGGTCATTTATAAATATGTTAAAAAGCAGCGGTCCCAGCAGACCCCTGGGGAACCCCACTAACTACCCTTCTCCACTGAGAGTATTCACCATTTAACCCAACTCTCTGTTTTCCATCTTTTAATAAGTTTTTAATCCACAATAGGACACTATCTCCTATCCCATGACTCTCCAATTTCCTCTGGAGTCTTTCATGAGGTATTTGTCAAACGCCTTCTGAAAATTCAGATACACAGTATTAATCCGAGACGGGAAGGCGGTGGTGGAACAAGAGGTCATGAATTGAGGTTGAAGGGGGGCAGACTCAGGACTAATGTCAGGAAGTATTTTTTTCATGGAGAGGGTGGTGGATATGTGGAATGCCCTCCCGCGGGAGGTGGTGGAGATGAAAATGGTAATGGAATTCAAACATGCGTGGGATAAACACAAAGGAATCCTGTTTAGAAGGAATGGTTCCGTGGAATCTTAGCGGAGCTTAGGTGGCGACACCGGTAATTGGAAACAAAACGGGAGCTGGGCAGACTTCTATGGTCTACGCCCTGATCATGACTGAATAGATAGGATGGGCTGGAGTATAAATTTTAAGGGGCTTCGATGTTAGCTTCAGAACTTAGTACAAGAACAGTACTGGGCAGACCTCTACAGTCTGTGCCCTGAGAAAAGTAAGGACAAATCAAACTCGGGTATACATATAAAGTATCACATACCATGTAAAATGAGTTTATCTTGTTGAGCAGACTGGATGGACCTTACAGGTCTTTATCTGCCATCATTTACTATGTTACTGTTATCAAGCGGCCCCAGCACCATTACCTCCCGCACCAGATCATGTGCTCCGCTAAGGACTAGGTCTAGAATTTTTCCTTCTCTCGTTGGCTTCTGTACTAGCTGCTCCATAAAGCAGTCCTTGATTTCGTCAAGGAATTTTACCTCCCTAGCATGCCCGATGTTACACTTACCCAGTCAATATCGGGGTAATTGAAATCACCCATTATTATTGTGTTGCCCAGTTTGTTTGCTTCCCTAATTTCCTTTAACATTTCTACATCCGTCTGTTCATCCTGTCCAGGCAGACGGTAGTACACTCCTATCACTATCTTTTTCCCCTTTACACATGGAATTTCAATCCATAGAGATTCCACAATGTGTTCAGTTTCCTGCAGAATTTTCAATCTGTTTGATTCAAGGCTCTCCTTAACATACAATGCTACCCCCTCCACCAATTCGATCCATCCTATCACTACAATATAATTTGTACTCTGTTATGACAGTGTCCCACTGGTTATCCTCTTTCCACCAGGTCTCAGAGATGCCTATTATATCTAATTTTTCATTTAGTGCAATATATTCTAAACTCTCCCATCTTATTTCTTAGGCTTCTGGCATTCGCATATAGCCGTTTATCTGCACATTGTGAGGAACCCCTGAGGGTCAGGGAAGAAGGGATCCGGGAGAGGAGCAAGATGAGTAGGTTTCATACCCGGGATTCCAACTACAAGTCCCAGGATCCTAGGGGCTGGGAAGCCATGCCCCCACGGAGGCATAAATTTCCCAAGAGCCGAAGGAAGGACCTACAGTTCCCAAGAACCCCTGCAAAGCCCTGGGGGCAAGCAAAGGGAGCAGCAAGGGAACTACAAGTTCCAGGATCCCGAGGGAGAGTAGGGGGATTGGCTGAGGAGGAATAATCAGGAGGGAGAAAACCAGCTGGGGACCATAAAGGGAGAGGAGCCCATGGAATGGGAGGTGGAGAAAGCGGTCGGAGAGGAGATCCAAGCCCAAGATGACTTGTGAAGTAAGCCCATGGAGATTGCTGCTCTAGCTCAGGTACAATGGAAGAAGTTGAAAGGCTTCATAACAAACCTTTTTCAAGGCTGGGGAAAGCTTGGAGGAAAGGTTAAGCAGCTGTTCCACTCAAGGGGGAGAGGGGTGCTGTGATGTAAAGCAGTGAATGATTTCAGCTGTGGGCAGAAGTCAGACCAGGCTGGAGAAACAGGTAGTGACTTGAACTGTGTCCAGGAACCTGGCCATGCTGGGGAAGCAGTGAGTGATTTGAACTATGTCCAGAAGTCATGTCCAGAAGTCATGCCATGCTGGGGAAGCAGTGAGTAATTTGAACTGTGTCCAGAAGTCATGCCATGCTGAGGAAGCAATGAGTGATTTAAACTGTGTCCAGAAGTCATGCCATGCTAGGAAGCACTGAGTAATTTAAACCGTGTCCACAAGTGGTACCATGCTGGGGAAACAGGGAGTGACTTGAACTGTGTTCAGAACACTGCCATGCTGGTGAAGCAGTGAATGATTTAAACTGTATCCAGAAACTGTGGCCAGCGGGGGGGGGGGGGGGGGGGGGAGGAGGAGGAGCAAGGGGTCATATGTGCTGTAACCAAGGACTGTGTCTGGAACAGGAAATATCTTGGCCTTGCTGATGGAATAAAGCGGTTTTAAGCATATTTTTGGAGTCTGCTTATGGGAGTACTGTGTCCAGGGAAGGGCCCTTCCAGGGTCAGCCGAGTTCATACCTGCAGGAAGGCCTGGAGGTGGTGGCCTGCTGACAAAATCCAACTTATTACTTCTCAATAATGGGGTAACTGACACCCTTTTCAAGGCCAAAGGCACAACTTCCTCAGCCAGCGACCTATTTACTAACTAATTTCTGCAATGGACTCTCTCATAGCCTTAAAAATGGTGACAGAACAAACATCCAATTTGCAATAGGCACTTGAGGGGCTGGCCGTCTGGTATCATTGACTTCATAAGTACATAAGTATTGTCATACTGAGACAGAGCGAAGGTCCATCAAGTCCAGCATCCTGTTTCCAACAGTGGCCAATCCAGATCACAAGTACCTGGCAAGATCCCAAAACAGTACAATACATTTTATGCTGCTTATCCTAGAAATGAACAGTGGATTTTCCTCAAGTCCATTTTAATAATGGCTTATGGACTTCTTTTAGGAAGCTATCCAAACTTTTTTAAATCACGCTAAGGTGACTGCTTTTTCTACATTCTCTGGCAATGAAATCCAGAATTTAATTACATGCTGAGTGAAGAAATATTTTCTCCTATTTATTTTAACTTTACTATTTTGTAGCTTCATTGCGTGCCCACTAGTCCTAGAGTTCAGTTTAGTAATCTATATCTCCATCTGCTAGTAGATGGACACAACCCCACCAGTTTCTGGATTCATCTGCTGCAGAGGCCAAGGAAGATGGCCTTTATGAAAACTATTAAACAGAACAGTCACCACCCCCCCACCCCCCAATGCAGATTAGCTGTTCCTCACTTACTCAGGTACCAAAAATAGAGTGCAGCTCTACTTGTGCTCAAATACAAGCCTGAATGGTTTGATAAAAAGGGAAGATCTCACAAGCTCTCAGATCTTTCCCATGGTGAGTTCCCGCACTGAGGTAGGACCCAGAAAGAAGAAAAATCTCCATGTTCAAGGACTTCAGAGCTTAGGAATTAACCAAATGAAGCTCTACTCTCCTTAAAAATGAGACTTGTCCTTATGAAACTGGTGCACACCCTCCTCCGGTAGGAATCCAATACTAGACGCTAGACACAGTGCAGTGGAACTCAGGACCCCTGCCTATTATGCCACTAGGTAATCTAGAATTGTTAAGTAGAAAGGGAGCGCTATTACTTTCTGAGCTTTCTCAGAGCACTAAAAAAAGAAAAAAGAAAAAGACCCCCTAAACTCAGGAGAATAAAATCCCTGCTCTCAGGTATTCCTACCAGACTACTAATAAACTATTAGAGACTCCTTTCCACTGACAGCACCTTCCTTTAAGAATCAGCAACAAAAGCAGGCAACTGGTCTGCACTGGTAGAGATTCAGAGACCAGAGTTACCTCAGAAGGCTACCCAAGGCTTATTTGCAAAGTGCCACCAAACACCACCTTTTTTTTGTTTTGCCTGAAAGGTAGCTGTTAAGTTGGATTTTGGCTTGTTTCATGGTTGGAGCTTGAATAGAGGCCACCAGGACACCGACCACATTAAGCATGGACCATTGGGGACTTCCTCCAAAATGCATCCCAAAGAGCTCAGGTGCACAGGCTAAGGTACTACAAAATCCCACAACTGTGGCCTAAATGTCGTCCAGGACACTGCTCCTACTGGCAAAGGAATGCAGCTGCAAACTGATCCCCCCCTGTGCCAGCTTTATGAAAGCAGAATCCCTGCTATTCATGCTGCTGGTGGAAAACCTCACCTACAACCACATACCTAAAAATACAGATTTGCTCAAGGCTCGAGTCTTGGCTTTGGATTTAAATGTTAAAATCTCTGGGAGAAGGAAAAGAAACCAACAAGGGGTGGGGGTGGGGTGGGGGGGGGAGGAACTTTGAATTATCCCTTTCCTCCAAAGCTTACATCCTGAAGTGTTCCCCAAAAATTACCTCAGGCATGTGGACTGAGCTGGAGTGAAAGACCAGTGGTTCTGATGGCCTAAACACTTGTCCTCTGACCCAAGCTCCCTCAAAACTAGTCGAAGAAAGAAAATCATCCCTCCACGTGGTATGGATGCATATTCCCAACTGCTTCAATTAACTGCTACTGTTGCCTGCAAAAAAAAAAAAAAAAAAACACTGCAGAGTTCTAATGCCTTAAGGTGAGAAAAAAAACTTCCCATCCAATTATTTAAACCCCTTTCAGTGGACAGAAGAAAACGGCATTTAACAAGGAGAAGAATTTGGACTTCTCCATATCTTGCTCCAGATCAAATTAAAATTTGCTATATGTCCTCCTTTGTTCTGTTTTGGAGGTTAAAACCTCAAGTAAGGTACCCTCTGCTCCACTGACACCCAGTTCATCAATTGGGTCAGGAACTGCTTCAGTACCCAATCCAGGAGCTGCACTGGTTCACCTGTCACCATTCGCTGGAGATAGAGAAATACAGAGCACTTAAGGCTGCACAGGGCCTTTATTAAGCAAAGCATGCAGGACTTTCTTGCTTTGCCACCATCCACTTGTTGATAGATACAACCCACAAGTTATGGACTGGCCCTGTGAGGATGCTAAGGAAATGTACTCTGTGGCTTTGTCCAAACCCTTCTTCCAAATACACCTATCTCCAGGTCATGTATAAATACACGCCTACTTGTTATAGTAAATAGTTGTATGTGAGGGGTAAGATGTATAAGATACATTTTACATGTGTATACTAGCATATACACATGAAAAATGAGTCTTATAATTGGCCCCTAAAATCTTGGAAGGAAGGGGACAAATGCCACCTTTGCCTATTCCCCCATGAGACATTTACAGCAGTTACATATTCTTACTGAATGCAGATACCACCACAGAAAAGACACAAACTCCATCACAGGAACACAGTAAATAACAGCAAATAAAGTAAAAAAAAAATGGCCCATCTAATCTGCCCAATAATAATTTGTCCATTTTGGGTAGATGCCCACACAAATTTCCATAATAAATGAAATATCTAACCCGCTCTTCTCCCTCACCTGGTCTCCAGAAGTTGCAGTATTGCCTCTTAGGGTTGTTAACTGTGCAAATTAGTCCATTACTCTTCACACACATATACAGAGAGGCTTGGAGCTGCTGTCCAATTCTAGAAGGAGATGCTGCTAGCTTGTTTTAAAAACAGACATATATTTGCTCCTGCAGATCTGCTGCTGGGCCCAGATTGAAAGAAAGCTCTTCACGTCTACTGCTGGAGCCCAAACCTGAAAAGTGAAGATACTTACCTGTAGCAGGTATTCTCTGAGGACAGTAGGCTTCTTATTCTCACAAGTGGGAAGATGTCATCCCGCGTCGCCCAGCTCAGCAAATATGGCAAAGAAAAATCTAGCTTTTTGGAGAATGAGTTGCGCTCCAACACGCATGCCCGAGTGACTTCCCACCCGCTGTGTGAATGCGCCAGCTTAGTTTAATATAAAAGCAAAAACAAATAAGTATAACCAAAAAGGCAACTCCAAGGGGAGGTGGGTGGGGTTGTGAGAATAAGAAACCTGCTGTACTCTGAGAATACCTGCTACACTGGGCAATTAGGCCTCGCAACGGCAAGGACTTAACGTATCTGAAACTATATACAAACTAGACGATAGTGCAGCCTGGAACAGAATAAAACAGGCCTATGAGGGTGGAGTTGGATTCTAGACCTCAAACAGATTCTGAAAGACTGACTGCCCAAACCGAATGTCACGTTGGGTATCCTGCTCAAGGCAGTAGTGAGATGTGAATGTGTGGACTGAAGACCACATCACAGCCTTGCAAATCTCTTCAATGGAGGCTGACTTCAAGTGGGCGACCGACGCAGCCATGGCTCTGACATTATCAGCCGTGACATGACCTTTATAAGTGTATATTCCTTCCTATACTAGGTCTGTAATATGGCTCTGCTGGCCCTCAGCATTCCTTGCCTTGCTGTCTTCAGCATATTTTTAGTTTATTCCTGCAGCTGTGCATGTAAGTTACAGTGCTTTCTCAGGAAATGGAAAGTACATGTTACATGTCAAGGTGACACTTGGGAGGAAATGAGGCTATGCGGCCCATATAAGGCAGATACACATGGATATAACCTTGATGGTGAAGAGAGACTGAGGAATCTCCAAACAAGGAGTTGTTCCTGTCAGATGGAAGGACACCAGGTGTTTCATACTACTTGCATGCTACATGGCTTTTGCAAGCTGTGAGCATGCTTTACTGATAAGGAATTAGCCAATTGCCACAAAGTGTGCATGTGCACACAAGAGGAGAGGATGATACAATGTAGGAAATTGCCATATATGTATACATATAAAAAATACTGGTAATAAGCTGAAAAAAGCTAAACTAACCCAAGAGTTAGAGAATGTGTGGTAACAAAGGAATAGCGTTACTTATTTTCTCTTTTTTTCGGTTTATAGTGGAGAAAAAGACCTCAGTAGTCACCGTTAGGCAACAATGTGCAAAATGCACTCAAATGCCAACGTAATTTTGACTCCGTTTTTATCACTGGACAAAAAACTCCACTTGTATGTATGTAAAAGCTACTAATGAGGGTTACTTTACCCTGTGTGCAAAAAATCAAAATCGTGATGTTAAACTGTTTCTCAACCAAGAAATGTTGTTACTTAACTTAATCAATACTGCCCAACAGGGCTCACAGTTTTACTATACAATGTAAGCTTCCTCAGGAGGCCAAGTAACTGGTAGCTAATCACGATATCTGAAATTAGAACAATAGTACCACAAAAAATCACTTAAACATTCTGGCGAAAGTTATATCTAAAAAAGTGAACTATAATGAAGTAGAGGTACTAACCTTACAAAATGGCGTCCACCACTCATGTGACACCGGCAGTGAAAGCACACACCGGAAGAAATACAAGTGTATTTATAGCACAAGTGAATTCACATCATCAGTACTCAAAGAAATGATATAATCATGTGATAATGAGACCGCTAGAACGCTAAGCTGATTGCATGACAAAGACATTAGAAAACTACAGACCATTCTATTTGCAAATTTAAACCCCGTGGTTCCAGGAACTGTAATGTGTAGATCCACTTTTGTTCTTTCTGATCAAGATCTTATTTCTGTCTCCTCTACGGATATTATAAGGGACATGATCAATAGCAAGACATCTAAGGGAATCAAGCGGAGAATCTTTTTTCTTCAGTTTGATACATGAACGGTGTTCAGTGATGTGGTGGTGCAACCGACGTGTAGCCTTCCCAAAGTAGACTTTTTGGCAAGGGCATAAAAGGATGTAAATTACATGTGTTGATTGGCAATCTGTCTGGTGATATAATTTATATAGTTTTCCACCAATGGGGTTCCTAAATTCATTTGTTTCGGAAGTAATGGTGCATGTTTTACAGTGGTGGCATTTATGGTGTCCACCCTCATCTGTGTTTGGGTTAGGGAAGGTAAATTAGCTGGACTGATAATCTCCTTAGATTACGTGTTCTGGAAAAAGCAATCCTAACTTGTTGATCATGTAGAATGGAGTGGGATTGCATGATAGTCCAATTACGTTGGATGATACTCATACTATCACCACCTTTAGGAAATTGTATTACAAAGGTATTGATGTTGGTATCATTGCGATCCATCAGTGTTCGTGAGGAACCTTGAAGAAGTAGGTCTCTATCATTATGTTTAGCCCTTTTATAAGCTAATTTGACCACTCTGTCAGGATAGCCCTGTCGGACAAGGTCTTTTTGGAAACTTCTGGAACAAATTTTAAAATCTTCATTGTTGTCACAGACCCTCTTGAACCTAAGAAACTGCGAGAAAGGCAAACTATTCTTCAATTTAGTGGGGTGACAACTTTGGTATTGAAGAAATGTGTTTCTATCGGTGGTTATTTTGTAAATCTTGGTATTGAATTTCTGATTAATGATCGTGACATCAATGTCTAAGAAATGCACATTACTGGTGGAAAATTCATGTGTAAATTTAATATTCACATGTCAAGAATTAAGATAAAGCATTGAATCTCCATACCATAACATAAACACGTCATCAATATAACGCTTCCACATGGCTATGTGATGGTTAAATGGAGAATTCTTAAGCCACATGTTTTCATACCGTGCCATAAAAAGATTGGCGATGGAGGGGGCAAACGTAGCCCTCATGGCAATGCCCGATGTCTGTAGGTATAAATCGCCATTGAACAGAAAATAATTTTTGGTCAATATCACATCATTATATACCTCAATTCCTCAAACTGAAGCATTAGAAACTGTTTTTGAGATTTTTGAAACTAGAACTAGACCACACAGGATTCCATCGGATTTCTTACTACAACTAGAAGAACTTGCATTGACCAAAAATTATTTTCTGTTCAATGGCGATGGAGATGGGACAGGAGAGTTTAAGGCAACACGCAGTACTGAAAGTTCCCAGCTGAAACCAAAGACACTTCCGGTGGGCAGGAAGTATCAGGATGTGTGTATATGCATCCTTCACGTCCAGAGAGCATAACCAGTCATTTTCCTGAATCATGGGAAGAAGGGTGCCTAGGGAAACCATCCTGAACTTTTCGTGGACTAGGAATGTGTTCAGGGCCCTCAGGTCTAGGATGGGACGCATGCCCCCTGTCTTTTTTCTGCACAAGTACCTAGAACAGAATTCCCTGCCCTTCTTCCCCTGGGGCCATTCCATGACAAGGGTCTAAACCTTCCCACCATCATGTCTCCAATTTTGTTCAAATTTTATCTGTTGCGCAAGTCAGGTGTTAAACGAAGTTTCCCAAAATTTGAGGTCTCTAACTGCAATAGTTGCAGATCTAGACCCCCTTTTCTGAAAGGCTGTCAGTCCATGAGCACGCGACATTTACCAAAATGCCATTTTTGGAGTCTAATAAAATCCAAACACATTTATAAGAATGGTTAAAAAATTCAAATCCTGTACAGTTTTTGATGCTAATTCCGATGAAATACATTTTAACATTATGGATGCAAAATCCAGTCAAACAAGTTGACTCAAAGTGTGCATCAAAATTGGTCGCAACTCATCGGAACATATTTGGACCAATATTCAGACCGCAACAACTTCCATGCAAACAAAGATACGGACTTGAAATTTTGAACAAGCATTATGCTTGTGCTGGACATAATACTGTCAGATTTGCAACTAACCAGCATCTATAACCGCCCTGCAGGATCTCTTCAAAGTTGGCACTGTCAGCGCAAATGGTAAAATGTACCAAAGTTCAAAGCCAATTATTAAAAAAGAGTCTGCCTGAATCAGCTTGTGAACAGTATCATCTCAAAGAGAAAATTGTGCTCTACAACACTGATATGTTTTTGTTTTGCAATGCAACCATTAAGTAGCCATTTACTCAGGTCAAAGTATGTTATATTTTGTGTGCGCGATGTATTGCGTTGGTCCATGATGGCAGAGCCATTAATGGTTATCACATTGAAACCAGCATCCCCATCGCCATAGGGGCCCGATAGCCATGCAGTAACAGCCACGGGTGGGTATCTTTACTGCAGGATCCCAAGCCTGATTGTGTGTTTCTTTACTGCAGGTTCCCAAGCCTGCCTTCTTCAGTTACTTCATCGTTCTGAAAGCATCACTGATCTGCAAGAGAACTGTTTCAGGGAAACTATATTGCTGACCAGATGATGTCACTGATGGAGCTGGAACAACAGCAATGATAAGTTGTTCTGGGATCCAGCAAGTATCATGTTTTACTGGCCAATAAAATGAAGTAGCGGGACCATGAGGATGCATAAAGCTTATGAAAGCATCTTTCTGTTCAACTGACGTTTCACAAACATTTCCAATCCACCATAACAGCGTACAATAAACGATTGGACAATCAACGACAAAACCCAGAATTTAATAACGATCAATGGACTTTTCCTTCAAGAATCTGTCCAGACCCCCTTTAAACTCAGCATGGCCAGCTGCCGTCACTACCTTCTCCGGCAATGAGTTCCAGAGTCTAACCACATGCTGAGTAAAGAAACACTTTCTCCAATTTGTTTTAAACCTACCACATTCTAATTCCATCTTGTGTCCCCTAGTTCTATTATTGTTAGAAAGCGTAAACAAACGCTTCACATCTGTCTGCTCTACTCCACTCATTATTTTGTAGACCTCTATCATATCACCCCTCAGCCGCCTTTTCTCCAGGCTAAAGAGTCCTAGACGTCTTAACCTCTCCTCATAAGGTAGTCGTCCCATCCCTTTTATCATTTTCGTCGCCCTTCTCTGCACCTTCTCCAATTCCTTTATATGTTTTTTGAGATGAGGCGACCAGAACTGAACACAATACTCCAGGTGCGGTCGCACCATGGAGCGATATAACGGCATTATAACATCCTCATGCTTGTTTTCCATCCCTTTTCTAATAATACTCAACATTCTGTTCGCCTTCCTAGCCGCCGCAGCACATTGAGCTGAAGATTTCAACGTCCTATCCACGATGACTCCCAGATCCCTTTCTTGGTCCGTAACTCCTAAACTGCTCAAAACACAGCAGCCAGACTAATATTTGATAAATCGCGATTCAAAAGCGCCAAACCCCTCCGAGAAAAACTGCACTGGCTTCCAATCAAGGAACGTATTACCTTCAAAATCTGCACCCTGATCCACAAAATCATCTATGGCCAAATCCCAGGATACCTGACAGACCTCATAGACCTACCAATCAGAAACATAACCAGATCATCTCGAACATACTTAAACCTCCACTACCCAAATTGCAAAGGACTTAAATACAATGCAACCTACGCATCCAGCTTCTCCTACATGGGTACACAACTATGGAACGCATTGCCAAAAACTGTGAAAACTATCTACGACCACCTAAACTTCAGGAAATCACTAAAAACCAACCTTTTCAAAAAGGCATACACCACCGACTCAACATACCTACTCTGCAACACAGCATAACCAAAGCTCGTAATGGACATACATAACCTTTCCTCTCCTCGTTCCCCATCATCCCTGAAACACATGTACCTTTAATCGACCAATATATCATCTTGTATATGGTTCTCTACCGGACTAGGCGAATGTACCTTGAATCGACCACAATATCACCTTGTATTTGTTTCTCTACCGGACTTGGCGAATGCCTTTACGGTACTATGTAAGCCACAATGAGCCTGCAAATAGGTGGGAACATGTGGGATACAAATGCAACAAATAAATAAAAATAAAATTCACAAGTGTGAAAAGGTGAACTATGAGAGGGAATAACAAGAATTAGGATTGACCAATTAAGTGTAATGAAGATACTTGTCCCTTGATTGCCCTATATAAAGGAAGTTTACCTAGGGGTGGGTGGGACTAGGACATAAGTAACCTCAGTTACCAATCAAACCAAGTCTGAAAATGCCCAGCACAGCTCCCAGCTCACAAGGTAAACTTAGGTTCTACTACCCAGCTCAAAACAAAATTGCCCCTCCTCCAGAGCCATGAGTCACCAGATGCTATGTAACCAAAATTGATTGAATTAAGTCTCTGGCAGTGTAGATTCAACACACAATTCTAATGAAAACAGACACCAGATTCAAAGTCACAGGTTTAAAACACTTGGCATAGGTTAAAACACAGTTCCAATGAAAACACCTTTAAGACAATTCCAGCATAAAAAGATGAAATCACTAGCACAGATATTCAAAACACAATTCTATAAAATTCCTTTAAGACAATACCAGCATAAAAATATAAATCACAGTGCAATATAGGCAATAAGATAGAGACAGATAAGGAACTTATAGAGGTCAGACCCTCTGCAAGTGAAAGGACAGGGTTTTTTTTTGTGTTAATAGGGTAGAATAAAAAGGGGGGTGAAATAGAATAAGGGAGTCAATAGTCAACAATAGTCAATAGAGGAACCGTCACTGGCTTCTTAGGAGGGGAGGTGTAGTCAAGGACCTCGAGCATCTTGGCCCTGGGTTCATCCTCCACTTCTATAGGGAAAGGAATGGCCTCAGCCATTTCCCGTACAAAAAATGTGAAAAAGACGCTCTCAGGTGGAGCCAGTCTCCTCTCATGTGGAGGACAGGGCTCAGAAGGAAACCCATAGGACTCATCTAAGGAGAAGTACCCAGGATCCTCCGATTCCCATAAGCGCTCCTCCTAGGTGTCGGACAGCCCCTCCCTAAGGGATGTCCGAGACCAGGCCCGCATTAATGCCGAGCAGCCATGTCCTCGAGAGTGGTGTCGAGAAACCGGCTCCGGTCTCAACTCCGGCGAAGCTTCCTCCACTGATGTCGAAGGGGTGCCAGCCTGAGTGGCAGTCGACACCGGGGCCACAGGTGCTGCCGGCATTGGACGCACAAGCACCCCCGATACTGATGCACATCACTACCTAAAGTCGTCCCAAAAGTAATACTCTCCTGCCTCTAGGAAACATCAGAAAGAATCTCAACTGCCGCAGCGGGAGAAACAGAGATATAGCCATTCGCTATCATTTATTTTGTTTTCTTTTGTTTTTTTTTAAATAAACCAAACGAAGGAACCACTGCCGAACAGGGAACTATGCTATAACAGAAAATCTAACAACAGCTGAAGCAACAAAAGAGCAGGCCTCTGGACTGATCTGTTGGGACAAACGGAAAGAAAATTATCAGGAGAGAACTAATTTTCCCTTCCATAGCATCCCACAGATCAATCCAGACGCTTGTGGGATGTACCAAAGCAGTCCTCAAGTAGGGCGGGACATCCCCAACCCCGCAGTGATAACCGACGCACGAACACCGCATCCTGCTGAGCCGCCACATCCACTCTATAATACCTTGCAAAGGTATGAACTCACACCCATGTGGCTGCCCTGTAAAAGTCTTCCAAGGAAACAAAGTGTGATTCAGCACGCGAGGATGCTTACGCTCGTGTAGAATGTGCTCGTACCTGTAGAGGAGGCAACCTCCCCAAAGATACATACGCCAAAACTATGGCCTCCCTAAGCCAGTGGGCCACCGTGGCTTTCGAGGCCATATCTGCTTTCTTGCAGCCCACAAAAAGCACAAAAAGATGATCCAAATGCCGGAAGTCATTCATAACTTCCAAATACCAAGGCAGTATGCGTCTAACATCCAAACAACAAAGTGCCCTATAGTTCTCAGGGTAGTCCTCCGGGCGAAAGTGACTGGTCCAGATGGAAGCGTGATATTATTTGGGGTACATAAGCACATAAGCAATGCCATGCTGGGAAAAGACCAAAGGTCCATCAAGCCCAGCACTCTGTCTCCGACAGCGGCCAATCTATGCCCTGGCAAAACCCCCAATTTTAATAATGATCAATGGACTTTTCCTTCAGGAATCTGTCCAGACCCCCTTTAAACTCAGCAAGGCCAGCTGCCGTCACTACCTTCTCTGGCAATGAGTTCCAGAGTCTAACTACGCGCTGAGTAAAGAAAAACTTTCTCCGATTTGTTTTAAACCTGCCACATTCTAATTTCATCTTGTGTCCCCTGGTTCTATTATTGTTAGAAAGTGTAAACAAACGCTTCACATCTGCCCGCTGTACCCCACTCATTATTTTGTAGACCTCTATCATATCATCATATCGCCCCTCAGCCACCTTTTCTCCAGGCTAAAGAGTCCTAGCCGTCTTAACCTCTCCTCATAGGGTAGTTGTCCCATCCCTTTTATCATTTTTGTCGCCCTTCTCTGCACCTTCTCCAATTCCTTTATCTCTTTTTTGAGATGAGACGACCAGAACTGAACACAATACTCCAGGTGTGGTCGCACCATGGAGCGATATAACGGCATTATAACATCCTCATGCTTGTTTTCCATCCCTTTTCTAATAATACTCAACATTCTGTTCGCCTTCTTAGCCGCTGCAGCACATTGAGCTGAAGATTTCAACGTCCTATCCACGACTCCCAGATCCCTTTCTTGGTCCGTAACTCCTAAAGCGGAACCTTGCATGACATAGCTGTAATTAGGGTTCCTCCTTCCCACATGCATCACTTTGCACTTGTCAACGTTGAACTTCATCTGCCATTTGGACGCCCAATCCCCCAGTCTCATGAGGTCTTCTTGCAATCTTTCACACTCCTCCTGCGACGAGACGACCCTGGATAACTTTGTGTCATCTGCGAATTTAATTACCACACTAATTACTCCCATCTCAAGGTCATTTATAAATATGTTAAACAGCAGCAGTCTCAGCACAGACCCCTGAGAGACCCCACTAACTACCCTTCTCCATCGAGAATAATGACCACTCAACACTACTCTCTGCTTCCTATCTTTTAACCAGCTTTTAATCCATACTAATATACTGCCTCCGATCCCATGACTCTCCAGTTTCCTTTGGAGTCTTTCATGGGCACTTTGTCAAACGCCATTCAAATGGACACTCCTGCTTCCATGAACAGGAGATATGGGTCTCTGCAAGACAGAGCCTGTAACTCTGATATCCTCTGCGCTGAAGCAATAGCCACTAGGAATACCATCTTCAAGGTGAGGTCCTTTAAAGACACGCTTGCCAAAGGCTCAAAGGGGGGCCTTTGCATAGCTTTGAGAACAAGGCTCAGGTTCTAGCATGGAACCACCAGCGCACAAGGTCGTAGGTGGTTCACCCCTCTCAGGAAACAACCCACATCCGGGTGGGCTGTGATGGACATGCCCTGAGGATGACCCCTGAAACAGGCTAAGGTTGCCACCTGAACCTTCAACAAGCTCAAAGAGAGAAATTTCTCCAGCCCCTCTTGCAAGAAGGTGAGGATAGCAGATACCGCGGCAGACCCTGCCAAAACTCCCAAACTCATGCACTACAACTCGAAGGTGCACCACATTCTAGCGTAGGATGCAGAAAGTGGCACGCTTCCTCGCCTGGAGAATGGTGGTAATGACTGGGTCTGGATACCCTTTCCTCCTCAACCGCGCCCTTTCAAGGGACAGGCCACAAGACCAAAGGGGGAGGGATCTTCCATAGCGACTGGATCCTGAATCCGAAGGCGATCCACTGCAGCCAGCCGGAGGGGGCGATCGAACAGCAGACAGATGGGATCCGCACACCAAGGACACCTTGGCCAATTGGGGCTACCAGAATTACCCGGCCAGCATGCTTGGCTATACGGCCTATCACTCTGCCTGCCGTGGGCTACGGTGGGAAGACATAGAGGAGGATTCAGGGGCCAAAGCTAGAGAAGGGCATCAATCCCTTCCGAGCCCCCCCTGCAGAAAAAGGGGGAAAATCTTCACATTGTTCCTATTTGCCATCAAGTCCATGACAGGAAATCCCCAACAAGACGTTATCTGCTCGAAGGCCAGAGGGGAGAGGTCCCATTCCCCTGGATCCAGCTTGTGGCGACAGAGAAAGTCCACCTGGACGTTCTGCAACCCCGCAATGTGGGCCACTGAAAGAAGGGATAGATGGGGCTCCACCCAAAGGCAGAGCAGAGATGCCTCTTGTGCGAGAGGCGCACTCCTGGTGCCCCCTTGCCTGTTCATATAAGCCACTGCTGCAGCATTGTCCAAGGGAACACGAACTGGACATGCCCGTAACAAGAAAAGGAACTCCCTTAGAGCCAAGCGAATTGCTCTCAGCTCCAGACAGTTGATGGACCAGGCCGCTCCTTGGGCCGTCTGATTGAGACAGTTGAGTTCCCCAACCAGACAGAGATGCATCCGTTGTCACAATCACACAATCCAGAGCCTTCCTTGAGAAGGTTCTCCTGGACTAGCCACCAGCTCATTGCCTTCAGCCGAGGACCACGGCACTCGAATTGTGTAGTCCTCCAAGAGGGGGGACCACCAACTGAGCAGATACAATTGGAGCAGCTGGCTCCTGGCCCACATGACCACATCTAAGGTGGATGCCATGGAACCCAACACCTGCACATAATCCCAGGCCCACGGTGCCGGGGTCCTAAACAAACTGCGTAACTGGTCCTGCAGTCGAAGACTGGGAGCGCCCCTCTACAACCCTGGCCGACGGAGGAGCTTCTCTATGTGTTTCATGTGTGACCATTGATAGGGAGGGTCCTCCACAGGATCAGGTGCCACCGGGGACAGGTCATTCTTGTGGCTCCGGACTGGCCTCGCTGGCCGTGGTATGCAGATCTCATTTGGCTCCTGGTGAATGTGCCTCTTCTTCTTCCTCTCTCTCCTGGGCTTCTCCGTCAGGGTCTGGTTCAAACTGAAGAGTCCTTCCACTTTAGTCTTACGGCCTGGCTCTTGAGCTGTTGCGATTGAGGAAGAAGGGTTATTCAAACATGGTCATTGCGACTCTTCTTCAGGTGTAGAAGCGGTCCACTTCTACGGCATATGCACAGGTGTGGCACTCCTTCAAAGTATGGTGCTTGAGTCAGGCATAGTCGCCCATGTCGGTGTCCTTGCCACAGCTGTTGGCCTTTTTGCAGGAAGGGCAGCAGAAGGGCAATTTCAAAATCCCATTTTTGATCTATTTTTTTAAAATTCCCAACAATGTTTTTAAGTTTGATTTTTTTCCATTTTGGAGGCTTACAGTGGTTTTTAAGGCTGAGTAGTTTTAGAAGGAGAAATTAGACCTTACCTGCTAATTTGCTTTCCTTTAGCTCCTACGGACTGGCCCAGCAAATGACTGATGGGTTGTGCCTTCCAGCAGGTGGAGACTGAGAATTCTGACTCATGAGCGAAAGCCAGTAAGAGCCCTTGCCAGGAATAGAAAGATCCAGTATCTCGTAACAAAGCAGGAAAAGAAGCTCTCATTCTGTGCAATTGTGAGACTGAGCAGCCATCCACACAGACGAAAACCAAATCTGTGGCTTTTGCAATGTGTTCCTCGTCAAAGACACACAAAGATTACTACTACTACTACTATTTAGCATTTCTATAGCGCTACAAGGCATACGCAGCGCTGCACAAAGCATAACATGCACAAAAGGCACATCTAAGCTTACATGAGATATATATGTATTTGTTCTTTCTCTCTTTTTTTTTTTTTTGCAAGAATCAAAATAAACATGAACTGCAAACAGACAACGCAGCTCTCCCGAAAAATTCCACACAGCCAACTAACTGAAAGAACATATCGGTGCGGGTTCTGGACCGGTCCAGAGGGACTAAAGGAAAGCAAATTAGCAGGTAAGGTCTAATTTCTCCTTCTTTAGCATCCTTGCGGACCAGCCCAGCAAGTGACTGATGGGAAGTAACAAAGCACTACATTCAAGGGCAAGACCTCAGCAAACCCACTGTGAGCATATGCGCCCCCAAAACAGCATCTTGATGACTCTGCACATCCGATCTATAATAAAGAAGACTAAGTCGCCGCCCTGCAGATCTCCAAAAGCAGGACCAAACATCACTTGGCCCATGAAGCCGCCTGCCCTCTGGTAGAGTGAGCTTTCACCCCCTTGGGAATTGTTTTTACTGCCATGATGTAAGCGGACACAATCGCCATCTAGACAATGTAGGCTTAGAAGCCGCTACCCCTTTCTGAGGTCCCCCGATGAGCACAAACGTTCCGCCTGTCTAAATTCCGCCATAGCTTTCAGATAATATTTAAGCACCCGCTTAACATCCAGACACCTAAGACGACATTGGTCCTCCGAGCCGGGCAAAGAACCGAGCACTGGCAAAAATACGGATTGAGACATGTGAAAACGTGACACAACTTTGGGGAGAAAGGAAGGTACTGGCCGCAACACTACACAGTCGTTTGATAAAACTCCAAAAACGGCAGCTTACACGAAAGGGCCTGCAACTCCGAAATCCTCCTAGCTGAAGCAATAATGACAAGAAAAAGCACCTTGGGAGTCAGATCTTTCAAAGTACAAGAGGACAAACGCTCAAACGGAGAACTAGAAAGGGCAAATAGAACAAGATTAAGATCCCACAAGGGAAAAATTAGTCAAGTGGGTGGCCTCATAAGCCCCGCTTCCCCACAGGAACTGAAGCACATCCAGATGAGAAGCCAGAGACTTGCCCTGCACCCAACCCCTAAAGCAGGACAGGGCTACCAGCTGTACCTTAAGAGAGGATAAAGTCAAACCCTTCTCTAAACCCTGTTGTAAAAAAATCCAGAATTTGCGCTACCAAACCCCAAAAAGGAAAAATATTTAAATCATCACACCACGCCTCAAAGACTCTCCAAGTCAGAACATAATTGAAAGTCGTGGAATGACGCCTAGACCGCAGCATTGTAAACACTACACTGGCTGAGTACCTCCTCTTAAACAACCTCGCCCGCTCAAGAGCCAAGGCCATTAAGACAAAACCGAATGGGCTCCGGTTGCACCACTGGACCCTGGCCCAACAGCCTCCAGAAACTTGAGAGGGGACTCGAGAAGCAGATTTTGAAGGTCGGTGTACGAAGGCCTGCGAGGCCAGTCCAGAACTATCACAATCACCCTGTGTGCTTCTATTTTTTGAATCAGATGGCCCAAGGGGGGGGGGGGGGGGGGCAATGGAGGAAAGGCACACAACAGACCTTCCGGCCAAGGTTGAAGAAGCGCATCGATCCCTAGAGTTTTCAAGTCTTTCCGGCGACCGAAGAACCTGGGAACCTTACTGCTTCAATCCGGTTTTCGCCCCCTACACTCGACAGAAACAGCACTATCTAAAGTCTGCAATGACCTGTTCCTTGCCAAATCCAAAGGTCACTACTCCATCCTCATCCTCCTCGACCTATCCGCCGCTTTTGACACTGTCAATCACAATTTACTTCTTGCTACACTGTCCTCATTTGGGTTCCAGGGCTCTGTCCTCTCCTGGTTCTCCTCTTATCTCTCCCACCATACCTTCAGAGTACATTCTCATGGTTCTTCCTCCACCCCCATCCCGCTCTCTGTTGGAGTTCCTCAGGGATCTGTCCTTGGACCCCTTCTCTTCTCAATCTACACCTCTTCCCTGGGTTCCCTGATCTCATCTCATGGTTTCCAATATCATCTTTATGCTGACGACGCCCAGCTTTATCTCTCCACACCAGACATCACTGCGGAAACCCAGGCCAAAGTATCGGCCTGCTTATCCGACATTGCTGCCTGGATGTCCAACCGCCACCTGAAACTGAACATGGCCAAGACCGAGCTTATTGTCTTCCCTCCCAAACCCACTTCTCCTCTCCCTCCACTCTCCATCTCATTTGATAACCCCTCATCGTCCCCGTCTCATCTGCCCGCAACCTCGGAGTCATCTTCGACTCCTCCCTCTCCTTCTCTGCGCCTATCCAGCAGATAGCCAAGACCTGTCGCTTCTTCCTCTATAACATTAGCAAAATTTGCCCTTTCCTCTCTGAGCACACCACCCGAACTCTCATCCACTCTCTCATTACCTCTCGCCTTGACTACTGCAACCTACTCCTCACTGGCCTCCCACTTAGCCATCTATCCCCCCTTCAGGCCTTTCAGAACTCTGCTGCACGTCTTATCTTCCGCCTGGACCGATATACTCATATCACCCCTCTCCTCGTCAGTTCACTGGCTTCCGATCAGGTACCGCATACAGTTCAAGCTTCTCCTACTAACCTACAAATGCACTCAATCTGCAGCCCCTCCTTACCTCTCTACCCTCATCTCCCCTTACGTTCCTACCCATAACCTCCGCTCTCAAGACAAATCCCTCCTTTCAGTACCCTTCTCCACCACAGCCAACTCCAGGCTCCGCCCTTTTTGCCTCACCTCACCCCATGCTTGGAATAAACTCTCTGAGCCCATACACCAAGCCCCCTCCCTGCCCATCTTCAAATCCTTACTCAAAGCCCACCTCTTCAGTGTTGCCTTCGGCACCTAACCACTTTACCTCTATTCTAGACTGCCCCAACTTGACATTTCGTCCTTTAGATTGTAAGCTCCTTTGAGCAGGGACTGTCCTTCTTTGTTAAACTGTACAGCGCTGCGTAACCCTAGTAGCGCTCTAGAAATGTTAAGTAGTAGTATGTTGGTCACTGAGGCAAACAGATCCATGACCAGATACCCCCAGGGACTCACCACTGACAGCCCACTCCCCAGGGTCTAGAGTGGTACGACTGAGAAAGTCTGCCCGAACATATTCTGCTCCCGCTACATGAGCTGCCAAGAGGGCCTGAAGATGCAACTCTGCTCAACTCATGAACTGTGCCGTCTCCTGCTCCAAGTTGAGACTTCTTGTTCCCCCTTGACGGTTGATGGAAGCCACTACCGTGGCGCTGTCTGACATTATGCGCACTGCTCGGCCTTCTAGAAGAGCCAAACGAATTGCTCTGGTCTCCAAAAGATTGATCAGCTAGGTTGCCTCCTCTGACACCACAGACCCTGCACATACTTGCCCTGACAGTGGGCTCCCCAGCCCTTCCGGCTGGCATCTGTCATGACCACTAGCCATTGTGGAGCCTCCAGGAGCATTCCCTTGATCAGATTGGGCGTCCAAAGCCACCATTGAAGACTGCTGCACTCCTGCGTCAACAGTGGCAAGCTCCACAGAATAGGGTCCCTCTGCGGTGACCACCCGGATAGGAGTGCTCTCTGCAAAGACCTCATGTGGGCCCTCACCCAAGGAACTGTCTCTATTGTCACCACCATGGATCCCAGGACTTGAAGATAGTGCTGTGCCGATGGGAGAGACATATGGAGGAACTGACTGATTTGCGTTTGTAACTTGAGGATATGAGCCTAAGGAACACCCGGCACAGCCTCGTATTGAAGCACACTTTCAGATAGTTAAGCTCCTGTGAAGGGTGCAGATGACTCTTCAGCGCACTGACCACCCAACCCAGGGACTCTAGAAACTGGACCACGCGTTTCAAGTTCTGTAAGCTCTCCTGGAAGGACTTTACTCAAATGAGCCAATCGTTCAGGTAAGGGTGGACCAAGATCCCTTCTTTCCGAAGAGCTACCACCACTACCACTATCACCATGGTAAAGGTCCGAGGGGCAGTGGCTACACTGAAGGGAAGCACCCGAAACTGGAAGTGCTGACAAAGAACAGCAAAACAGAGAAATCGCTGATGCAGAGGACAAATCGGGATAGGCAAGTAGGCCTCGATAAGATCTAGGGCAGTCAAAAATTCCCTAGACCGTACCACTATGATGACTGAATGGAGAGTCTCCATACGGAAGGTGGAGCCTGAGGATACAATTGACCGCTTTGAGGTCCAGAATGGGTCGGAAAGAACCTTCTTTCTTGGGAACAACAAAGTAAATGGAATACCGGCCCTGTCTGCATTCATCCGAGGGGACGGGACAAATGGCATGAAGAGAGATGAGCCTTTCTACAGTAGCCCTGATGATAGCCGCTTTGACGCGAAACTGGCAGGGGGACTCCAGAAATGCATTTGGAAGCGGATGCACGAATTCTAAGGCATACTCTTCTCGAATAACCTCTAGTACCCACTGGTTGGAGGTAATCTGGACCCACCTCTGGAAAAACTGCGTGAAACGTGCTCCCACCTGAACCAGAGACTGGGCCCTGACACCCTCATTGAGAGGAACAAGAGAAGGACTGGAACGAGGCGCCCGAGTCTTTGTCTCCTTTATGACTCCCACGAAAGGACTGATTCCTTTGGAAAAAAAAAACAAGAACGCTGTACCGGAGCCGCTTTACCCGACCGGAAGCGCCAAAAATCTCGACCACGACCCT
This sequence comes from Microcaecilia unicolor, assembly GCF_901765095.1. Classification (NCBI taxonomy): domain Eukaryota; kingdom Metazoa; phylum Chordata; class Amphibia; order Gymnophiona; family Siphonopidae; genus Microcaecilia; species Microcaecilia unicolor. The sequence goes on along the minus strand of NC_044041.1, from coordinate 149,910,567 downwards.
GGAGAGACGATGCCCCCCGGATCTAGGCCCTAGGATGGTCCTCTAATAGCCTGGGAACTTTGGTTTCTCTGAGGCTGCGAACTAGCTTGTCTAGATCCTTGCCAAACAGAGAGCCTCTAAAGGGGAATTTACTGAGCTTTGACTTAGAAGCAGCATCTGCAGACCAGCCTTTAAGCCAAAGCGGTCTCCTAGCCGCTACCCCAATGCCATAGATTTAGCTGAAGCCTGTGGCAAATCATATAAGGCGTCCGCTAGAAAGGCAGAGCCCATAAGTACATAAGCACTGCCACGCTGGGAAAAGACCAAAGGTCCATCAAGCCCAGCACTCTGTCTCCGACAGCGGCCAATCCAGGCCCCAAGAACCTGACAAAAACCCAGAATTTAATAACGATCAATGGACTTTTCCTTCAAGAATCTGTCCAGACCCCCTTTAAACTCAGCATGGCCAGCTGCCGTCACTACCAAGGAACTAGCTTGTCTAGATCCTTGCCAAACAGAGAGCCTCTAAAGGGGAATTTACTGAGCTTTGACTTAGAAGCAGCATCTGCAGACCAGCCTTTAAGCCAAAGCGGTCTCCTAGCCGCTACCCCCAATGCCATAGATTTAGCTGAAGCCTGTGGCAAATCATATAAGGCGTCCGCTAGAAAGGCAGAGCCCATAAGTACATAAGCACTGCCACGCTGGGAAAAGACCAAAGGTCCATCAAGCCCAGCACTCTGTCTCCGACAGCGGCCAATCCAGGCCCCAAGAACCTGACAAAAACCCAGAATTTAACAACGATCAATGGACTTTTCCTTCAAGAATCTGTCCAGACCCCCTTTAAACTCAGCATGGCCAGCTGCCGTCACTACCTTCTCCGGCAATGAGTTCCAGAGTCTAACCACACGCTGAGTAAAGAAAAACTTTCTCCAATTTGTTTTAAACCTACCACATTCTAATTTCATCTTGTGTCCCCTAGTTCTATTATTGTTAGAAAGCGTAAACAAACGCTTCACATCTGTCCGCTCTACCCCACTCATTATTTTGTAGACCTCTATCATATCACCCCTCAGCCGCCTTTTCTCCAGGCTAAAGAGTCCTAGCCGTCTTAACCTCTCCTCATAAGGTAGTCGTCCAATCCCTTTTATCATTTTCGTCGTCCTTCTCTGCACCTTCTCCAATTCCTTTATATCTTTTTTGAGATGAGGCGACCAGAACTGAACACAGTACTCCAGGTGCGGTCGCACCATGGAGCGATATAACGGCATTATAACATCCTCATGCTTGTTTTCCATCCCTTTTCTAATAATACTCAACATTCTGTTCGCCTTCTTAGCTGCAGCAGCACATTGAGCGGAAGATTTCAACGTTCTATCCACGATGACTCCCAGTTCCCTTTCTCTGTTCGTAACTCCTAAAGAGGAACCTTGCATGACATAGCCGTAATTCGGGTTCCTCCTGCCCATCTCCAGCTTGGCCACCTCAGCATCAATGGTGGCCAGATCGTCAGAAGATGTATCCAAGACCCTTTCCGACCATCTAAAGCATGCCCTGGCTACCAGAGATCCACAGATGGCTGCCTGTACTGCCAAGGCGGGCACATCAAAGCTATTCTTCACCAAAGACTCCAGACGGCGATCCTGCACGTCCTTAAGGGCTGTATTGCACTTGGTGACCGCCGCAACTACTGCATACACTATAGGAAGCTTCAAGAGACCTCTATCAGCCTCTGGAACCGGATAAATTCGAACCATCGATTTTGCGAGTTTGAAAACAGAATCTGGAGAATCCCACTGCACTTGGATGACATCCCTGATATCCTGATGCATGGGAAAAGTCTTACCTGTCTTACAGACTCCCTTCAATAACAGATCCCCTTTGTGAGGAACCTCAGTGACCATAGCTTCTTCCTCTTCAAAATGCAACATAAAGGATACCAAGGAGATTAACTCCTGTAGGTCCTCCTTGTGAAAAATGCGCAGTATGGAAGGATCTTCACCCGGGACACCCACCTCCGAATTCACTAGAGAAGGGTCCTCCTCTGCCAACTCTTCCTGAGCAACGTCTGAATGTTCCAGAGCGAGCATTTCCAGATCTGGGTCGGACTCGACATCTTCCTCCCGCTCACAGGAAGATGTGGCTGATTGTCAATTCCTTCCTAGAAGGAGACCCAGTCTGACCGGACTTCTGGAAAAGAAAGGCTTTATACGTTTGTATGACGAAGTCTGCTGGAAAATCGCCCTCAGAATTGGCAGGGAGAGAGATCTGAGGCTCACCTAGAGTGGAGGATCGGGGAATAGGCCTGTCAGTTGACTCTGAGGGGGCAGACAAAATGGCTGTCATTCCCACCAGAATTGAAGCTGCTGGCGCCTCACGGAGGATTCTGAGTTCCCCAAAGCTAATGCCAGTGCCGCTGCAGGAGGAGGACCTGGATCGGAAGCGCCATCAACTGCCATACAAAACTTACGTTTGATGTTTCCCCCCCACTCGCAGCGCTGGCACACAGCGCAGCTTCTCTGCCATGCCGGCAGGACAGATTGTGACGGGGGCGTGCTCCTGCACTCTCCCTCTAAGGCCTTGAAAAAGTTCCACTAGCTCTGGAAAGCCGGCATCTCAGAAAGCAAAAAAAAAAAAAAAAAAAAGAGATTTCCGCTGAGAAGGCAGGAGAGCCACTTCGTCAGAGCACAGCTGAGACTGCTAACAAAAAACCCCCCACATAAGTACATAAGTAATGCCATACTGGGAAAAGACCAAGGGTCCATCGAGCCCAGCATCCTGTCCACGACAGCGGCCAATCCAGGCCAAGGGCACCTGGCAAGCTTCCCAAACGTACAAACATTCTATACATGTTATTCCTGGAATTTTGGATTTTTCCAAGTCCGTTTAGTAGCGGTTTACGGACTTGTCCTTTAGGAAACCGTCCAACCCCTTTTTAAACTCTGCTAAGCTAACCGCCTTCACCACTTTCTCCGGCAACGAATTCCAGAGTTTAATTACACGTTGGGTGAAGAAAAATTTTCTCCGATTTGTTTTAAATTTACTACACTGTAGTTTAATCGCATGCCCCCTAGTCCTAGTATTTTTGGAAAGCATGAACAGACGCTTCACATCCACCTGTTCCACTCCACTCATTATTTTATATACCTCTATCATGTCTCCCCTCAGCCGTCTCTTCTCCAAGCTGAATAGCCCTAGCCTCCTTAGTCTTTCTTCATAGGGAAGTCGTCCCATCCCCGCTATCATTTTAGTCGCCCTTCGCTGCACCTTTTCCAATTCTACTATATCTTTCTTGAGATGCGGCGACCAGAATTGAACACAATACTCAAGGTGCGGTCGCACCATGGAGCGATACAACGGCATTATAACATCCTCACACCTGTTTTCCATACCTTTCCTAATAATACCCAACATTCTATTCGCTTTCTTAGCCACAGCAGCACACTGAGCAGAAGGTTTCAGTGTGTTATCGACGACGACACCCAGATCCCTTTCTTGGTCCGTAACTCCTAACGTGGAACCTTGCATGACGTAGCTATAATTTGGGTTCTTTTTCCCCCAAATGCATCAACTTGCACTTGCTCATATTAAACGTCATCTGCCATTTAGCCGCCCAGTCTCCCAGTCTCGTAAGGTCCTCTTGTAATTTTTCACAATCCTGTCGTGATTTAACGACTTTGAATAACTTTGTGTCATCAGCAAATTTAATTACCTCGCTAGTTACTCCCATCTCTAAATCATTTATAAATATATTAAAAAGCAGCGGTCCTAGCACGGACCCCTGAGGAACCCCACTAACTACCCTTCTCCATTGTGAATACTGCCCATTTAACCCCACTCTCTGTTTCCTATCCTTCAACCAGTTTTTAATCCACAATAGGACATTTCCTCCTATCCCATGACCCTCCAATTTCCTCTGTAGCCTTTCATGAGGTACATTGTCAAACGCCTTTTGAAAATCCAGATACACAATATCAACCGACTCCCCTTTGTCCACATGTTTGTTCACTCCTTCAAAGAATTGAAGTAAATTGGTCAGGCAAGATTTCCCCACACAAAAGCCGTGCTGACTTGGTCTCAGTAATCCATGTCCTCGGATGTGCTCTGTAATTTTGTTTTTAATAATAGCCTCTACCATTTTCCCAGGCACCGACGTCAGACTCACCAGTCTATAATTTCCCGGATCTCCCCTGGAGCCTTTTTTAAAAATGGGCGTTACATTGGCCACCCTCCAATCTTCCGGTACCACGCTCGATTTTAAGGATAAGTTGCATATCACTAGCAGTAGCTCCGCAAGCTCGTTTTTCAGTTCTATCAGTACTCTAGGATGAATACCATCCGGTCCTGGAGATTTGCTACTCTTCAGTTTGCCGAACTGCCCCATTACGTCCTCCAGGTTTACCGTGAAGTCAGTAAGTTTCTCCGACTCGTCCGCTTGAAATACCATTTCCGACACCGGTATCCCACCCAAATCTTCCTCGGTGAAGACCGAAGCAAAGAATTCATTCAGTCTCTCCGCTACGTCTTTCTCTTCCTTGATCGCCCCTTTTACCCCTCGGTCATCCAGCGGCCCAACCGATTCTTTTGCCGGCTTCCTGCTTTTAATATACCGAAAAAAAATTTTACTATGTTTTTTTGCCTCTAATGCTATCTTTTTTTCATACTCCCTCTTGGCCTTCTTAATCTGCGCCTTGCATTTGCTTTGACACTCCTTATGCTGTTTCTTGTTATTTTCAGACGGTTCCTTCTTCCATTTTCTGAAGGCGTTTCTTTTAGCCCTAATAGCTTCCTTCACCTCACTTTTCAACCACGCCGGCTGTCTTTTGGACTTCCGTCTTTCTTTTCTAATTTGCGGAATATGTATGGCCTGGGCCTCCAGGATGGTATTTTTGAACAGCGTCCAAGTCTGTTGTACAGTTTTTACTCTCTCAGTTGCCCCCCTAAGTTTTTTTTTTACCGTTCTTCTCATTTTATCATAGTCTCCTTTTTTAAAGTTAAACGCTAACGTATTTGACTTTCTGTGTACAGTTACTTCAAGGTCGATGTCAAAACTGATCATATTATGGTCACTGTTATCAAGCGGCCCCAGTACCATAACGTCCCTCACCAGATCATGCGCTCCACTAAGGACCAAGTCTAGAATTTTTCCTTCTCTCGTCGGCTCCTGCACCAGTTGCTCCATAAAGCTGTCCTTGATTTCAAACATGGCTGCCTCGCCCTTGACTCAAAGATCTCTTCCTTTGAAGAGTCTGAGTTTCTAGCAGCCTCAGCTTACAAGAAGGTCCCACAGGAGTGCTGGGGAGGGATCCGGCAACCTGGGTGTTACACCCCCGAGGCACCAAGAGACTCCCTTGGACCTCTGCCTCAAAGAAACAGGCTCAAATAAGACAAGTACACAGAAGGGAAAGCTAAACCTCTCTTTTTTTTTTAACAGAATGACTAAAATAAGGAAAGAAAGGAAAAGAAGTTAGAGACTGAAAGGGCTCACCACCTTCCACCTGATGGAGACTCAGGATACTGGATCTTTCTATTCCTGGCAAGGGCTCTTATTGGCTCTCGCTGATGAGTGAGAATTCTCAGTCTCCACCTGCTGGAAGGTGTGCACAACCCATCAGTTAACTGCTGGGCCAGTCCGGAGGGACGCTTAAGGAACTGCGCACAAAATTTATTTGTACCTGTTTTTTAAAAATGATTTTAGTTTCTAACCGCTGACCTTTGGCAGACAGTATATAGCTGACTAGGGGGAGGTATTATTTATTATTATTTACTGCATTTGTATCCCACATTCCCCCACCTATTTGCAGGCTCAATGTGGCTTACATAGATTTGATAACATTGTCATAACAGGATATCGGATACATTTAGTAATGTGTAGCGATTAAGGAAGGGGTGAGGGAGGAAGGAAGGGAGTTGTTAGGGTAATTATGGAAGGTGTGCGTTCATAGTTGAGTGGACTTAGTGAGGTTATAGGTTCTCATTGTAGGCAAACACACACATTCACAATCAGCTGAGAGGAAATGCCTGAAGAGGAGTTTGGTTTGTGAGTAACCCTTGCCTGTTATTCTTTTCACGCGGTTTTCATTTTTGAACCTTTTTTGCTCACCCCCTTATGGGCCTCTTATCAAGCCGTGCTAGTGGCTCCTGGTGCAGTAATGCTGACAAAGCCCATTCAAACTGTCAGCATTGCTGAGTGGGGAACCACTAGTGCAGCTTGATAAAAGAGATCCTAATGGCCTCATTTTCAAAGCACTTATACTTCTAAAGTTCCATAGGTTACTATGGAACTTTGTAAAGCTAAGTGCTTTCAAAATATGTCTCTTAGTGTTATTATCTTTGTATTCTTAGGATGTTTGGATAAAATGTGACTATTAGGGGAAGTTTATTATTTATCCCCTTTTAGATAGGTGTTCCTTCTTATTTTTTTTATGCACAGACGCTGGTAATGCAGATGATGTTACTTTTTTTGTAAACTTTTAGTATCTGTTTTTCTTTGTATTAAGCATGTAATACACAGGACATATTTTACATTTTCTAATTACATTTAACAATAGTTTTTTAAGCAAAGCAATGTAAGATATTCTTTTTTGCACATATTCCTCTAAAATTTTCACTCTGTTTATGTACAGTTTTATCATAATCTTTCAGCATGTTTGCTCAGCATTATTTTTAGATGTGCTGTATTGTTACTTTGCGGCCACAAGTTCTTTCTTTTATTATTATTTATATATTTTTGGTTTGTCTTACCTGATAATTTTATTTCCTTTAGTCACAGCAGATGAACCCAGAGAAGGGTGGAGATAGAGAGAACTGACCTGTACTCTGTCATATTGGACAGTGTGCTCCTGGAATCCTCAATATTTCTCATAACAAAGCATAGGAAATAAAAGGTGAAACAATACATCTCCTTCCACACAGATCCAACAGTCTTATAAACAGAACCCTGAAAACCAAAAAAAACAACAACAGATAAACCAAACCAACAAAGTTGCAGCTTGCACTTCAACAGACACCCAACTCCAACTAGTTATGTCCACTTCGGCTCGGAGTGGGAGTCTAGATTCATCTGCTACAACTAAAGGAAAGAAAATTATCAGGTAAGGTAACATTTTTTGTTCCTTAGCATCAGAAGCAGATGGGATGTAGCAAAGCAGTACCTAAACAGGGTGGGATGTCAATACTCCCGCCACCATAACTGAAGCCCCAAACACCACCTCCATGCAAGTGGCCACATCTACCCAATAATATTTGACAAAAGTACGTGACACCCAAGTCACCGCCCTACAGATTTCATCAAGAGCCACCAGACAACACTCCACCCAAGATGCTGCCAGCACACATGTGGAATACACACGAAGCCCCGCTGGCACTATGAGACCCGCCAGGACATAAGCTGACGAGATAGCATCTTTAATCCAATGAGAAATCGTCACTTCAGAAGCCGCACCACCTTTGCGAGGCCCAGAAAATAGGACAGATGATCTGAACGGCAGAAATCATTCATAGTAGCCAACTACTGCAGAAGAATGTGCCACACAGCCAGCAAACGCAACTAGGGAAAATCCTCCAGAGACTGGTCTCTGAAACGAAGGCAGAAACAAGGGCTGATTCAGATGAAAGGCCGAGACCACCTTTGGGAGAAAAGACGGTACGGTATGCACCACGACTTTTACCTCAGAAGAAAACAGAAAGGAGAGAGAGCCTAAAGCTTCAACACTCTCCTTGCGAGTGTGACTAGAAACACCGATTTCAGAGTGAGATCTTTCATGGTGACCCTCCACAAGGGCTCAAAGGGCACCCCTTGTAATGAATGAAGTATCAAATTAAGGTTTCACGCTGTACTTGGTTGAAACAGTGGGCGGCAAAGTCACGTAACTCCCTTAATAAACCAGAGAACATCTGGATGAGACGTCAGGAAGGAACCAGAAACCTGGCCACAATAACAGGCGAGTGCTGTCACTTGCACTCGCAGCAAGCTGACCCACAAACACTTCATCAAACTCTCTTATAAGAAGGATAAAATCTGCAATAGGGAAGCTTGACAGGGAGACCAAGCTCAAGAGGAAAAGAAGGCCTCCCAAACTCACCAAACCCGTGCGTAAGCCGCCGAAGTAGACCACTTCTTAGTGTGAAGTAAAATAGCAATAACCCGAGTACCTTTTTCTTCCTCAATCTCGACCACTCAAGAGCTAAGCTGTAAGACCAAAGGAGGAGGAATCTTCTATAACCAAAGGACCCTGGCACAGGAGCCCCAGAGCCGGCGGAAGGGCTGATCCACCAACAGCTTCATCAGATATACGTACCATGGCCGCTGAGGCCAGTCCGGTGCGACCAACAGCATCTGGCCTCGATGTTGTCGAATATGACAAAGAACTTGCCCGATGAGCATCCACGAGGGAAAAACGTAGAGGAGGACTGACTCCTGCCATGGCTAAAGCAAAGGGAGACCAAGCTCTGGCGGAGCAGAAGATCTCAAAAACTCGCCAAACCCATGCGTAAACTGGCGAAATAGACTGCTTCTTAGCGTGAAGCAAAATAGCAATAACCTCAGAGTACTCTTTCTTCCTCAATTCCGACCGCTCAAGAGCCAAGCTGCAAGACTAAAGGGGAAGGAATATTCCATAACCAGAGGGCCCTGGCAAAGAAGTCCCAGAGCCAGCGGAAAGTCTGATCTACCAACGGTGTCTACAGATCTGTGTACCACAGCCACCAAGGTAAGTCCAGTGCTACCAGCAGCACCTGGTCTTGATGCTGTCGAATATGACGAACTTGCCCGATGAGCGCCCACAGGGAAATACTTAGAGGAGGACTGACTCCTGCCATGCCTGAAGCAAAGGGAGACCAAGCTCTGGCGGAACAGGTGGTCACAAAAATTTGCCAAACCCATGTGTAAGCTGTCAAAGTAGACTGCTTCTTAGAGTGAAGCAAAATAGCAATAACCTCAGAGTACCCTTTCTTCCTCAATTTTGACCACTCAAGAGCCAAACTGTAAGACCAAAGGGGGAGGAATCTTCCATAACCAGAGGACCCTGGCACAAGAGTCCCAGAGCTGGTGGAAGGGCTGATCTACCAACAGCGTCACGAGATCTGAGTACCACAGCTGCTGAGGCCAGTCCAGTGCAACCAGCAGCACCTGGCCTCGATGTTGTCGAACATGATGAAGAACTCGCCTGATGAGAGCCCACGGGGAAAAACGTAGAGGAGGACCGAATCCGGCCATGGCTGAAGCAGGGTATTGATGCCCTCCGACCCAAAGCCCCTTCTCCTGCTGAAAAACCTGGGGTCACCATGAAGTCCATTACTGGAACCCCCCATTTCTGTACGATTAAGCCTAAGGCCGCGCCTGAGAGTTCCCATTCCCCTGAGTCCACATTGTGCTGACTGAGAAAGTCGGCTGTTACATTCTGCGCTCCCGCTACGTGGGTGGCCAACAGCTGAGATAGATGTCACTTCACCCAACTCAGCAGCAGGTCCGCCTCACATGCCAGAGCAGTGTTGCAAGTGTCCCCCTGGTGGTTGATGTAAGTCACCGTCGTAATGTTGTCCAAGAACACCCGAACCAGCTCCCCCTCCACCAGGCGGACGAGCGCTCGAAGAGACAGGCGCATCACCTGGAGTACAGTGATTGATCGACCATTGGGACTCAGCCACCAACCAGAGTCCCTGGGCATACTGGGACCAACAACGCGCCCCCTACCCAGAGAGGCTGGCATTGGTGATCACCACCACCCAATCGAGAATGGCCAATGGAACTCCATGTTAGATTGTTTGCTCGCAACCACCAGGCCAAACTGGCCTTTGCTAATGGCAGCCACCAGAGGTGTTGCTCATAATCCTGGGAAACCGGTGATCACCGGCTCAATAGGAAGAGCTGTAAAGGCCTCACGTGAGCCCGAGCCCATGGCACCACTTCCAACGTTGCCACCATGGACCCTAGCACCTGCACATAATCCCAGACTCTAGGCGCGGGAGACCACAGTAGCCAAACATGTGTCCGCAGCTTGTCCCATTGCTGGCTGGGCAAAAACATCTTGCCCTGCACGGTGTCGAAATACACTCCGAGATACTTGAGAGATTGAGATGGCAGGAGCCAACTCTTGTTCAGGTTAATAACCCATCCTAGAGATTGCAAGATGTCCATGACCCTGGCCATCACTCTCACACTCTCTCGCCGAGGTGACACCCTGATGTCAAACATCTAGTTAAGGGTGGACTCTGATGCCCTCCTTCTGCAACACAGCTACCACCACCATGACCTTGGAAAAGGTTCAAGGGACTGTGGCCAGACCTAAAGGGAGAGCTCAAAACTGAAAATGCCGGCCCAGGACTCCCGTCCTATCCCTGCGAACAATCCCGGGACGTCTCCAATCTCGTCTCTATTCCCCTCCTTCCCCCCTCCTCCCTCCCCTTCTCATGCGCTTTGTGGAATGCCCACTCAGTCTGCAACAAACTGTCTCTCACCCACGATCTCTTTATCTCTCGCTCCCTTCAACTGCTCGCCCTAACCGAAACCTGGATCTCCCCGGAAGGCTCTGCCCCAGTTGCAGCCCTCTGCCATGGAGGCTCTCTCTTCTCCCACACGCCCCGCCCAGTTGGCCGCGGCGGAGGCGTTGGGCTACTACTCTCACCCTCCTGTAGTTTCCAACCCCTCCACCTTCCGCAGTCTCACTGCTTCTCATCCTTTGAAGCCCATTCCATCCGGCTATTCTACCCACTACCACTCAGAGTGGCAGTCATTTACCGCCCCCCTGATAAATCCTTCCCTTCCTTCCTTACCGACTTTGATGCTTGGCTCTCTGTCTTTCTTGACCCCTCATCTCCGTCCCTCATTCTCGGAGACTTTAACGTACATGCTGATGACCTATCCGACCCCCATGCTTCTAAGTTCCTCACCCTAACATCCTCCTTCAACCTCCAGCTGTGCTCCACCACCCCTACTCATCGTGACGGCCATTGTCTTGACCTCGTCCTCTCCTCCTCCGGCTCACCCTCCAATTTCCACGTCTTATCTCTTCCTCTCTCCGACCATCACCTGATCACATTCACACTTCTTCACCCCCCCCCTCCACCCCGTCCAACTTTAACCACCACCTCCAGGAACCTCCAGGCTATTGACCCCTCCACCTTATCATCTACTATCTCTAATCTCCTCCCCTCCATCATGTCCTCCGCAACTGTCGACAAAGCGGTCTCCGCTTACAATACCGCTCTCTCCTCTGCTTTGGATACCCTCGCACCATCGATCTCCCGTCCCACAAAACGCACCAATCCCCAGCCCTGGCTGACTCCTTGCATCCATTACCTTCGCTCCTGCACCCGATCCGCTGAGCGCCTCTGGAGGAAATCTCGTACCCTTTCAGACTTCCTCCACTACAAATTCATGCTATCCTCCCTCCACTCCTCCCTATTCCGTGCAAAACAGGACTATTACACCCAATTGACCAATTGTCTCAGCTCCAACCCTCGTCGTCTCTTCACCACCCTTAACTCTCTCCTAAAAGTGCCCCCCGCTCCTACTCCCCCTTCTCTCTCTCCTCAATCACTTGGCGACTATTTCCGCGACAAAGTGCAAAATATCAACCTTGAGTTCACGACCAAGCCACCACCTCCTCTTCACCCTTTAACCCTCTCCCTCATCCAACCTACCCAGGTCTCTTTCTCCTCTTTTCCTGAGATCACCGAGGATGAAACTTCCCGCCTTCTTTCCTCCTCGAAATGCACCACCTGTTCCTCTGATCCCATCCCCACCAACCTACTCAACACCATCTCCCATACTGTCACCCCCGCCATCTGTCGCATCCTCAACCTCTCTCTCTCCACTGCAACTGTCCCTGACACCTTCAAGCACGCCGTTGTCACACCTCTCCTCAAAAAATCTTCACTTGACCCTACCTGCCCCTCCAACTACCGCCCCATCTCTCTTTTACCCTTCCTTTCCAAAATACTTGAGCGCGCTGTTCATAGCCGCTGCCTTGATTTTCTCTCCTCTCATGCCATCCTCGATCCACTTCAATCCGGTTTTCGCCCTCTGCACTCGACTGAAAATGCACTCTCTAAAGTTTGCAATGACCTGCTCCTGGCCAAATCCAGAGGTCACTACTCCATCCTCATCGATCTTTCCGCCGCGTTTGACACTGTCAATCATGATTTACTTCTTGCCACGCTGTCCTCTTTTGGGTTCCAAGGCCCTGTCCTCTCCTGGTTCTCCTCTTCTCTCTCCCACCGCACCTTCAGGGTACACTCCCATGGATCTTCCTCCACTCCCATCCCACTATCTGTTGGAGTTCCCCAGGGATCTGTCCTTGGACCCCTTCTCTTCTCAATCTACACCTCTTCCCTGGGCTCGCTGATCTCGTCTCATGGTTTTCAGTATCATCTTTATGCTGATGACACCCAGCTATACCTCTCCACACCTGACATCACCGCGGAGACTCAGGCCAAGGTATCGGCCTGTTTATCCGACATTGCGGCATGGATGTCCAACCGCCACCTGAAGCTGAACATGTCCAAGACCGAGCTCCTAAACCCACTTCTCCTCTTCCTCCACTCTCTATCTCTGTTGATAACACCCTCATCCTCCCCGTCCCATCTGCCCGCAACCTCGGAGTCATCTTCGACTCCTCCCTCTCCTTCTCTGCGCATATCCAACAGACTGCCAAGACCTGTCGCTTCTTCCTCTTCAACATCAGCAAAATTCGCCCTTTCCTCTCTGAGCATACCACCAGAACTCTCGTCCATGCTCTCATTACCTCTCGCCTTGATTACTGCAACTTACTCCTCACCGGCCTCCCACTCGGCCATCTATCCCCCCTTCAATCCGTTCAGAACGCTGCTGCACGTCTTATATTCCGCCAAAACTGATATACTCATATCACCCCTCTCCTTAAATCACTTCATTGGCTTCCGATCAGATATCGCATACAATTCAAGCTCCTCCTCCTTACCTACAAATGCACTCAGTCTGCGGCTCCTCACTACCTCTCCACCTATGTTCCCGCCCGCAACCTCCGCTCACAGGACAAAGCCCTTCTCTCAGTACCCTTTCTCCACCACTGCCAACTCCAGGCTCCGCGCATTCTGCCTTGCCTCACCCTATGCCTGGAACAATCTTCCTTTACCCATACGCCATGCCCCCTCCCTACCCATCTTCAAATCTCTGCTTAAAACTCACCTCTTCAATGCTGCCTTCGGCGCCTAACCGCTCGAGAAATATAAAATGCCCCAATCCATCCACCCTATCAGATTAACTGTTCACTCGTCCTCTAGATTGTTCACTTGTCTTTAGATTGTTCTCTTGTCTTTTAGATTGTAAGCTCTTTGAGCAGGGACTGTCCTTCTGTGTTTGAATTGTACAGCGCTGCGTAACCCTAGTAGCGCTTTAGAAATGTTTGTTAGTAGTAGTAGTAAAGGAAACTCTGATGGGCAGACCAAATGGGAATATGCACATATGCCTGTTTGAGGTTTAATGTTATGTTGTTATGTTATATGAGCTTATTATCCACAAATACTAGTATATAGTTCATTGTGGATTACATTATCATGGAAAAAAACGTATCTTGGATGAAATTATCATAATCATGAAAAACAGATTATAAACATAATTATACTAAGTGTTCTTGAAACAAAGTGGTTTTAAGTACTTTGCAAAACAACTTATAGTTTCTGAGCATGTGCATTTCCAAAGGTAAAGAATTAAAAAAAAAAACACAATTAGTGGAGAGAGGTGTTAAAACATCTTCTTAAATCATATTAAATACACCAAAGGGAACTTTAGCAACAAACGGTCACAAGCGATCATATTGGTAGTCGAGCTGCCGTTTCAAAGCAGAACGAGCTCAGACAGATACGGTGGTGCATCGCCATAAATAATTTTAAACACAACTGTAAATAACAAACTTAATCCTAGCTTCCCCACTGGCAGCAATGCACTTTGACCAACAAAGGAGTGGCAGGCGAAAATTTGCCATCTGAAAAAAATTAAGCGTGCCGCTGTATTTTGACTTATTTGCAATCGCTTTATAAGCATTTTAGAACAACCGTTGTATATATTACAATAGTCTAGTCTAGATAAGGTCAAAGCCTGAACCAATAGTCTTAATTTATCAAGGTGAAAGTAGTTTCGAATAGTTTCCTCAATGTATCACTTAGTTACAGATTTCACACTTTAGAACAAAAATCAAAAGAAAATGTATTTGTTCCAATTGAAAATTACCTGGGAAACTGAGTTGAGCTAAAATTTATTTTTTTTCTGGGTTCAGTTTCAATCTATGATTGGAAATCCAATCCTCTATGTTAAGTAGTAGTAGTAGTACTCTATAACCTGTACGCAATTTCCAATTTCTTCAATGTGCTACTCCAATCATCATGTCCCGGTACTAACAAAGTGATATCATTGGCATAAATAAAGAATGAAATCTTCAACTTTTCTAACTCCAAACCTAGGGGTTGGAGCAGCACATTGAACAATGATGGAGACATCCCCATGCAATCGGGGATCCAATACATAGAAGGAACACCAGCTTTTTGCACTTTATGTTTAAATCATTTTTATTGATGACAGAGAAAAGAACAAATATAGTACCAGACATATTGACACAAATATCATCAAATACATTTCCAAATTTCCTGCATCTTCCCCCCTTCCCACCTAACCCATCCCATATTGTACTGATCTTATCTCTAAGCTGGATCTATTAATTAACCAAATTATCAAATAAGATACAGTTCCAACATTGTCATCCTGTGGCATACAAAAAAAACTAGTAACTACAAATTATCTTACCAATTATCTTAACTCATAATAAACTCCATCTTTACTCCTTCTCCTCTCTCCCCCAAGAATGTCAAAACACCCAACCTTCTAAACTACCAAACTTGAAATCAACAAACAGACAATAACCGCATAGCCCCTTACCCATCCCACCCCCACCTTCCCTTAAAGTTCAAAGCTTAGAAGCCGGTGTCACTTCTTTATGATGGCTATAGGTGCTCGGGTGGATTCCGAACTCCATGTCAGTTTTTGCAGGATCTTCTGTTTAATAAAGGGTTGAAGTGTGTCCCAGTATCTTTCCCACACCCTGCGAAATACAGTCTTCTCTTGTTCTGAATGTGCAGATTGACTAAGACCACACAATTCCAGGTGCAGTAACTCAGTCATCTTTGTTCTCCACAAGTCTTTTGTAGGTGCCTGAGAGTCTCTCCATTGAAGCAGAATCACTCTCTTCCCAGTCAGCACTGCCCTTCGGAGGAAACCAACACATCCCGGTGGAATCGGCTTTGCAAGTGTATATATATCGAACAACAGAAGCGGGGTGTCCCTCACACGCTTCTTCCAGCAGCGGCCTATTTCTGCCCTAATCTGCCTCCAAAATGCTCGAATCCGCGGGCACAGCCAAAACATATGACTCAAATTTGCCATATGCTCCCCACACCTTGGGCAGTCTCCTGTTCCAAAGCCCGCCCGCTTTGCCCTAGCTGGCGCTATGTAGGCCCGTGTGGCAAACTTGTATTGTTGCTCCCAGTGCCGAATAAATGCTGATCGATGAAGAATGGATAGCAAGAAACTTTGTAGCATATCCGCTGTGAACTCAATCTCTAACTCCTGCTTCCAGCGTTCTGCTATTTTACGGTAGTCTATATCTTCCGTTGAATCTAAAAGGTATCTATGATGGTAACGTAATGGCACAGCATTCTGGGATCCCAGTGTGAGCGCCGTCAAGATCGTTTCTTGTACATCCTCAGTCAGATTGACGGCTCCCAAGGAGTGGGCGTGTTTCACCTGGGCATGCGCGTAAAAGTCTGATGAGGTCAATCCAAATTCTCCCTGCAAATCCACCAGAGGCTTAACCTGCCCATTCTCATCTAGCAATTGATATAAATAGTGAACCCCTTTCCTCCTCCAAGAATCAAAGCACTTTGCCGTAGATCCATCTGGAAACTCCGGATTCAGACTCAATGACACAAACGGAGTAGCTTCCGCTGCAAATCCCTGCCTGCGGCACAGCCAACGCCACATCGCCCTGGCCGAACGCACAAAACAGTTCAAAGGCAGCTGTCCAGCAGGTCTTATTTTTGGAGTGTGTACTAAACAACTTAGATGTACCCCGGGCACCAACGAGGCCTCCAGCTGGGTGTTCGTGAATTGGTGGCTTCCCACCAGCCAGTCACGCACATGTCTCATAGAGCAGGCAATGGTTAGGTATCTAATGCTGAGTAATCCCATGCCCCCATGCACCTTAGGTTTGCATAACACATCTAACGCTATTCTAGGGCGTTTATTATTCCACAAAAACTTCCGCAGAACTGCATTAAGCGCCCTCTCCTCCCTCCCACGCAGGTACAGTGGCAGCATCTGAAATCTGTACAGCCATTTAGGCACTATGATCATATTGAAAAGAGCAATGCGCCCCGTCAAGGAGAGGGGGCAAGAGTCCCACATCCCCAGGAGGCGCCTATGTCTGCCAGCAACGACTGTACATTTTTCCTATACAATGTAGACATATCAACCGGGACAACTACTCCCAGGTACTTAATCTGGCTCTCCGCCCACTGGAAGGGAAAGGGACCTGTCCAGCTAGTTCTTGTGGTGAGAGAAATTGGAAGCGCCAAAGATTTTCCTAAGTTTAGGCGAAACCCCGATAACGTCCCGTACTGCCCAATCACCTCCAACAATCGGGCCACCGAGTTCTGCGGGTCCTCCACTAGGAGTAATAGGTCATCTGCATACGCCAGCAACTTCACCTCCCCCCTGCCCACCTTCATGCCCCGAATTCCGGGCTCCCTACGAATAATGCACAGCAAGGGTTCCAACGATATCAAGAGGGGGCAGCCTTGTCTCGTTCCCCGCCTTATCAGAAATTCCTGAGTTCTAACCCCGTTTACCAGTAGCTTTGCTCGTGGATCTGCATATAGCATACTAAGCGCCCGCAAAAACCAGCCCCGTAAACCCAGCCACTGTAACGTTTCAAACATAAAGGGCCATAGTACCCTATCAAAAGCGCGCTCTGCGTCTAATCCAATCACCAAACCCGGGGCATCTTCTCCTGAAGCCTCCATCAGGGCCGCCAGCAGTTTCCGCACGTTTAACACCAAATGCCTTCCACGCACGAATCCCACCTGTTCTTCCCCGATTACAGATGGGAGCACGCAAGCCAGGCGCTCTGCCAAAATTCGCGAAAGGATCTTAACGTCCACATTTATAAGTGAGATAGGCCTATAAGAGGCCGGATCTGTTAGATCTCGCCCTGGCTTGGGGATCAGGGTGATCAGCGCCTCACTGAGGGAGCCGGCCTCTCTCAGTCGCTTCCTCAAACAGACCCATCAGTGGCCCCACCACTTGTTGTTTCAGCAATTTATAAAATTCACCCGAAAACCCATCAGGACCGGGTGCAGAGTGCATTTTCAGGGCCTGTATTGCCCGTATCACTTCTTTTGCAGTTAGGGGGGAGTCTAGGGATGCTATCTGTTCTCCCGTTAATTGCGGCAGTTTGGACCGACGCAGATACTCGCAAATCGAATCCCGCATCCCTCTCTCAGGCTGCACCCCCGAGTACACCTCCTCAAAATGCGCTCAAAAAATCTCCGCAATTTCCTCCTTAGCCTAGTCACTACATGCAGTCCACAGGATCCCCTAATCAGCCGTGCCATCATGCCTCCCGGACGATCCCCAAATCTGCTCAGGTTATACCTACGGACCACTGTCGCTCTCATTAATCTCTCCTGAAGCAGGCTATTTAATTCTGTCCGCACAGCAATAAGGGACTCAAAGCAGCCCTGAGTGGGGTGAGCGACATACCGCCTCCTTGCTTGCTTTACCCTCCTCTCTAATTGTACCAACTTTTGCGCAATCTGCCGATTCCTCCTACTGACATATGCTATCGCTTCTCCGCGCAGTACCGCTTTTGCGGCAGACCAAAAAAGGCCTGCGTTATCTACGTGCTGTGCATTATTCAATAGGAAGTCATCCCACCTGCTAGTCAGATATGCAGCGAACTCTGGAGAAGAATAGAGATATGCCGGAAATCGCCAACCCCCGGACGTTCTATAATAGGACTGAGGTTCGAGGTCTACCCAGATCAAGGCGTGGTCCGAGATCTCGTCAGGACCAATAGTAGCACTCAAAATCTGGGGAAACATCTGCTGCGAGACAAAAATATAATCAATACGGGACTGGGTCCCGTGGGCCCTCGAGGTGTGCGTAAAATCACGCTCTTCCTCATGTAACAATCTCCAAGGGTCCACTAAACCCAGCCCCCCACAAAAGGTCTCCAGCACGCCCGGTGCCCGAGCACCCCCTTTCGGCGGTCGGCCCGTCCTATCTAGCCCTGGCTCCATGACCTGATTCATATCTCCAGCTACAATTAATGGGTCAGAGCCATACCCCTGACATTTCGCAAAAAGGTCAGCAAAAAACTTTTTCTCTCCTGACTGGGGCACATAAACCGCCACCAGCAGTCGCGTGTGACCTTGCCAATTCAATTGCACTCCCACATAATGTCCCTCGCTATCTGCAAATAAGAATTTTGCCTTTATTGCTGCTGCCTTATGTACCAGGATAGCCACTCCCCCTCGCCTCCCCACTGCTGACGAGCAAAACACTTCTCCCACCCAGTGCCTCTTTAATTTTTGATGCTCTAATGGGGATAACCTAGTTTCCTGAATACATGCCACTCCCGCCTTATGCCGTTTCAGTGCACCCAAGATTTTTGCCCTTTTTGATCCCACCTACGTTCCAGGATATTAATCTAGTCCCTCCTCCCGGTAAATTAGCCATCATCCCTGTGTGTAATGTGTGGAGACAATTCACGCTGAACACAGTTCCGCAGGGGACCCAGCCTCCCCCCTTGGAATGCCCATCTCTTCTTGCACCTGATCTTGACAATTTGGTTCTCTTCTTCCACCCAAGCAACTTTCCTTGCAGTGATCACCGTCTGGTCAATGTCTTGAACCCCCAAACTCCAATCCCCCCTCCCCCTCCCAAATCCCTTGCTATCCTTATAAACTCCCTAACCCTCCCTCCCCTTTTCCAAACCCCTATGACCTGCTCCCATTTCTGCAAATGGGTGGTGGGGCTTCCCATGACCCCAGACCCCGGCTCCCCCAACTAGATCCTACATCAACACTGGAACTATGATGTATTACTCAGCATCAGCCCCAATGACAAACCTTTTGCACTGCATGTCACATTTCTTCTTGGACGCTTCAGCTGTTTTCAGGCTCCTTTTTCCCATTCTGACCATTCTTCTCCAGCTCCAGCACAAATGTTTGTGCCTCCTGAATGTCATCAAACTGTTTCCACCTGCCTTCGTGCTTGACTTTTAGGATTGCTGGATAGATCAACATGAAAACTTGTTGACGATCATGCAGTTTCTGACAAACAGGGGTGAACTTCTTTCTTTTCTCCTGCAGTGCAGCCGAATAATCTTGAAAGATGCGTATCTGTTGCCCCTCGTACTGCAGCGTATTTCGTTTTTGGCGGAAGCCTCTTAGTATCTCATCTTTATGCACATAATTGTGCACTTTTACGATTACCGTCCATGGAAACTGCCTGCCTTCCTGTCTCCGACCTATGCGGTGAGCCCTTTCCAAGCAGAGCTTCCCCACATGGTCCGAAAGCGCAAATTCCTCCGCCAACCATCGTTCCAGAACTTCTGGCAACAGGCGATCATTCACTGATTCTGGCAGCCCCACTATGCGGAGGTTCCCCTGCCGCGACCTGTTCTCCAGGTCTTCCATTTTTACCGCCAGGGCTTCAAGTTTAGCGGCCATTTTTTTTTCCCTTTGCATCGCGGGGCCGGCTGCATCCTCGACAGCGGAAACTCTTTTCTCCAGCTCCCCAGTTCGCTGGATCGTGTCCATGAGGAGCGCTTCAAAGTTGGACATCTGGGTGTGTATCTTTTCGAGCTTCGGGTCCAATGCGGCGCCCATCGCATCGGTAATCTGCTGTACTTGCTCTGTGGTAAACGGGCCACCCCCACTCACCGGAAGGTCCTCAGCTATGGCGGCTGACGCCTTCGCTTTTTCTTTGTCTTTTTTTGCTCCTCGGTTCGCCATTGTCCGTGCTGGCGAACTCAAGTATTTGTCCATGGGGAGCTTGACTCAATCCTGCGCTGCTTTGGAGGAGTATAAGTTCCAGAAACTCAATCTAAAACTCAAATTAGAGAGCCGGGGCCCAGGAGATCGCGGGACCACGTCTTTCTCTCTTCAGAGCATCACGTGACCCCCCCGCTTTTTGCACTTTATAACAACGAGTTGTTAAAAACCCTCTGAACCAACTCAAAACCTTCTCACCTATATCTACATTGCTCAACCTGGTTAAACGCAGCCAACAAGCCAAATCAACTAACACTGTAACCACGACTAAGAAAAATTTTACTCTGTGCAATGATAAAAGTAATCACTGTTTTGGTACCATAGTTTTTTCGAAAGCCAGATTAAGCCAGATGCAAAATATTCTTATCATCTAAATACTCATTTAGCTTTTCAGATACAAATCCCTCCATTAATCTAATAAATAATGGGATCAAAGCAATAGGGCGATAATTACTCACTGCTTGCATATTACCTCCACTAGAACATTTTAAAACTGGTGTTATGTGCAATATTTCCCCATCTTGTTGGAAAATTGTCACTTAATAAACAATCATTAACCCAATTTGTCAATAAGGACAGAAAAGTGTCATTAGCTGATTTTAATAAGTATGCTGGACAGGAACCAAGACCGCAATTAGATTTTATAAACCTATTTAACAATTGTCTAACTTGCTCTATCTCCAGAGCTTGAAAATTATTCCAGATATAATCAGCTGAAATGTTATCTAACCTATCTGATACAGCTTGATGTCTAACTATAGCAGTAGGTAGCTGTTGTCGAATTTTAGCAACCGGAGCACAGATGCACTAAACAAGCACTTAACGAGCCATTAACGAGCAAATAGTAAACCCTGGCATGCACTAAATACTTTTTTCCCGACGACGGTAGCACTAACCTTTTCCGATTGCCTTAACGCTGGAAAACGGTGGAAAATCTAACAAGAGAGAGGTCTGTACCTCTCGTTGGGGCTGTGCGGGATTGGAAAACTTCATACAATGTAAAAAAAAAATAATAAATCGGGGGGGGGGGGGGGGGGGGGGGGGGGAGGGCAAAAATGGCCAAGTGCTCATCATGGACGACCATTATGGGAGTGCTCCACCCAAAAAAACAGCCCAAGTGCTGAAATCAAACAGGCTCTGATGCAGCAGACTCTTTTTTGGACCCCAGAATAATAAAAACGTCTTTTTTGGCCGTACTTCACTCAGCTGAGAGACCTGGAAGTCTCTGAGCCAATCACAGCGCGTTTAGCTTGGCTGAACGTGTTGTGATTGGCTCAGGGACTTCCAGGTCTCAGCTGAGTGAAGCACTGCCAAAAAAGACGTTTTTATTATTAAGGGGGCCAAAATAGACTTTTTTTTTGGATGGGCGCCCATTTTGGTCACCTTCCCCCTTTGCAATAATTAAAAACTGCAATAATAAAAACCTCTTTTTTGGCAGTGCTTCACTCAGCTGAGACCTGGAAGTCTCTGAGCCAATCACAACGCGTTCAGCCGAGCTAAACGCGCTGTTATTGGCCTCAGAGACTTCCTGGTCTCTCAGCCGAGTGAAGCACGGCCAAAAAGGATGTTTTTATTATTCCGGGGTTGAAATGTCCAAAAAAGAGCCTGCAGCACTGGAGCTTGTTTGATTTTTTTTTTTTTTTTTTAATAAAGCTTCGCTTAATCATTATTTCCCATGGTTACTGCAGCAGAGGTGGGACCTGAGGAGATCTCAGATCATGCTACAATCTGGTTAGATCTGGAGATGCCTGTAGATAAGCAGGGAGGTGGGGGCTGGAGATTTCCAACGTTTCTGTATAATGACCCACACTTTAAGACATTTTTATGTAAAAAATGGGAAGACTATAAAAGGAATAATAGTGAGCACGCTCGGGATCAACCTAGTTTATTTTGGGCTGCCTCAAAGGCGGTTCTAAGAGGGGATGTTATTGCCTATTGCAGTAGGAGGAAAAAGAGTAGATTGGCAAGTATCTGCAGCTAGAGCAAAAGTTTCAGAGGGCAAAAAGGAGACATGCAAGTAGGCCTAACCAGACAACATTGGACGAACTAAAAGCAATACAGACTACATTGAATACTTTATTACATGTGCGAAAGACACAATCATCCCTTTATTATAAATATCGGTTGCAAAGATTTGGGAACAAAACAGGAGCCCTTTTTAGCAAGGACTATCAGAAATTGGGGAGGACCCCGGGCGATATCTGCCTTGCGGGACGCACAGGGGACGCTCACCAACTCTAGAGAACGCTTAGAGCAGATGTTTACCGAATATTTTTCGGATCTATATGCAGCCAGCCCACAAGAATCTAAGCAGCAAATGCAAACATTCTTAGCGGGGCTTGGTTTACCCAGGTTAACGGACCTAGAAATAGAAAAATTAAATGCCCCACTGACTATACTCGAATTTCAGCAGGCCATTAAATCCCAGAAACTCCGGTCAGCACCTGGCCCTGACGGGTTTACAGGGGAATATTACAAATTGCTTCCCCCCAATGCGTTGTTGGCCTTGCTGGATTACTATGAGGATGTAAGTTCATCGGGGTCAGTTTCCTCAGTACACTAATGAGGCGCTGATCACGTTGATCCCCAAACCTGGGAAAGCAATGGATCGAGTGGAGTCCTACCGGCCAATATCGTTGTTGAACGTCGATATAAAATTACTTGCCAAAATACTAGCTAGCCGGTTGGTGGATATTTTACCTAATCTAATAGGTCCAGAACAGGTAGGATTTGTGCGGCAGAGACAAGCAACACAAAATGTACGTAGGCTGCTACTGGCCATGGCAACCTGCTCGGGGGAAATGTGCCCAGCATTGGTTGTTGCCCTAGATGCCAAAAAGGCATTTGACCAGGTACGATGGGACTATTTATTTTGTGTATTAGGTCAGATGAGATTTTCGGGATGGTATTTACAAGCGCTCAAATCCATGTACTCTCATCCCACAGCAAGAGTGCTGGTCAATGGACTCCGAGAAAGTGAGTTTAAGATAGAGAAAGGCACTAGGCAGGGTTGCCCCCTCTCGCCCTTGCTCTTTGTATTATCTTTAGAGCCCTTACTGTGTGCACTCCGAGAGGAAGATAAAATTGGTGGCGTTTCCCTAGGGGCCCGATGTATCAAGGTGCTGGCATACGCGGATGATCTCCTGCTGACCCTGACGGGTCCAGGGCGGTCTGTAAAAGAACTGTTAGATAAAATTACACAGTATGGACAACTTTCAGGGTTTAAATTGAATTTATCTAAGTCAATTGCGATAGGAATTGGAGCAGATCAGGGGAGAAACTGGGGAGACGGGCTCCCTTTTCAGCAAGCAAAGGACCATATAAGATACTTGGGAGTAGTGATTCCGGCAGATCTCAACAATTTGTATGATCTTAACATTAATAGACTTTTGAGGGAGACGGAAACTAGCCTTGAGGCGTGGGCCAGGCTCCCTCTTTCGTTATTGGGCCGCATTGCTTTATTTAACATGATCATAGCTCCCAGGTGGTTATATGTTTTACAAATGTTGCCATTGTATTTAAATAATACTCATGAACGAAAGTTGAGGGCTATGACACAGAAATTCCTCTGGCGGGGCAAAAAAAGCCCGTCTTGCATTTACCACACTCTGTTTACCAGTGGAATATGGTGGACTGGGGCTGATGAACATAAGATATTCAAATATTGCTAGTGGTATGAGGGCCATTAATGACTGGTTCCGAGGCACGAAAGATTTCACAGACACTCCACTGGAACTTGAGTTTACAAAGGGGATTCACTTTAGCAATTATTTACATTTCTCTGGGATTCCGGTGCCTCGTGTTCTGCAACAGACAAGGATTATGCCATGTGCAGTGGCAGTCTGGTAATGGATTTGCAAACTCCACCACTTTTCTTCGAAAGTGACTCCATACCTTCCGATTTGTGGCAATGTAGCATTTGTTCCGGGACAGATATATACAGTGTTCCATAGGTGGAAGAGAAGGGGAATGGAGTACCTATTGCAGGTAATTAATAGAGAAGGACATATAAAGTCATTTACCGATTTACAAACAGAGTATGGGATACCACAAAAAGAAAGATTCTTTTATGAGCAATTGAAACACTATCAGGCTCATTTTCAAAGCACTTAGCCTCCCAAAGTTCCATAGAAACCTATGGAACTTAGCCTCCCAAAGTGCTTTGAAAATATGCCTCTATGTGACCTCATTGCCTTGGGAGTCCCTGGCAGAAGATGTGCAAGAAGAATTATCATCGGCATTCTCCCTTGGGGCCCAGCAGAAGGTGCCCCTATCTTATCACCACCGCCACATAAAAGACACAGCAGAAGAGCCAGATTACTCGCGTTTGGCCCGACTGTGGACAATAGATCTCCGCACTGAAGTTAGTGCAGCCCAGATTAGGTCCCATGTGTTGTCAATAAGACGAATTACATACCAGTCTATACATTGGGAATTACAATACAAGTTTGTGCTGCGTGTGCATGTGCCCCCCAAACGAGCATTTTATATGGAACTCTCTCCTTGGGGGGAGTGCCCGAAATGCAGAGCAGAAGGAGCAAACTTGGGGCACATGTTTTGGCAGTGCAGAGAAGTGGAGAGATTTTGGAAAGATCACATCAAATATGTAAATTCAATTTGGAAACAAGGTTGGACTTACAACCCAACCCTTTTATTCGGTCATCTTATAACTAGTTGCCCCACAGCTAAGGGCTTTGCATCATTTGCCCAACGTGCTATTGTTGTGGGCAAACAAGTAATATTAACAGAGTGGTTATCGATGAGAGGCCCGACATTACAGCAGTGGAGGACACGCATGTTGTGGATGTTGCGTATGGAAAGAATGGGCGTGGCTGATATCAATTCACAAATTGGAGCACAATTTCAACAGCGGTGGACCCCATTTTGGAACACTCTAACCCCATCTGCACGTAGCTATCTTTTGAACTTATAATAAGCATACAATAATATACAGAGAGAAGAATGACAAGAATAAGGAAAGGTGGGAGGGGGGGGAGGGAAAAAGGGGGGGGAAGGGGGGAGTTTGGGGACATAAATGAAAATGGATGGTTAACAGATGGTTAATAGATGTACTAAAGTTATTGTTCTGTTTTTGGAGACTGTGAACCAATAAAAATGGTTTAAACATAAAGCTTCGCTTAAAAAAAAAGTCCATTTTGGGCGGCCTCCCCCTCCCCCCGCAATAATAAAAACATCCTTTTTGGCCGTGCTTCACTCAGCTGAGAGACCTGGAAGTAAGGGAGGGACATCCAAGTAAGTAGAGTTGTGGCGAGTGTTTAGAGCACCGGTCTTGTAATCCAGAGGTGGCGGGTTTAAATCCCACTAATAGTTTTGTTAAAAAAATTAAAAAGGACGAGCACTTGGATTTTTTTTCCACTTTTTTAAGTTGTATGAAGTCTTTATTGAACATTTATCAAAACAGCATAACAAAATACAGCACTCCAGAACAAGTAATAGCATAACTGATCAGCTCTAGGTCTCTTTCAGCCAATCCCAGCGCGTTTAGCTGTTACCAGTATCAGCTAAACGCGCTGTGATTGGCTGAGAGAGACCTGGAGGAAGGGACGTCGAGAAAGTTTTGATTTGTGTTCTCTCACGTCCCGATTTTCTGGGCTGGAAGGCTCCTCCGTATCATCGGGTTAGTTTTTATTCTCTTGTCTCTGAACTGTACATTAGCTAGTAGCCTGTAAAAGAACGTCTTTTTAGAGGGAGTTTTTTTTTATAGTGAAGGACGTCCATAAAGGACGTCCTTGGCATGCGCAGAGCAGCCAGCATAACACTTGGCTACTCTGCGCATGCTCGACCGCCGATTGGCCGACTGTTTAATGATGGAATAGAGAATGCAAGTGAGCTACAACGAGCAGCTCATTTGCATTCCTATTCCTTGACGCATGCCCGTTCCTTTGCTAAGGGAATCGGTAAGGGAAGGGCTCTAACGATTGATTAGTGCATCTAGCCCCTTGTCCCTGAAATAGCAAGCTAACATATCTGCTGTTGGTGTACCACTAGTATTTCCTAATCTTACATCATCAGTATGGGAAAATTAGGTTATTACCTTGGTAATTTTCTTTCCTTTAGTCATAGCAGATGAAGCCATTACGTATGGGTTGTGTCCATCAACCAGCAGGGGGAGATAGAGAGCACTCAACTTTTCACAGTGCCTCATGGCCAGCCAGCTCCACTGCTTCTTCAGTATTTGAAGCTTCCAAAGCAGTATGGCAAACTGCAATGGGAATAACATGAACTTTCCTCACAGCGAACGATGGCCCCTTAACAAGGGCATGAACTCAAAAGGAGGGAATGAACACATCCTCCTGGAGGGAATAAACTCGTCCTCCTTATTGTATAACTGGAGGGGATACACGCAACCTCCTGGAGGGAATAAACTCATCCTCCAAAACATAAACTGGAGGGAATGGACTCATCCTCCTATAAGTGAACATGAATCCTGAAGACTGTTTTCCAACTTTCTCCCAAGGAAGGAACTTCAGGAAACAAGAACAGAACCTGAAAGATTCACAGCATACAGACAATCATACAGGGAGGGCTCATGGCTTCATCTGCTATGACTAAAGGAAAGAAAATTACCAAGGTAAGAACCTAATTTTCCCTTCCTTGTCATCAAGCAGATGAAGCCATTACGTATGGGATGTAACAAAGCAATCCCTATATAGGGTGGGAACAGGTCACACCACGCGCTAGCACTTGTGCTCCAAAACGCGCATCCCTCCTAGCAGCCACATCCAGCCTGTAATGTCGGGCGAAAGAGAGCTTAGAAGCCCATGTTGCTGCACTGCATATCTCTTGAGTGCTCCAGTTTCAGCCCAAGAGGAAGAAATCGCTCTGGTAGAATGCGCCTTAAAGGCTACAGGCGGAGACCGGCTGGCAAGCAGATAAGCTGAAAAGATAGTTTCTTTGAGCCAGCGGGCAATAGTGGCTTTAGATGCTGGAGACCCTCTGCGAGGACCTGATAGCAAAACAAACAGATAAGTACATAAGTAATGCCATACTGGGAAAAGACCAAGGGTCCATCGAGCCCAGCATCCTGTCCACGACAGCGGCCAATCCAGGCCAAGGGCACCTGGCAAGCTTCCCAAACGTACAAACATTCTATACATGTTATTCCTGTAGATCCTGAAAGAGATAGTAACTCGCAGATACTGCAGCAGAGTCCTGCGCACATCCAACAGGTGCAACTGCCCAAAAGATTCTGGAAACTCCTCCTTATCAAAGGAGGGCAAGAAAATAGGCTGGTTTAGGTGAAACGCTGAAACCACCTTAGGCATGAAGGAAGGCACGGTCCGAACCATGACCCCGGACTCTGAGAATTGCAGAAATGGGTCTCTACAGGATAGCGCCTGGAGCTCTGACATCCGTCTCGCTGAAGAAATGGCCACAAGAAAAACGGCCTTTAGTGTCAAATCTTTCTCCGATGCTCGCCGAAGCGGCTCAAAAGGAGAAGCCTGCAGGGCCTTCAAAACTAGCCCCAGGTTCCAAGCTGGACAGGGTGCTCGCGCGGAAGGCCAGAACCAAAGCACCCCACTAAGAAACCGTGCCACATCTGGATGAGCAGCTAAAGACACGCCTTCAACCTTACCACGAAGGGAGGCCAACGCTGCCACTTGCACCCGCAGAGAATTATAGATCAAGCCTATTTGTACACCATCCTGCAAAAAGTCCAGAATCGGCGAGACAGGAGCCCGCATGGGTGTGATCGCTTTTGAAGCACACCAAGACTCAAACTGGCACCAAATCCTGGCATAAGCCACGGAAGTGGAACGCTTGCGGGCCTGCAGGAGAGTGGAAATGACTGTGTTTGAATAGCCTTTGTCCCTTAATTGCGCCCTCTCAATCGCCATGCCATAAGACCAAAGCGGCAGGCGTCCTCCATGGCTACCGGCCCCTGTGACAACAGGTTCGGTACCAGAAGTAAAGGAAGGGGAGCCTCCACTAGCATCTGTCGGAGGTCCGCATACCAAGGCCTCCTGGGCCAATCCGGGGCGATTAGGACCACTTCTCCTGGGTGCAGCCGAATCCGCAGGAGCACGTGCCCTATCAAGGGCCACGGAGGGAACACATATAGCAGGCCCGGAGGCCAGGGCTGAGTCAAGGCATCCAACCCTGCCGAGCAAGGATCTCTCCGTCTGCTGAAGAAGTACGGGACTTTGGCATTTGAACTTGTCGCCATAAGATCCATCAAGGGCTTGCCCCATTTGGCACATATCTGCAGGAATACTTCGTCTGCTAGTTCCCATTCTGCTGGATCGATCTGATGCCTGCTTAGATAATCGGCTTGCATGTTGCTCTGACCTGCAATGTGAGCTGCCGACAGAAACTGAAGATGCAGCTCGGCCCAGTGGAAAATCTGTTCGGCCTGCGCGGCCAGTGCTCTGCACTGAGTGCCGCCTTGTCGATTTATGTAGGCCACTGCTGTCGTGTTGTCCGACATCACTCCGACAGCCAATCCTTCCAGGGTCACTTGAAAGGCCAGAAGCGCCTGAAACACTGCTTTCAACTCCAGGCACCTGATGGACCACTCCGACTTCTCGGGTGTCCATAGACCCTGGGCACGCTTCCCCTTGCCCAGCCCTTCAGGCTGGCATCTGTCACTACTAGACACCAATCGGGGAGCGCCAGCGGCATTCCTTGCCGCAGCATGCTGTCTGAGAGCCACCACTCCATGCTGAGTCGGGCCGCAGGGAGCCAAGAATGTCTGCATTGATAATCCTGAGAAACTGGAGACCATCTTTGAAGTAGGGAATACTGTAGAGGTCTCAGGTGCTCTCTCGCCCAGGGCACCACTTCCAATGTGGCTGTCATCGATCCCAGCAGCTGGACAATGTCCCAAGCTCGCGGTCGGGGCATCCTCAGGAGCAGACGGACCTGATTCTGAAGCTTGCACCGCCTTAGCTCAGGTAGGTATACATAGCCCGAGTCTGTGTCGAACCTGGCCCCCAAATATTCTAGAGATTGCGAGAGGATCAGGTGACTTTTGGCCTAATTGATGACCCAGCCTAGAAATTGAAGTACTGAGACCACTCTGGCTGTAGCTTGATAGCTCTGTTACAGAGTCTGCTCTGATGAGCCAGTCGTCTAGGTACGGGTGAATCCTGATACCTTCTCGCCTGAGCAAAGCGGCTACTACCACTATTACCTTCGAAAAGGTTCGGGGAGCTGTGGCGAGGCCAAAAGGCAAGGCCCGGAACTGGAAATGTTTTCCCAACACCACAAACCTCAGAAACTTCTGGTGCGGGGGCCAAATTGGTATGTGCAAGTAAGCTTCTTTCAGGTCTAGAGACGTGAGAAACTCTCCTGGCTGTACCGCAGCAATGACGGAGCGCAGGGTTTCCATGTGGAAATGCCGCACTCTCAGGGACTTGTTTAATTCTTTTAAGTCCAGAATAGGGCAAAAAGACCCACCTTTTCGCGGCACCACAAAGTAGATGGAGTATCGGCCGTAGCCGTGTTCGGCGGGAGGTACCGGGAACACGGCCCCTAACTGAATCAGACCTTGCAAAGTCTCCTCTACCGCCGCCCGTTTGGCGGCAGAACCGCATCGGGACTCCACAAACACGTCTCTTACTGGGGCATTGAATTCTATTCTGTAGCCATCTCTGATCAGGTCCAGAACCCACTGATCTGAGGAAATATTGGCCCACTCCTCGGCAAAGAGAGAAAGATGTCCTCCGATGACAGGAAGCGAGGAGAGGGCCGGTGCACCATCATTGAGAGGGTCGTCCCTGAACTCCAGGCCTAGAGCCGGTGGCTGCGGAACGCTTGTCCGAGCGAAAGGAGTTCCTCTACTGAAAATGGGCATGAGAAGTGAACCCAGCAGAACGCCCTGGGCAGTACCTTCTAGCTTCACGGAAGCGAGGTCTATAAGAGGAGTGGACCGCCTGGCCCTTAGAGGAAGGCCTCGGCCTATCTTCGGGCAAGCGCTGGGGTTTAGGATCTCCCAGGCCTTGAACAATTTTCTCCAACTCCTCACCAAACAGGAGAATGCCTTGAAAGGGCAACTTCACTAACCTTTGCTTAGAGGCCATGTCCGCTGCCCAATGTCGTAGCCAAATAAGACGGCGAGCCGCCACTGCTACTGCCATTTGTTTACATAAGTACATAAGTACATAAGTAGTGCCATACTGGGAAAGACCAAAGGTCCATCTAGCCCAGCATCCTGTCACCGACAGTGGCCAATCCAGGTCAAGGGCACCTGGCACGCTCCCCAAACGTAAAAACATTCCAGACAAGTTATACCTAAAAATGAGGAATTTTTCCAGTCCATTTAATAGCGGTCTATGGACTTGTCCTTTAGGAATCTATCTAACCCCTTTTAAACTCCGTCAAGCTAACCGCCCGTACCACGTTCTCCGGCAATGAATTCCAGAGTCTAATTACACGTTGGGTGAAGAAAAATTTTCTCCGATTCGTTTTAAATTTACCACACTGTAGCTTCAACTCATGCCCTCTAGTCCTAGTATTTTTGGATAGCGTGAACAGTCGCTTCACATCCACCCGATCCATTCCACTCATTATTTTATACACTTCTATCATATCTCCCCTCAGCCGTCTCTTCTCCAAGCTGAAAAGCCCTAGCCTTCTCAGCCTCTCTTCATAGGAAAGTCGTCCCATCCCCACTATCATTTTCGTCGCCCTTCGCTGTACCTTTTCCAATTCTACTATATCTTTTTTGAGATACGGAGACCAGTACTGAACACAATACTCCAGGTGCGGTCGCACCATGGAGCGATACAACGGCATTATAACATCCGCACACCTGGACTCCATACCCTTCTTAATAACACCCAACATTCTATTCGCTTTCCTAGCCGCAGCAGCACACTGAGCAGAAGGTTTCAGCGTATCATCGACGACGACACCCAGATCCCTTTCTTGATCCGTAACTCCTAACGCGGAACCTTGCAAGACGTAGCTATAATTCGGGTTCCTCTTACCCACATGCATCACTTTGCACTTGTCAACATTGAACTTCATCTGCCACTTGCACGCCCATTCTCCCAGTCTCGCAAGGTCCTCCTGTAATCGTTCACATTCCTCCTGCGACTTGACGACCCTGAATAATTTTGTGTCATCGGCGAATTTAATTACCTCACTAGTTATTCCCATCTCTAGGTCATTTATAAATACATTAAAAAGCAACGGACCCAGCACAGACCCCTGCGGGACCCCACTAACTACCCTCCTCCACTGAGAATACTGGCCACGCAATCCTACTCTCTGCTTCCTATCTTTCAACCAGTTCTTAATCCATAATAATACCCTACCTCCGATTCCATGACTCTGCAATTTCTTCAGGAGTCTTTCGTGCGGCACTTTGTCAAACGCCTTCTGAAAATCCAGATATACAATATCAACCGGCTCCCCATTGTCCACATGTTTGCTTACCCCCTCAAAAAAATGCATTAGATTGGTGAGGCAAGACTTCCCTTCACTAAATCCGTGCTGACTTTGTCTCATCAGTCCATGTTTTTGTATATGCTCTGCAATTTTATTCTTAATAATAGCCTCCACCATCTTGCCCGGCACCGACGTCAGACTCACCGGTCTATAATTTCCCGGATCTCCTCTGGAACCTTTCTTAAAAATCGGAGTAACATTGGCTACCCTCCAGTCTTCCGGTATTACACTCGATTTTAGGGACAGATTGCATATTTCTAACAGTAGCTCCGCAAGTTCATTTTTTAGTTCTATTAATACTCTGGGATGAATACCATCAGGTCCCGGTGATTTACTACTCTTCAGCTTGCTGAACTGACCCATTACATCCTCCAAGGTTACAGAGAATTTGTTTAGTTTCTCCGACTCCCCCGCTTCAAATATTCTTTCCGGCACCGGTGTCCCCCCCAAATCCTCCTCGGTGAAGACCGAAGCAAAGAATTCATTTAATTTCTCCGCTACGGCTTTGTCCTCCTTGATCGCCCCTTTAACACCATTTTCGTCCAGCGGCCCAACCGACTCTTTGGCCGGTTTCCTGCTTTTAATGTATCTAAAAAAGTTTTTACTATGTATTTTTGCTTCCAACGCTAATTTCTTCTCAAAGTCCTTTTTTGCCCTCCTTATCTCCGCTTTGCATTTGGCTTGGCATTCCTTATGATCTATCCTGTTACTTTCAGTTGGTTCTCCTCTCCACTTTCTGAAGGATTGTTTTTTGGCTCTAATGATTTCCTTTATCTTACTGTTTAGCCACGCCGGCTGACATTTAGTCTTTTTTCCCTTTTTTCTAATACGTGGAATATATTTGTCCTGAACCTCCAGGATGGTGTTTTTAAACAGCATCCACGCCTGATGCAAGTTTTTTACTCTGCGAGCTGCTCCTTTCAGTCTTTTTTTCACCATTTTTCTCATTTTGTCGTAATCACCTTTTCTATAGTTAAACGCTAGCGTACTTGATTTCCTAGTTTCACTTCCTTCAATGCCAATATCAAAACCGATCATATTATGATCACTGTTATCAAGCGGCCCTCGTATCGTTACCCCCTGCACTAGATCATGAGCACCACTAAGGACTAAGTCTAGTATTTTTCCTTCTCTTGTCGGCTCCTGAACTAGCTGTTCCATGAAGCTGTCCTTGATTTCATCAAGAAATCTTATGTCCCTTGCGTGTACAGATGTTACATTACCCCAGTCTATATGCGGGTAATTGAAATCCCCCATTATTAGTGTTGCCCAGTTTGTTTGCGTCCCTGATTTCCTTTAACATTTCCGCATCCGTCTGTTCGTCCTGGCCAGGCGGACGGTAGTACACTCCTATCACTATCCTTTTCCCCTTTGCACATGGAATTTCAATCCACAGTGATCCCAAGGAGTGTTTTGCTTCCTGCAGAATTTTCAATCTATTTGATTCAAGGCTCTCGTTAATATACAATGCTACCCCTCCACCAATCCGATTCACCCTATCACTACGATATAATTTGTACCCCGGTATGACAGTGTCCCACTGGTTATCCTCCTTCCACCAGGTCTCAGAGATGCCTATTATATCTAATTTTTCATTTAGTGCAATATATTCTAACTCCCCCATCTTATTTCTTAGGCTCCTGGCATTCGCATATAGACATTTCAAACTATGTTTGTTGTTCCTAAGTACATCATGCTTAGTACTTGACAGTATTAATTGGCAATCTTTTGTCTGATTTTTATTGTTATTTAAAGATACCCGATCTACTACAATCTCTTTTGCAACCTCACTATCAGGATACTCTATCTTCCCTGTTATGGTGATATCTTTGAAAGATACCTTATCCCGAACCATGCTCTTTTGAGCGACTGTCGGCCTTCCCCCCATTTCTAGTTTAAAAGCTGCTCTATCTCCTTCTTAAACGCTGATGCCAGCAGCCTGGTCCCACTCTGGTTAAGATGGAGCCCATCCTTTCGGAATAGGCTCCCCCTTCCCCAGAATGTTGCCCAGTTCCTAACAAATCTAAAGCCCTCCTCCCTGCACCATCGTCTCATCCACGCATTGAGACTCTGGAGCTCTGCCTGTCTCTTGGGCCCTGCGCGTGGCACAGGTAGCATTTCAGAAAATGCTACCCTGGAGGATCTGGATTTCAACTTTCTACCTAAGAGCCTAAATTTTGCTTCCAGAACCTCTCTCCCACATTTTCCTATGTCATTGGTACCCACATGTACCAAGACAGCGGACTCCTCCCCAGCACTATCTAGAATCCTATCTAGGTGACACGTGAGGTCCGCCACCTTCGCACCAGGCCGAAGCTCTGACAATATCATAAAGGGCATCAGCCAAAAAGGACAAGGCCGACTCCAGCCGCGGAGCCACATCCGAGAAGGGCTCCGCTCCATCTCCGGGCTGTTCCACTGCCTGTTGCAACCACGCCAGGCAGGCTCTAGCAGCATAACAACTGCATGCAGACGCCCGAACAGTAAGACCTGCAATTTCAAAGGACTGTTTAAGTGCTGCTTCCAGCCTACGGTCTTGTATATGCTTCAGGGCAACTCCTCTTCCACAGGGAGGGTAGTTCTCTTTGTCACCGCAGTGACTAGGGCATCTACTTTAGACATTGCAAAGCGAGCCAAATGCTCCTCACGCAGAGGGTATAATTGCCCCATAGCCCTGGAAACTTTCAAAGGTCCCTTGGGGTCAGCCCACTGAGCGGAAATAAGCTCTTGGATGGAGTCATGCAAAGGAAAGGCTCGAGCAGGCTTTTTGGTACTAGCCATCCTAGGATTCACAGAGGAGGCCGTGCCACTGTCAGGCTCTTCAAAAGAAAGGACCTATAGGGCATCTGAAATAAGCGCTGGCAGCTCATCACGGTGGAAAATCCTCACCGCGGAGGGATCATCCAGATCCTGTGGTAATTCTGCACCTGACTCTGGCTCCTCAGACCACGAAGGCCTGCCAGAACTCTCCGAATCCTCACAGCCCGACCACGGGGGGGGGGGGGGGGGGGGGGGGGGAAGGAGGTGCACCACAATCTGAAGGAGAATTAGCCCTTCTACACATTTCTTTATGCCAATTATCAGGGAAAATAGCCTCAGCGGGCAGTCCCAGGCCAGAATCCACCGGGGGGGGGGGGGGGGGGGAGACAACAGAAGGGGCCTCAGACGACCCTTGAGGGAGAGCTCTTTTCAGCATGTATGCTTTATGCAATAACAACACAAAATCAGGGGAGAAAAACTCGCCCTGGGCACCCAGATCCCGTCTGGGGCTAGCCGCTCCCTGAATAGCCTCAATTCGAGGTCCCCCCCCCCCCCCCCCGAGCTCAGGGCTCTCCGTCTCTACGGAGGCCGCGCCATGCAGAGAATTCAAAATGGCATCTGCTGCCAGCTCTGAGCGGGAAGAATCATCGCTCGCCATGCTCGGGCCGGCTCTTACACCTGTACAGCACGATTTACAGAGCCCCGCTGCTGATTTGCGCTTGCCACACCGGGAACAGCGCTTTACATTCTCTGCAGCCATCGCCGAAAACGGCGGGAAAATTCAAAATGGCGGTTTCGCGCCAAAAACACCCCGATCGCGGGCCCACCCCGGAGGAGTTAGAAAACACTCTTACCTCACCGGACCGAGTATCACAGCTCCGGTCCCATAGAAGAATCAAAGGAAAACCTCTGTTCCATTTTTTTTTTTTTTAAACGCTGTGAGGAAAGCAGAGGTAATAAGAACTCTGGAGGCTCAGATGAGTGGGAAAGGCAGGGAAAGGCGAACCAATGTGCTTGCATCCACTGAGTGGGAAAGGACAGGGAAAAGCAAGCTAATATGTCCACATCCACGGGGGCATGGGTAAGGCAGGGAAAGGGCTAACCTATGTGCCTTCAAAGTGAAGCTGCTATAGCCTCTAACACCCCGGCTAACAACTGGCAAGCCAGAAGCCACCCCCAGGCAGATTTTTGATGGAGCTCGAAGAAGCTGCAGCCACCCTGCTTGGGGAGATAGAGAATACTGAAGAGGCAGAGGAGCTGGCTGGCCATGAGGCACTGTGAAAAGTTGAGTGCTCTCTATCTCCCCCTGCTGGTTGATGGACACAACCCATACGTAATGGCTTCATCTGCTTGATGACAAGGAATTGTAAGATTGTTTATTAAACAATCTATCTGTATCAAGTGCAGTTTCACCTATTAGATTTGAATAAAAATCCTTTTTCTTTCTCTCAGTTGTTTATACAAAAACAATTTTCTCCAAGCCCTATCACACCTTCTACAATCTTTCTTGAGAGCCAATAACTCGGCATCAAACCATCCATTCATCCATTCAATTTGCGAACACTTCTTGTTTTCAACTTAAAAGGTGATATATTATCTAGTATAGTATTAGTTATATTTTGCCAATTTGTGTAAACAAATCATGAAGTTAATTCCTTTGATTCTTCCTCTAATTTATCCCAAACCTTGGTAGAATCAATCTTTCTTCTAGTGTGTATAACCATTTTATTGTCCTCTCTTTTGTGATTAGATTCCAACCATGAATTGTAAAATTTAGTAAAAAATAGTCTGTCCAAGACAATGGGGTATTAATGTTAAAACTAGACTCAGACTGAACAAGGCACAGTAAGAACATCTAAAGTATGACCTTCTTTGTGAGAAATGTAAATGCTAGGACATACAAACCTAAATCATCAAGAAAATTGAGAAACTCAGAAGCCTTTTTATTTGTACTGTTTTCAAGATGCAAATTCATATCACCAACAACTAAAGTGGACTGATAATGCATAGAAAATTTTAAAATAAATTCTTGAATGTTATCTTTAGACTTTAGCCACATATTTGGAAGACAGCATAAACATCCTACAAACGCTGAATCTTCAATACTGCAACCCAATATTTCAACTGAGGTAGATTTATCCAAAAAAAAAAAAAAAATTATCTATACAAAACTGCCAAACCTCTACCCCTTTTAACTTGCCTAGGAATATGTAAAATCTTAAACCCAGGTGAGCAAAGTGAGAGTAATCTAGGATCACCTTCCATAGAATACCAAGTTTCAGTTAAGAATACTAGACCTGCATCATATTCCTTAATCATATCCCTTATAATGTCAGCCTTCTGTACAGCTGATCTCACATTCACATACAAACAAGGCACAGGTGTGAATGAACATCACCAATGAATTGATAAAAATCAAATTCTTATTCCTAACAGTATTACCCTTCCGAGAGCGACCCATATACAATTTATCATACCTTTTTCCCCGGATTCTAGTTGGAATATGACTACATAATAATGAGGAACAATCAATAAGATTATCTAAATGAGATGTTCTTCTAAACCATGTGTTATGATTACCTCTATTGGATAACTGCTGGTCTGAAAGTAAGCTGGAAGTTGATGCGAGCGAAGAATAAAGACCATCAGGCCTGTCGAGGGTTGAGACGCTTGGAATTCTGCAGGTACAGGAGGTTCTTGTGGTCAGTGATGACTGTAAAAGGATCGTCCGCCCCCTCCTGTAAATGATGCCATTCTTGAGGGCCAGTAGTTCTCTGTCACGATTGTGACTATATTCCCTGTCGGACTTGCTTTGGGGTTCCTCCAGCTAAGCCAAGTCTGTTTGTAAATCCTGAAGCCTGTGTGAAAATCCTGAAATCCGTTCCAGTCCAGGCTAGTCTATTCCGGGATCCTGTTCCAGCCAAGCCATGCTTTGCTGTTGTTGCTGCCAAGCCCCACCCTTACTGGTGACCGCATCTGTAGTGCCTTCATTAAGCACCTGGGACCTTTCAGGCTTTGCCTTTGCAACAAAGGTCGTCTGATGAGTTGCTCGTCGGTGTTTGTTGCAGTGCTACCCTGCTTACTTCTTATTCCGGCTTGACCCTGCTTGTTTCCTGGAGTATTCTACTGTTGCTGCCTGCCTTTGACCCTGCTTGTTCTCTGGAGTATTCTACTGTTACTGCCTGCCTTTGTTCCTGCTTGTTTCCTGGGCTACTTGACTGTTTGCTGGCCGCCTGCTGGACCCTGCAGTTCTGGTTTTCCCTTCTGTCCCATAGTCCTGCCGGCTGCCCACACACAGGGGCTCAACTCCTGGGGAATGGCGGTCAAGCGCAGGTGAAGTCTAGCTGTTCCTGCCCTGCCTGTTCCAGCTTGCTCTGCCTCATCTGCAGCTTCAGTCCAGTGGTTCCAGTCCTGTTTTTACCAGTCCGTCTGTTCTGCCTTGTCTCGTGTTTGGGTGGTTCTCCTGCTGCTGCTCCTCGGCAGTGGTCCAAGGGCTCACAAGTCCAGGTTATCCATAGGAGTCCGACACTATCCCTGATGGTTTAATTTTGTTCGGTAGGGGTGAACTTGGAAAAGTAAAAAAACAGAGATGTGTTTCCCTGATTCAGCGGTTTGGGACAGGATGGCTCCGGCTCCTAGAGAAGATGCATCCACCTCTAGAATGAATTGCTTCTCTGGGTTTCTGGACTCTGCAAAACAGACAACAAAGCGCGCTTCAAGCGATTAAAGGCCTCCAGGGCTTCAGGGAACCAATTCTTAACATCAGCCCCCTTCCCAGTGAGGGCAGTTAACGAGCCTGTAATAATGGAATAATGATCAATAAATTGCCTGTAATAGTTTGTGAAACCGAGGAAGCGTTGCAGGGCTCGAAGCCCCTGCGGTTGGGGCCAATCTTGGATGGCTCGCAGCCTCTCGGGATCCATCTGCAGCCCCTTGGAGGAGATGATATACCTGAGAAAGGGAACGGACGTCTGATGGAAGGCACACTTCTCAAGTTTGGCAAAGAGGTGATTATCACGGAGACGCTGGAGGACTGTTCGAACATGTTTAGGATGGTCTTGAGGGGAAGCAGAAAAAACAGGATGTCGTCTAGGTAGAAAATTACAGAAGAGTACAAGAGATCCTTGAAAATGTGATTCATAAAATCCTGGAAAACTGCAGGGGCATTACATAAGCCAAAGGACATTATTCAATACTCGTAATGTCCTTCATGAGTGCTGAATGCCGTCTTCCACTCATCTCCCTTCCGAATCTGGATCAAGTTGTAAGCGCCCCGAAGACCAAGTTTCACGAAGATCACTACCCCTTGCAGGCGATCGAAAAGTTCAGAGATGAGTGGAAGGGAATACCGGTTCTTGATCACGATATCATTGAGCCCTCGATAATCAATATATGGACAAAGGGATCCATCCTTCTTAGAAACAAAAAAGAAACCCACTCCCGCAGGCAAGGTACAGGCTCTGATTAAACCATTCTTAAGGTTCTCCTGAATGTATTCTCTCATGGCTTGAGATTCTTCATGTGAGGGTGTAGGTAAATCCTCTGGGAGGCATCTTCCCAGGAATCAGGTCGATGGGGCAGTTAAAGCTTCTATGCAGTGGCAGAGTATCAGCCTCTTTCTTGTTGAAGACATCCAGAAAATCTGTATACTCTGAGGGCATGAGCGAGGTAGCCACCGCCATTTGTCGCGGTGAAACCTAGTCTAAGCATTTGGAGAAACACCCGGACTATGGTGTTCTTATTCCAGTTGATCCAAGGTGAGTGCAGTTGAAGCCACCGGAATCCTATGGTGATAGGATGAATGGATTGTGGAAGGACAATCTCATCGTGGTGCAGGATTCCCACCCGCAGCTGAATAGGAATCAAGATTCGGTGGACCTTACCAGGGAGTACCTCCTCTTGAATGGAGGTGACCTGCAGGACCGTTCTGATTGGCTGAGTGGGAATACCGAGCTGTTGTAGGAGGTTAGCATCGATGAAGTTCCCAGCAGCTCCAGAGTTAATCACAGCGACGGTAGTCACAGTGCCAACAGACCAGTGCAGTGTTACAGGTACCATCAACAGAAAATTGGGGAAGCTGCTGAATACGCCCATGGGGATTCCCCACACACCCTGGTCTTAAGTGCTTTCCCGCCTTATGAGGGCACTGAGCCAGGAAATGTCCAGGTTCTCCACAGTAGAGACAGTTTATTCTTCTGCCGATGCGCCCTCTCCTTTTCAGACACACGGTATCGACCTACCACCATGGGCTCCTCTGAACCTGGTACAATCAATGGTGCTAAGCCACCTAGACTACTGTAATGCAATCTACGCTGGATGCAAAGAACAAATTATTAAGAAACTCCAAACTGCCCAAAACACAGCAGCCAGACTCATAAGTACATAAGTACATAAGTAGTGCCATACTGGGAAAGACCAAAGGTCCATCTAGCCCAGCATCCTGTCACCGACAGTGGCCAATCCAGGTCAAGGGCACCTGGCACGCTCCCCAAACGTAAAAACATTCCAGACAAGTTATACCTAAAAATGCGGAATTTTTCCAAGTCCATTTAATAGCGGTCTATGGACTTGTCCTTTAGGAATCTATCTAACCCCTTTTTAAACTCCGTCAAGCTAACCGCCCGTACCACGTTCTCCGGCAACGAATTCCAGAGTCTAATTACATATTTGGAAAAGCGAAATACAAAAGCGCCAAACCCCTAAGAGAAAAACTACACTGGCTCCCACTAAAAGAACGAATTGTGTTCAAAATCTGTACCCTGGTCCATAAAATCATTCACGGC
The DNA here is from genome assembly GCF_901765095.1 of Microcaecilia unicolor. NCBI lineage: Eukaryota > Metazoa > Chordata > Amphibia > Gymnophiona > Siphonopidae > Microcaecilia > Microcaecilia unicolor. The sequence continues at coordinate 149,870,545 of NC_044041.1, read as the reverse complement.
GAGGCCCTGGTATATGTCAGACCTCTTAGACTTACCATCCAGGAACACAAAAAGATCAGCACGCTCATTCTTGAATCTCCACTACCCCAGTTGCAAAGGACTTAAATATAAATCAACATATGCATCCAGCTTCTCCTACATTAGCACGCAACTATGGAATGCACTACCAAATGTCATAAAAACAACGCACGACCTAACAATCTTCCGAAAATTACTAAAAACCAACCTGTTCAAAAAGACATACCACAATGATCCATCCTAAATACCAGACTACTACGTACTACCATTTATCATTTCTATAGCTCTACTAGACAACGAAACTCTTCCAGAACCAGACAAAACCAAACTCTCTATACCTGACTGCTTCAGTCACTCTGTCACTAATGAACGTTAACGCACTGCCACCTTATTTCTCACGCCGGAAATGAACTGATTATCTAACTTACTCTATAATTTACTCTATCATTTATGAACTTTAATGCAATACCACTTTGCATTTCTCATTCCGGAAATGGTGATCGCCATTACGGCATAATATAAGCCACACTGAGCCTGCAAAATGCTGGGAAAATGTGGGATACAAATGCAACAAATAAATAAATAAATAAATAAATAAAGCCTGCAAGGATTTCGTAATGAAGGCTGGGAGTTCCTCCTTATAGAACACCCGGACATCCTCTCCAACAAGCTCCCTCTCCTCCAGGTCTTCCAACCTATGTGAGGAGAGGGAAAGTGCAGACAAATTCCCGACCAAAGGGACCGGGGACAAAGTAGCAGGAGACGCCCCCTCCCCCATGTTTAAACCCTCCTTAAAACAAGGTCTTTTGGACCCACTAGCGGCTTGCATAGATGGAAGGCCCAGAAAGCTACTTCAGAAACCGGCTTTGCCCTTTTTAAGATGAAAGCTCTGTGTAAGAGCAATACAAATTCAGGGGAAAATGGGACCTCCATTTCTGTGCCCCTTGAATCTCTTGGAGGTGCCCAGCACTCAGTCCCCACAAGCGAAGCGCAACCCAAGTCCGCTCCAGGACTCTGTAAAACACTCCCCGATGCCAGCGTGGAAAACCAAAATGGCTGCTGACACCACATAGCAAGGGAAGGAGGATGTGCATCCTGAGTGCAGAAAGCACTCGCACCTAATTCTGCCGCACTGACAGGCTCCAAGGCTGAACACCCACCCGGCCAGGTCCTGATGCTGTTCTCCACTTACTACAGCGGGAACAGAATTTAATTAACTCCGTGGCCATCCCTGGGACTGACAATCCTGGCATTCCCCCACAGGAAGAAATACACTCATCCTGAGGAGAGCCCAGACGTCCTGGAAGGCAGTGCTGCAATGAGAGCCAATTGTGCTCACTCTCCAAAGAAGCTCAGAAGCACAAACAGTGCCAAAATCCACCAGACTGCGTATTTTTTTTTTTTTTTTTTGGTGGGGGGGGGGGTTGGGGGAGCGAGGTTTTGTAGAACAAAGGTGCTACAAGGAAGAAGAAGATGGTAAAGGGCTGGAGAGGATACTGGTGGAGGAGGGACCTGGCCTCACCAGGTGTTCCCGCTAAACCTGGCACCACTCAGCCTAGCACCCCCAAGCCTACTGAACCAGACATCTGGAACAGAAGCTGCAGCCAGATGAAGCCAGGAGCAGGTAGAAGCAAGTCCACCCGCCTGCTGGAGATAGAGAAAATTGAAGATTCCAGGAGCACATCATCCAATAAGTACAAATCAGTGCTCTCTATCTCCACCTGATGGTAGATGGTTACAACCCACCTGTCACTGGATTCATCTGATGATAAGGAAACGTTTTTTTTCTCATATATATATCCTCTGAATACAATTATATTTTGGTTTACTCCTGGCTGCTGTTCCTTCTTTGTACCCTCTAATTTTCAACATCCTATGCAAAATAGAGCTTTAAACATATAAAGATAAACCAAAGGAGATGGATCTGGCCTAGTGGTTCTAATCCCAGCTGTGCCAACCGGCTGCATGTTCCCACCATGGTGACAAATTTCAGAGTGTTCAGGACCCTAACTCAAACTGAACACATAAATGTAAGTGCCTAAGAAATGGGTGGCTATAGGGCCAGATTTAAGATGGGGGTGACTACCTTCAAGAGTGACAGCATACAAGGGGGGGGGGGGGCTCCAGTGTGCTCTTGCCTGGCTCCTATGGACCCCTGAAAAAAATCTTGATCTGACAACCACAGCACTAAGAACAAAAAAAAAAAGCACTACAAGAACTACAGCCCTACACGTGCTCACAGGACTTGCAGTGGGTCTGTCCCTTTCTTCCACGTGGGTTTGTTACTAAGAAAACCTATGCAAGGGGTGGGGCTGCCACAGGATCTTGATGTACACAGGGTCACAGGACTTGTGTTTTTTATTTTACTGTTGCTGTGATTACCCATTCTGTGTCAGCTGCAAATCTGGACGGAAGCATAGTGACATCACACCTTCAAAATTTGGCATCCTAGGCAGTTGTTTATGTTACTTACACCAAACTGGAGGCCTGGATGGCTATAAGAGCAGAGTTGAGGCATAGAAAAGTGAAGAAGTTAGCACTGATTTTCAGCACTACATACCTGACTTAGGTGCTTAAGGATGTTATTGTACAAGGCTTACGCTGTATTTACACACACAAATAGCAGTTTTAGAAAGCCACTAGAAACACCAAAGGAAAATTGACAGCTATCTCAATGTGCCTCAGTTCTAAGCTCTGGCTCAATCACTGACTCTATGATTGGCATTTGGATAAACTGCTTTATTCCCCTGTGCATCACTTCCTATATAATAAAAAGCACCTCCAACGTTCTGAAGCTGTTTCCGTGGCACTAAACCTTGAAGCATTCGTGCTCTCTGAATTGACGTCAGTATTTCCTGGTACGTCACATGGAAAAGCTGACCAACCAGAGATGGGAGGGCGGACACAAAAGCTGACCAACCAGAGGTGGGAGGGCGAGCGCACAGCGGCGAATGGATCGATCGTTCAGCGGACCTGCACACTGAGCTGTGAACTGCAGCGGAGGTCGGCCGGTTGGCGGAGGGCAAGAGATTTGGCCGGTATCATTAGGTGCAGGAGAGAAAGGAGCATCGCTGGGTGGCTGGAGGGGGAGGGGAGAGAGGAGCATCGCTGGGTGGCTGGAAGGGGGGGGGGCAGGGGAGACAGGAGATTCGCTGGGTGGCTGGAAGGGGGGGCAGAGGAGAAGAGCAACTGGGTGGTTGGAAGGGGGTCAAGGGAAAATGGAGAACCGCTGGGTGGCTGGAGGGGGGGCAGAGGCCAAAGGACAATCGCTGGGTGGCTGGAGGGGGGCAGGGGAGAGAGGAGCATCGCTGGGTGGCTGGAGGGGGGCAGTGGAGAGAGGAGCATCGCTGGGTGGCTGGAAGGGGGTCAAGGGAAAATGGAGAACCGCTGGGTGGCTGGAGGGGGGGGGGGCAGAGGACATAGGACAATCGCTGGGTGGCTGGAGGGGGGCAAGGGAGAGAGGAGCATCGCTGGGTGGTTGGAAGGGGGTCAAGGGAAAATGGAGAACCGCTGGGTGGCTGGGGGGGGGGGCAGAGGACATAGGACAATCGCTGGGTGGCTGGAGGAGGGGCAGGGGAGAGAGGACAATTGCTTGGTGGCTGGGGGGGGGGCAGGGGACAGAGCAGACACGCTCGCACCCAGCAGTCTCACTCTCTCTCACACACACACACACACACTCTCTCTCTCTCACGCACAGTCACTCTCACACACAGTCACTCTCTCTCACAGTCACTCTCACACACACACAGTCTCAAACATACACACTCTGACAAAAACCTTGCTAGCGCCTGTTTCATTTGTGTCAGAAAATATTGTCCATTTTCCGATGTAGTCATCTGGCATACACTTATGAAATGGCTGCATGTCTTGTGCCTAAAGCATGAAATTATGAAGCATGCTAGAATTTAAATGCAACTATTAGTAATCTAGGGTAGTAGTAACTCCCATGGGCATTGCCCTGCACCCACGGATGGTGTCATACTACTATTAACCCCTGCCCTTGGTGTCACCTGTACATGCAGAAGTGACTCACCAGCTCTGCTTTCTTCTGCTGGGTGGAATCTTCGAGGAAATGCCACCTGGTGATGGAAGCCACCATCAGAGGCCACATGGTCCATCCTCGCAGCACCAGCTACCACCCCAGGCCCAAGGATGGCAAAGATAGTCTCCTCCTCTGCTGAAAAGTTTTCTTCACCAGTGGGACCACTGCTGGCCCCAGCCCCCTGAGTGGAGTGGGGCACCCTTGCCAACTTCTCTTTTGTTCGACGTTTGAAGTCGTTCCAGCGCTTCTGCACCTCTTGACCTGTTCGCTTCCAACTGGTGATGGTGTTGATCTTGGTTGCAATGTTTTCCCACACCCGCCGGCGCTCTGCCACAGTCACCCGCCGACTTTGTGTGCCATACAGCCGACTGTAGTTGGCACGTACCTCCTGGATAAGAATCTGGTTCTCTTCATAGGAAAAGCGAGGTTTGCGCAGACGAGTAATTTCTTCAGTGTCTGCGGACATGACCACTGCTGCCTTTCTCACCCCCTTCTAATCTTACCCCCAGCCCTCCTCCACCCAGTCTCAATCTGGTGCAGTTTTTCACCTCTTCCAATCTCACTTCAATACCAGCTTCCCGCCCCCCTCTCCAATTTCAGTCTAATACCAGCACCTCACTCCAGTGCCATGTGCCCTCTGCTTTTCCCTCCAGTGTTGTTGAGTTTTTGTTTGTTTAAAAAAAAATTAACTCCCAGGTTTGCAGATTGCTTCCACTGTAAAATGAAACCAAAAAACAAATAGTTGTTTGGGAAACAAGCAAAAAAAAAATAACGACATACAAATATAATAACTGTCTGCAGTGTCCATCTCATGCAGCTAGAAGACCACAGTCCTGGCAAACACAAGCTGGCATCTACAAGGCAGACGGAAGAACTCAGGCGGTGGCAGGGAAAGAAAAAACGAGAGACAGGAGGGTGCCTTTCTTGTCTGGATTTGAGGTGGCCGACGGCCCCAGGCACCTCTTGGCAATGAAGTGAAAGAGAGACGGGCAGAGCTTATGTCTGCCCGTTGCCTGCTGCAGGTGGAGTGCCAGTCAGCCTCCTACCCTCTCTCGACCTCCCCTTCCTCCCGTGCAATCCAAAGGTCAATGATTAAAAGCCCCTCTTCAACCACAAGCTAAACTTTCAGTCAGACACAGAAGCCGTCCCAACCGAATCCTGTCAGTAAGTCTCAGTCACTGATGCTCACGCCTCACCCCCTTGCCTCAATGGCAGCTTGCTTCAGGGGCCTAGCCCCTTCCCCGTCAGGTCTCCGCGCTTCCACTATCCCAGCTCCCCTCCCCCTCTCTGCCTTTCCCAGACTGCTCCAGCCTGATAGCCCTTCCCCTCCCAGTCCCAGCTTGTTTCACTGTTCTCTTCTCTCCTCCCGCCTTCACTCCCAAAGCTCATCCCATTCCTCCATCCCCATACCCACTTCCATTCTCCTAGGCCTGCCTTTCCTCCTTCTCTCCTCCCGCTCCCTGCCAGTGCCCCCACCCCCACCATCTCGCCCTTGCAGCCCAGCACTAGGCATGCGCAGTAACCAAGATTCAGTGAGCGGTGCTCCCAACAGACTAGCTTGCTGACTGGTTACCATGGGAACCGGAACTTTCTTGCTTCCTGCAGATGGGGTGAGGTGGCTGATGGGGATGGTGCTGTTTCCGTCGCCAGTGAAAGCATTCTGAATGTATTTGTCTATTTGGGTTTAGATCGCACCTTTTCAGTTGTTGCTAGGTGAGTTACATTCAAATACAGTAGGTATTTCTTTGTCCCTGGAGGGCTTGCAAACTAAAATTTGTAGAGGGTTAAGTGACTTTCCCGAGAGCATATAGAACAGCAGGAGGATTTGAACCACAGTTTCATAGTGCTGTTTGTTTTGTCATGAATGAATTTTTTAAAATGTTTCCTTTAGGCATTTTTTCCTCCTGAAGTTTAGAGTAACTAATCTATAGCTGTCACCTCTTGTTTCTATTCCTAAGCACTGCTATGCATGGTGGAGGGGTTTGATAGACTTATAGTCTATCAAAAAGTATATAAATGAGAAATAACACTTTGGGAATCTTGTTTATTAAGAAAATGATCAAAACAACAGTAAGGTTTTGGTTTGCAAATCCGGGACCAAAGTGGACCTGCTAGCAGGCTGACTTCTAGGGTAGTATTATTTAGGTGGCAATGGCACAACAGGACAGCATCATCTAATTTCCACATTCTTACTCAAGTTGTGTACCCTACATTCTCCCCCTGCTGCTGCTATTGTACTTCCTGTGCTACTATGAGGTATTCCAAGCTGGCACAAGGCCTTGCAGTAGAGGCCTGAACTCAAGCGCCGACACCTTACACCCTCCCCCAGATGAAGGACTTCATGTCAGGGGAAGAATGGGAGGCTGTCTTTACTGTTTTCCAGCAAAAATTAATGATGATATAGGAAACAAGGAACTGCTTGCTATGAAATGGGCATTTGAAGAGTGGAAGGGGACCCAACGTTCTGTGATGGTATATACTAACTAAAAGTCTAGAATACATGTACTCTACTGAGAGACTAAGTCCTCATCAATCTAGATGGGCTTTAATCTTTGCTAGATTCAACTTAGTGATAGCATATTGTCTAGGATCAAAAATGGTAAAAGCTTGTGCCCTTTCCAGGAAAGGGGATGGGATTTGATATGCTACCTTTCTCTGGTTACAGTCAAAGTGGTTAACAGGTGCTTAGTTTGTAGTTGGGACAGTGGATGGTTAAGAGACTTGCTCAGAGTCACAACGAGTGGGAATCAAACCCAGTCCTGCTGGTACTCAGGTCACTGCACTACCATTAGGCTACTTCTCCACTTGTTTTACAACCGACACCCTTGAAACACATAATGGGGTCCCATTATACTGCATCTCTGTGAGGTGGCATGCAGTAACGGCGTGTCCACTAGGTGGACTAGGCAACTGCCTAGGGTGGCACAATTTAGGGGGTGGCATCAGAAGTTGTTCTTCAGATTCCCTTCTCCTTCCTTTCCTCAATCCATACCCCTTCCCACCCACCCCAAGACGTGTTCAGACCTTACACCTCCAGGGCAGCGATGCAGCATTCGGCAGCTAGCGAAAATGCATGGTGATTGGTGCGGGGGCCTTGAACATCCATGCATGATCAGGCCTGCTGGCTGCTGCCCCCTCTGAAATAAGAAGTTCAGAGGGGGCAGGAACCAACAGGATTTTAGCTTGCACAGATGCTGAAGGTCCCACGCTGACAACTGTATATCTGCTATAGCTGTTGACTGCTGTGTTGCTGCTCTGGAGGAAGGGAGGTTAGGCATGAACATCTTTTGGAGCAGGGAGGGAGTTGGAAAGACAGAAGGAAAGAGAGAGATGCTGGAGAACTGGTGATGAAAGAGAGATGCTGAAGACCATGGGGGGTGGGTGAGTGGTGGTGAAAGAGAGAGATGCTGGAGACCATGGGAGGAGGGGAGGGAAAGAGAAATGCTGGGCACTGTGTTGGGGGAGGGGCAGGACCCTGAGCTATGAGCCATCCCTTGGTGGTGGTTGGAGGGAGGGGTACACAGCTGAAGCTTCACCTAGGATGTCAGATACCCTTGGGCCAACTCTGTTGGTGTAGCAGTAAATGGCCTATCAAAATAATAAAGAACTACCATTTGTCATAAGAAGCAAAGCATTTGCGTGTGCCCCCCCCCCCCCCCCAGTGATACACAGAAACAATGCTGAGATTTCAGTTAGAAAAAAATATCTATTTAAGATTAATAGATCAAAAATTGACCATGCAGTATGGCTATAAACACTGTTTTTCAGTTGCAATCTGTTTCAGGAGAAGCTGACTTTCATATAGTATTCCATGCTTTAATTTTTTTTTGTTTGTTACATTTGTACCCCGCGCTTTCTCACTCATGGCAGGCTCAATGCGGCTTACATGGGGCAATGGAGGGTTAAGTGACTTGCCCAGAGTCACAAGGAGCTGCCTGTGCCTGAAGTGGGAATCGAACTCAGTTTCATATCTAGATTACTGTATGGGAAAAGCAATAGCAAAGTACCCTTTTCCCTTATTTGTCCTGTCTGTCTTGATTTAGATTGTAAGCTGTTTTGAGCAGGGACTGTCTTTTCTTCACATTAAATTGTGAAGCGCTGCGTACGACTGGTAGCACTATAGAAATGATTTATAGTAGTAGTAGTAGTAGTAATAGTCTGCCAAGAAACCATCATGCAAGTGGTGGCTCCCATAAGTTTGCAACTTGTTACTTATGTACATGAGGGCTACTTTACTTTTATTGCTGTAACATTACTTTGTGTGGCCTACCTGCATCTACTTTAAAATTGTTATAGTTAGTACAAAGTGCTGCTTTGCAAATCTTGCTAGGGAGTTCTCAATTCAAGCACATTACACCACCGCTGGTACCCCAGCACTAGCTACACTAGCAGCCAGTGGAATATAGGATACAATATAAGGAATTAATGGTAATATTGGCTATTCTCTGCTGAGTGCTCGATCCCCCTCCTACAACCTCATGTCTCTGCATATCCCCTTATAGCAAAATCACAAATTCCATATCATCAAGCTGATCAATCCATAGACTGGTGGGTTGTGTCCATCTACCAGCAGGTGGAGATAGAGAGCAATCCTTTTGCCTCCCTATATGTGGTCATGTGCTGCCGGAAACTCCTCAGTATGTTCTCTATCTCAGCAGGTGGTGGTCACACACAGCAGCAGCTCTGGCTAGGCCTCCAAGCCTAATTTTTAGGTTTTGTTGAGTGCCTGGGGTTGAGGGCTCTTCTTGAGCAAGTGCAAACCTGGTGGCGCCAGGTCCCTCCTTTTCTCCCCCCTCCCGCTGGCTCCGTTAAAAAAAAAAAAAAAAAATTTTTGAACGTCCTTAAAGGCGTTTATTTCGATGTTTATTTAAACGTTTATTGCAGCTACTCACTGGGACACCAGGTCGTTACAGCTCGGAGCGGAAAGCAGGTAATTTTTACCTTTTTATAGCGGGCAGGGGGTTCCCCGATTGATCTCCACGTGGCATATGACGTCGGAGGGCGAGGGCGCAAAGAGTCGCTCCCCGGATCGCTTAGGCGCTTCTAGAGGGGATGCGGGGGTCTTAAAGTCTGATTCGCCCTTGTTGGGTGACAGTTTCGTGACCGATGAGTGTCCCGGTCCTTCCTCCGGCGTGGCGGTTTTTTCCGCCATAAACGCCCATCCCCCGCTGCTCGCCTCTGCCATCTTGGCCGGCCACGCGGCTCGGACGGCTTCTTCGTGGGCCGCCCTTGAGGGAGACATTAATGCCATGGACGCCCTTAATTTGGGCGACGGCACCAAAGCGGCTAAAGTTAAGCGCCGTTTTTCCCGCGCGGCTCCTTCGCGGAGTGTCGCGCCGGACGCCATTTTGGATGCGCAGCATGTCTCTCCCCTGCTCTTGCGAGCGCCAGTTGAGGGTGCGTCTAGGGCTGTAGCCCAGGCTGCGGAAGTGCACAGTCTGGGGGGTTTCTCCCCCGAGTTTGTTTTGCTGCTGCATCAGGCCTTCCTTATGCAAAACGCTGCCCCTGCTCCCTCGTTTGGTAAAGAGGTTGAGGTCCCCGGAGGTAAACGCCCTCGGGTTGATTCCCAGGCCTTGGAGGACCTTGTCTCCTCCGATGTAGATGAGGGCAGCGTATCTGAGTTTTCCCAACGGTCCTTTGCGGATTCCTTGGAGGAGACGGATCCCCGCTCGGTTGGAGCGGATGACCCCTCTGCAGCGCGGCTTTTTAGCTCAGAGGATTTGCCCAACCTGTTAGTGCAGGCCATGGGCATTTTGAAGATTTCCTCTCCGGAGGACGTCTCTCCCTCAGCCCCTGTTGGCTCTGCCATTATGCTGGGGACGAAACGCCCGCCTAGAACCTTCCACGTGCATGATGCCATGCACACCTTAATTTCGGCTCAATGGGATGTCCCGGAAGCGAGCCTCAAAGTGGCTAGGGCTATGTCCCGCCTCTATCCTTTGCCTGAAAGTGAACGTGAGGCCTATCTGTGGCCTACCGTGGATTCTTTAATCACTGCGGTAACTAAGAAAACGGCTTTGCCGGTGGAAGGTGGCACGGCCCTAAAGGACGCCCAAGACAGAAGATTGGAGGCGGCCTTAAGGTCGTCCTTTGAGGCGACTGCTTTAAGTTTGCAGGCCTCGGTTTGCGGTTCCTATGTGGCCAGGGCGTGCCTGACTATGGTGCAGCGGGCTTCCCCCTCGGATTCTTCCTGGAGGGCTGATTGGCCGGCCCTGGAATCGGGCTTAGCCTATTTGGCAGACTTGCTGTATGATGTCTTGAGAGCCTCAGCTAAAGGCATGTCTCAGACAGTCTCTGCGCGGCGGTGGCTTTGGCTGAAACATTGGTCTGCTGACCACGCCTCTAAATCCCGCCTGGCTAGATTGCCTTTTAAAGGCAAGCTGCTCTTTGGGGTCGAGCTGGACAAAATCGTGACCGATCTCGGCACGTCTAAGGGCAAGAAGTTACCAGAGGTCAGGGCTCGGGCTAGTACTCGTTCCGGTACCTCCAGAGGACGGTTTCAGGAAGCCCGTCGGTACCGCCCGGGCAGGTCGGGCTCCTCTGCCCCCTCTTCCTTCAAGAGGACTTTCTCCCCCAAGCAGCATTCCTTTCGCAGAGACCGCCGTCCCGGAGGTGCTCCCTCCGGTCCTCCCCCAGGGTCTCGTACCCAATGACGGGGCCTTGGTCCACGCCCCAGTGCAGATTGGAGGACGCCTGTCCTCGTTTCTGGGCGAGTGGACCACAATAACTTCAGACGCTTGGGTGCTGGAAGTCATCAGAGACAGCTACAAGCTAGAGTTCTGCCGACCCTTAAGAGACGGGTTTGTACTCTCTCCCTGCAAGTCTCCGGTCAAAGCTGTGGCAGTGCAGCAGACCTTGGACAACCTGATCCGCCTGGGTGCGGTCGTTCCGGTGCCAGAAAATCAGATTGGCAAGGGACGTTACTCCATTTACTTTGTGGTACCAAAGAAAGGAGGTTCTGTCCGGCCTATCCTCGACCTCAAAGGGGTCAATCGGGCCTTGAAAGTGCGGCACTTTCGCATGGAGACTCTCCGCTCTGTTATAGCGGCAGTGAAGGCAGGAGAGTTCTTGGCTTCCTTGGACATCAAGGAAGCGTACCTGCATATTCCCATCTGGCCTCCTCATCAACGCTTCCTGCGTTTTGCAGTCCTGGGACGACACTTCCAGTTCAGAGCCCTCCCTTTCGGGTTGGCTACTGCTCCGCGGACCTTTTCCAAAGTAATGGTGGTCATCGCGGCCTTCCTGCGAAAGGAAGGAGTACAAGTCCATCCTTATCTGGACGACTGGTTGATCCGAGCCCCCTCTTATGCAGAGTGCGGCAAAGCTGTGAACCGGGTGGTTGCTCTTTTGAGCTCCCTGGGGTGGATCATCAACTGGGAGAAGAGTCAGCTGCGCCCGACTCAGTCCCTGGAGTATCTGGGAGTGCGATTCGACACCCAAGTGGGCAGAGTGTTCCTGCCAGACAATCGGATTGTCAAACTTCAGGCTCAGGTGGACCAGTTCCGAGTAGCCTCTCCTCTTCGGGCTTGGGACTATGTGCAGCTGTTGGGCTCTATGACGGCCACGATGGAAGTAGTGCCCTGGGCCAGGGCTCATATGAGACCACTACAACACTCTCTGTTGCAGCGCTGGACTCCGATGTTGGAGGATTATGCTGTGCGCCTTCCCTTGGACCCAGCAGTGCGCAAGGCGCTGAGCTGGTGGCTGCAGACAGACAAGTTGTCTGCAGGAATGCCTCTGGTGACCCCAGAGTGGATTGTCGTCACGATGGACGCCTCTTTGACGGGCTGGGGAGCCCACTGCTTGGGAAGGACAGCGCAGGGGCTCTGGTCTCCTGCAGAGGCAAAGTGGTCTATCAACCTCCTGGAACTCAGAGCCATTCGGTTGGCGCTTTTGGAGTTCATCCTGGTACTGGCGTTGAAGCCAGTACGGGTCCTGTCGGACAATGCCACTGCTGTGGCCTATGTCAACCGCCAGGGAGGTACCAAGAGCGCCCCTCTAGCCAAGGAGGCCATGAATCTATGCCAGTGGGCGGAAGCGAACCTGGAACAGCTGTCAGCGGCCCACATTGCCGGAGTCATGAATGTCAAGGCGGACTTTCTCAGTCGCCATACCTTGGAGCCCGGAGAGTGGCAGCTATCTGCTCAGGCGTTCTTGGACATCACGAAGCGCTGGGGCCAGCCGAGCCTAGATCTGATGGCGTCATCGGCCAATTGCCAAGTGCCGCGCTTTTTCAGCAGAGGACGGGACCCTCGATCCCTGGGAGTAGATGCTCTTCTCCAACAGTGGCCGACACAAGAGCTTCTCTATGTGTTCCCGCCCTGGCCCATGTTGGGCAGGGTGCTAGACCGGGTGGCAAAGCATCCGGACCGGATAATCCTGGTGGGTCCGGACTGGCCCAGACGTCCCTGGTATGTGGACTTGATCAGGCTCTCAGTCGACGATCCTCTGCGACTGCCTGTGGAGCAGGGCCTGTTACATCAGGGTCCCGTGGTGATGGAGGATCCCTCCCCCTTTGGTCTTACGGCCTGGCTATTGAGCGGCAGCGTCTGAGAAAGAAGGGCTTCTCAGACAAGGTCATCGCCACTATGCTGAGAGCGAGGAAGCGCTCTACTTCTACTGCTTACGCCAGGGTTTGGCGTACCTTTGCAGCGTGGTGTGAAGCAGGCTCACTTTCTCCCTTCACTGCTCCAATTTCTTCAGTGTTGGCGTTCCTGCAAGAAGGTCTGGAGAAAGGCCTGTCGCTCAGTTCCCTTAAAGTCCAGGTAGCGGCTCTGACTTGCTTCAGGGGCCGCCTGAAGGGTGTTTCCCTGGCTTCACAGCCAGATGTGGTGCGCTTTCTCAAGGGAGTTAATCACCTGCGCCCTCCTCTGCACTCTGTGGTGCCTGCATGGAATCTCAATCTGGTGCTAAGAGCATTGCAGAAGCCGCCTTTTGAACCCTTGTCGAGGGCATCTCTGAAAGACCTGACGTTGAAAGCAGTCTTTTTGGTGGCTATCACTTCAGCCAGAAGAGTTTCCGAGCTCCAGGCGCTCTCATGTCGAGAGCCTTTTCTGCAGTTCACTGAGGCAGGAGTGACTATTCGCACAGTGCCTTCCTTCCTGCCCAAGATTGTTTCTCGCTTCCATGTGAATCAGCAGCTCTGTCTCCCTTCCTTTCGTAGGGAGGACTACCCAGAGGAATACTCTGCTCTCAAATATCTGGATGTGAGACGAGTCATCATCAGATACTTGGAAGTGACCAATGATTTCCGGAAATCGGATCATCTGTTTGTCCTGTTTGCAGGTCCTCGTAGGGGTCTGCAGGCTGCTAAGCCTACAGTGGCAAGATGGGTCAAGGAAGCCATTGCAGCGGCTTATGTGGCCGCGGGGAAGATGCCGCCTATCCAGCTGAAGGCTCACTCCACAAGAGCTCAGGCGGCCTCGATGGCAGAGGCCGGTTCCGTCTCCTTGGAAGAGATATGCAAGGCGGCAACTTGGGCTTCGGCCCACACATTCTCCAAGCATTACCGCTTGACTGTGGCTGCTCGGGCGGAGGCCCGGTTTGGAGCTTCAGTGTTGCGGTCAGGGATTTCTATGTCCCGCCCTGGGTGAGTACTGCTTCGGTACATCCCACCAGTCTATGGATTGATCAGCTTGATGATATGGAAGGTAAAATTATGTATCATACCTGATAATTTTCTTTCCATTAATCATAGCTGATCAATCCATAGTCCCTCCCAGATATCTGTACTGTTTATATTCTGGTTGCATTTCAGATTCAAGTTTAGTCTTCAGTTCCTGTTCAGGAAGACTTCGTGTTCAAGTTATTTTTTCACTTGGATTCTTCAAGAGTTGAGACGAGTTTGTGTTACAGTGAGCTGCTGCATTCCTCTCCCCTCCGTTTTACGGGGCTGGATTGAGATTTAAATTCTGCCGGCACTCCCTCCCGCTTCGTGCGGCTGTAGGGCAGCTTTGTACCCCTCCCGCTTCGGCGGTGTTAGGGTCAGTCAGCTCCTCCCGCGGTTGCGGTTGCAGGATAAGCCAGATCCCCCCGCATCAGCGGGTGTGGTGTCCCTCCCCCGCTCCGCGGGGATGAGCTGGACGGATTCCCCTCCCCCACTTGTGTGGGGATGAGCTGGGTTAATTCCCCTCCCCCGTTTCGGCGGTGGTGAGCTGGGCAGAGTGTCCCTTTGTGGGTGTAATTCTCTAAGTGCTGAGTCCTGCGGATGGAGCTTTGATAGCGACATACTGAGGAGTTTCCGGCAGCACATGACCACATATAGGGAGGCAAAAGGATTGCTCTCTATCTCCACCTGCTGGTAGATGGACACAACCCACCAGTCTATGGATTGATCAGCTATGATTAATGGAAAGAAAATTATCAGGTATGATACATAATTTTACCATATTTACACTGTACTGTCACAGTGGGGCAGAACCAATCCACCTGTGAAAGGGCTTTCTCCTGATTTAGGCCCCAGTTATGGGACACTATCAAATGACATAATGACGATACAGTATTTTCAGGACTTTCCCTCTGCACACTGTGCCCAACGGTATCCTCCTATTTTTCTGTGTCACCCCTTGCATGTCCCTCATTTGTCTCCCATCCTTTCACCCCACACTCCCCTCTCCCTTAACCTGCTTTCTCCTTACTGCTTGTCATTTCTCCCCTCCTATCCTAACCCCACCCCATAATCCTCTCTCTGGCCCTCTTCCTTTCACTATTCTTGTGCTCCATTCTTCCTTCATTGCCCACTAATTCTTCTCCGGCTCTTTTCTTCTCCTTCTACCCTCTACTTTCCTCTCTGTTACCATCTTTCCCTAGCCTGTCCTCTCTTCCCCTCTTGCCACTCTAAACTCTCCCCTTTGTACCTCCAACTCCTTCCTTCCCCCACCACCCCCTCTTTACCACCCTTCCTCCAGCTTCCTTCTCTCTTATCATTCCAACGCCCAATCCCACCCCACACTTACCTTTCTATGCTCCATTGATCCTACCCCTTCTTCCTTTGCCATCTTGCTACCTAAACTTCCCTCTTTGTGCCACTCATCTGACCAAGCCAAAAAAAAAGGCATTGGACTTCATCACGGAAGTAGAAGAAGGGACCGGCTATAATGATGACCTGACTTTTTTTTCTTCCTTCAATGGCTCATTGGCCCAGCTAGGCCAGCCCAGTTTTAGCAGGCAACAGCACAGGTACAAACACACTGACACAGGCAGTGTCAATATTGGCGGTCACAGGAGGAACATGGCAGTAGGCTCAGGGCAGGACCGGCGCAACCCGATAGGCCTGGTAAGCATGGCAAGCGGGTGTCAATCTCTGGGCTGTACTTACATGTTGGTTACATGAGGCTACTCTCCTGTTCCTAGCTCCTGCAGGTCCAACATCTCTCCAGTTGTCCTCTCCTTCCAACTCATCCCCATGTAGACATACATATCTCTCTCACTCCCTGCTCCACCAGCACCTCTTTCCTTTCCTTGTCCCCCTGCGTCCAGCATCTATTTCTCTCTCTCTGCACACCTAGCACCTTGTCCCCCTCCGCCACCCAGCACCTTTCTCTCTCTCCCAGCTGGCAGGCTGTGTTCTCTGTGCCATGGCAGGGACAATGGCAGAAATGTAAGCCGGCTGCTTCAGCCGCCCTGAAGGCCTTCCCTCAGTCGTGCTCCACCCTCAAGGAAACAGGAAATTGCTTTAAAGAAGGTGGGACACGGCTGAGGGAAGGCCTGTAGGGCTGCTGAGTCTGCTTACGTTGCTGCTCTTGCCCTTGCCCTTGCTCTTGCTCTTGTTGTGACACAGAGGTAGCTTAGACCAACAGCAGGAAAGAAACAGAAGCCGGAGAGGGGAGGGGAGAAGGTGAGAGTGTTGCTGGCATTTAGGGGGGGCAAGGGGAGAGAGATGCTGGCATTGAGGGGGTAAAGAGAGTAGTAGTGGCATCAAGGGGGGCAAGAAGGGTGCTGGCATCAGAGGGCAAGGAGTCAGGTGCTGGCATCGAGTGGGGAGACAAAGAGGTAGGTGCTGGCATCAAGTGGGGGGGGGGGCAAACAAGTAGGTGCTGGCATTGAGTGCGGGGCAAAGAGGAAGGGGTGCAGGCATCAGGAGGCAAGGGGAGAGAGGTACTGGCATCAAGGAGGGCAAGGAAAGAGAAATGCTAGCATTGGGGAGACAAGGAGAAAGAGGTACTGGCATCAGGGTGCAAGGCGAGAAATGCTGCCTTCAAAGAGGGGCAAGGAGAGAGGGGTTCTAGCATTAGTAGCAAGGAAGGAGAGAGTTGCTAGACTGGGGGTCAGGGAGGGAAGGGTGAGAAAAAGAGTGGGGAGTCACTGGACCCATAGAAGAAGGGAGAGAGATGTTGGATGGAGGAAAGGGGTGAGTGGAGAAAGGAAGACACACTGGACCCACAGAGGGAGGGAGCAAAAGAGATACTGGACCGGGGGGGGGGGGGGTAAGTGGAGGGAAAAGAGAGAGGGAGACCAAATGAGGAGAGAGGAAAGTGAGGAGAGACACTGGACCCACAGACAGAGAGAGAGATGCTGGATTGCCAGAAGGAAACAAAGCTTAAGATGACTGGGACTTGGTGATTGAGTGGGAGAGAGTTGGGGGGAGGGCAGAGCAGGGAATTAATGGATGGGAGAGAGAGAGTGGGAATTTCGAGGGGATAGGACCTGGTAATTGGTAGGTATCAGTTGGTGTGTGTTGATCGGTTGGGAGAATGAGAATGTAAAATGGAAGTAGGAGAAAGGGCATGAAGTGTAGGGCAAGGGTGAGACACAGAGGGGCATTATTTATTTGTTACATTTGTATCCCACATTTTCCCATCTATTTGCAGGCTCAATGTGGCTTACATAGTACCGTAAAGGCATTCGTCAAGTCCGGTAGAGAAACAAATACAAAGTGATGTTGTGATCGAATAAAGTTCATGTGTTTCAAACACAATAGGGATCGAAGAGAGGAAGGGTTATGTAGTGTCCATTACGAGCTTTGGTTTGGTTTTTAGTGATTTCCTGAAGTTTAGATGGTGGAATGCTATGGATTTACAGCCTGTCTCACTAACACAGACTGCTCAATAACTACCATGGATTCTTTTGGATTCGTGACAAGTAAATGAAACCTTTATTAGAGGAGCTAAATTCTACAATGATTAAGGTATATACAATGATTAGCTATATACACACAATAATGAGAAACAGTCATAAACAATCATTACATCACTGGTCTCTATATCTAAGCAATGCAACGAGTTATTAGACCAGGAAATGAAGCAATAATACACTATACATACAACATCACTGGTCTCCATCATCCAGGCTCTTTTCATCAGCTGGGGGGGCCCGTTACAGTGAGAGCTAGGAGCTTTTGGACCAGGAACAAACCTTTTGCACGACACGTCTGCCCACAGATGAACCCCTACTCTGCTGTGACAAGCCCTCCCTTTTTATTAGGCTCTGAGCACATATTCAGAGCTATGGAAAGTTACAGAATGCTTCTGTACTGTGGGAACGTGATCACATGCTTTCCAAAGTCCAGGTGGCCAAGCTGGGCCCGAAAAAACAAGTGCCATCCTCCCCTTCACATACCAAATTAGTTAGAGCTGTGTCTTATCTTCTGCATTCCAACTTATTTTCACACAATCAAAGTTAAACAACCATTTTTAAACAGAATTACTTCTAATCAACAATACAGACCCCGAGTGCACTGGTCGGTCCAGACAGGGTTGAAAAACAATCTTTAAAATTCACTTCTAGGGGGCAGTCATGTGACGCTATGAACGGGAGCGGTTGCTGAATAGCCTCGCTCCGCGTACTCCCTGCAAAGCTCCTCGTTACAACTCCGAATCGAACTAGGTGTTGGAGCAATCCTAAACCCGACGTTCTCCCCAAGACAGCAGCGTTAGAATTTGAGTCTGGAAGACGAGATGGCAGCTAAAACGCTGCGTAAAGACAAAGAGAGAAGCAGGGCGCCAGAGGACAAGATGGCAGCTCCACCCAGCCTGCAGAGCACCGCGGATGGGTCTGCGTGGGCAGCTGAGATTGTGGGCGAAGTATCAACAGCAATGGAAGCAATTCTCAACAGGAAATTACAAGGTTTGGACTCGTAAGTTGGAGGGGCTTCAGAGTAACATGGTGCAGCTGAGTCAAGACCTCGTGTCCTATTAACACCGCACTGGGGTCTTGGAGGACCAGGTGGTTGCAGTGGAAAAACGCTACTCTACGCTACAAAAACTGGTGGAGTCCCAAGCGGAAAAAATAGAGGACCTCTAAAACAGATCCTGGCGAAACAACCTGCGATTTGTTGGGCTCCCGGAGGACCTGGGGGATCGAGAACTCTGTCAGTTCCTAGAAACATGGCTGGTACAAGAACTTCAGCTACCATGGAGCCCCTGATTATCGAGCTGGCACACCGTGTAGGCCTGATGAGACCTGAATACACAAGGCCAAGGGTGGTCATCTGTCGGATGTTAAATTTTGCCCATAAAGTCAAAATACTGCAGGCCTTGAGAGGTGGGAAAGCACTTAATTATAACAATCAGAAAATCCTCTGCTTCCAGGATTATTCAACAGCAGTAGCAGCGCAGAGACGGAGCTTCTCGCCGATATGCTCGCAGCTGGTGCAGCGTAAGATCAAGTTTGCGCTACTTTATCCAGCGAAACTTAAGGTCACCTACCAGTCAACTACAAAAACATACAACACCGTGGAAGAAGCACAGGAGTTTATGAAGCAAATTGTGAGGGGCGGAGACGAATGAGCGAGGTGGTCAAGTGTGGCCATAAATTGGTAAGCCAAAGGCTGCATACCACTTTGGATTGCAATCATCGGTTGATCCCAACTAATTACAGGAGAATGCAAAAGAAAATGTTGTTGGAATAAGTTGACACAATGCGGAATGTGAATATTATTTGTTATGGACCCCAGTGCAGGGCAGAGCAAGAGTGCAGATAAGCTGCAGGGGCTCGGCTAGATGAGTTGATATCAAAGTCTTCAGGCTGAGGGGAGACTAGAGACAGTTCGGCTGGCCACGTTGACCAACAAGGGGACCGGAACGTAGATATACCTGAGGAGTCCCGTGTAATATGGATCTATACTAAAAGTGGTACCACTTGCTGCAGGACGGGTGCAGATCTAATGGCGGCTGTGAAGCTGCTTTTAATGGCTAAAGGGCTTAAGGCCAAGCACTAAATGAGGGCTGTGTATGCAGTGGTGGATAAAGTGCTCTGATAATGACATAAGGTTTCATGCTCAGTGGGGGGCAATGCCCTTGGAGTAGTTAAAGATGCGCTCAGTACCCTGACACATTTTGGTTCTATTATTGTTGTCAAAATAATGTGTTCTGAAAACTTTAAGTGTGAGTGGGAAGGATGAGTGAAGTAATAGCGTGGAAGGAGGAGCGTGTGTGTTGAAGGGGGGACGAGCTTGGTGGAACTTAACACACTGGCAGTCGAGATATGGGCACTCTATTTCTCACTCACTAGGGGTGGTATGTGAAGGGATAAAGGGTATCTGGGGTCAGGGAGTTGGTTTGATTAAAAAGCACTTAATGTACATACGTTACATGTTGATTATACTTACTGCAGAAGCGGATAGACTTGCGTAAGCGAAAACTCTGTTTTAGATGTTGTGTTTGGGTGGTCGTCATGCCTGTAATAGATGGGTCAGGGTATTGGTCGGGAAGACATGCAGCAACAGGGAGGATGTTTGGGGAAGGGAAGGATTATTCTTATAAGGGGTTAGTAAACGGCTAATGAATATTTTTATGGGGATTTACGGGGAGGAGTGTTAAACGTGACTTGTTCAATAGGAACAGGGAGAAAGGGGGATAGGGGAGGGGAAGTAGAGGTAAGGATGAATGGTGAGAGGGAGGGGAGGAGGGCGGAATTTTTCCGCTGAAGCTGATGCTGATACTGATATGATAACTAAGTGCTATATGAGCAGTAGGGGAGGCCATGGGCTGGGGTGGTACTTCCCTGAAGGAACGGAGATATTGTGGTGGATAAGGAATCAACACCCCATTTGACATGGTTAAAATAGTAACATGGAACGAAGGTGGAATAGGCTCCCCCGTGAAGGGATCTAAGATTCTAAGGTACCTGCAGCGGATCCAGGCGGATGTGGCTGTTTTGCAGGAGACGTATCTGAACGCGACTAAACATGCTAAGCTTAAAAAATGGTGGGTTGGGGAGTGTATTGACTCACCTGCAAAGGGAGGAAAGGTGGAGTGGTTATTTTGCTTAGGAAAGGGGTGGCTGGAATGATTAGCAATATTATCAAAGACCCAGAAGGAAGATACATTTTTTGTAAGGTAGTTATAACTAGGAGACAAATATTGTTGGGTAGTATCTATGCACCTAATCAATTAGACAACAAATTTTATCAGAACGTACTAGGACACTTGACAAAAGAAGAATCTGTTCCATTGATTCTGGGAGGGGATTTTAATATGGTATGGGAACACAAACGTACAAACAGTGGATCCAAAAAAAGTCCCTCTCACAGTTGGTATCTTTCTAAACAAGGTCTTTATTCAAGTCAATAAAAACAACCAGACACGTGACATGTTTCAGCCGTAAAGGCCTGCGTCAGGGGTCTATAAAACATAAAAATAAAATGTACATACATCTTATAAAACCATATATATTAAAAACACAAAAACATTGTTCAAAGATGATATAATCTGTATAAAAAATATAATAATAATATTGAACATAAAATACAATAATTAATGTATATTGCAAGGAACGTACCTATTGATCTTTGATGCAAAAAAACCTTGTAAAGCAGATGACTTACAGTCAATTATAGGTAAACAGAGATATCTAGAACAAATGTATAAATAATTAGCTTATAAAGCCAATAACTCACATTTTGTTGTAGATTAACAGAGGTATCTAGAGCAAATTTATAAATAAATAAACACATCATGTCCATAAAAACAAGATAAGAAGGATATGATTGCATATATTATGGATTAAAAAAAGGGGATATCACATACAAAAAATGGGATACAGAAAAACAAGATGCCACACACGAGTGGATATAACAAATGAATAACCAGATGCAAAAAGCAAAATACCACATATACACTCTACATGCATAGAGAACATTTGAGAAGTACTCAACTAAACTAGTCACATGTGGAACCTGAATAATGTAGATAGAGATTTAAAAAAAACATAAAGAAATATGAGTTGATATCCTGATGATGAAAAAAATGAAAATGAATAGGAAATGAAAAAACAGAAAAACAAAAATGAAAAAACAAAAAGTAAAAAATGGTAACAGTGAATATTATGATACAAAAAATATAAAGGTGCATGACCAAGAGAACCAAAAAAATAATAAAAATGACACACAAGGAACTAAAAAACTGGGGTCTGTTATCTAACGTTAATATATGACACCAATCATTAGGTGCATAAGTACATAAGTAATGCCACACTGGGAAAAGACCAAGGGTCCATCGAGCCCAGCATCCTGTCCATGACAGCGGCCAATCCAGGCCAAGGGCACCTGGCAAGCTTCCCAAACGTACAAACATTCTATACATGTTATTCCCGGAATTGTGGATTTTTCCCAAGTCCATTTAGTAGCAGTTTATGGACTAGTACTTTAGGAAACCGTCTAACCCCTTTTTAAACTCTGCCAAGCTAACTGCCTTCACCACTTTCTCCGGCAACGAATTCCAGAGTTTAATTACGCGTTGGGTGAAGAAAAATTTTCTCCGATTTGTTTTATATTTACTACATTGTAGTTTCATCGCATGCCCCCTAGTCCTAGTATTTTTGGAAAGCGTGAACAGACGCTTCACATCCATTCCACTCATTATTTTATATACCTCTATCATGTCTCCCCTCAGCCGTCTCTTCTCCAAGCTGAAAAGCCCTAGCCTCCTTAGTCTTTCTTAATAGGGAAGTCGTCCCATCCCCGCTATCATTTTAGTTGCCCTTCGCTGCACCTTTTCCAATTCCACTATATCATTCTTGAGATGCGGCGACCAGAATTGAACACAATACTCAAGGTGCGGTCGCACCATGGAGCGATATAACGGCATTATAACATCCTCACACCTGTTTTCCATACCTTTCCTAATAATACCCAACATTCTATTCGCTTTCTGAGCCGCAGCACACTGAGCAGAAGGTTTCAGTGTATTATCGACGACGACACCCGGATCCCTTTCTTGGTCTGTAACTCCTAACGTGGAACCTTGCATGACGTAGCTATAATTCAGGTTCTTTTTTCGTGTCACCTATACTTAGTATATGAAAAAAATGTGTGAAATTGGGCATTCGCTTATATAAAAATATGGTATGAGACCCACAGGTAGATAAATCACATGCTACTTCCACACCGTCTCACTGGATGTCAAGGGGTCTTCCGAATTTTTGTTCCCTCTTGGACCTTTTGGATGTCTGGAGGGTCTGCATCCTCAGGTTAAGGACTATACACATATGTCCAGGGCTCATAATACACAATCTAGGATAGACTATCTGCTGGTGTCTCGCTCCCTAATGGGGGAAATACAAGATACTCAGATAGGCCCATATGCAATCTCAGACCACGCAGAGGTCTGGGCGAATTGGAACCTGGGGGGGATCGGGGACTAAGAGCAGACAATGGACGTTCCCTAGCTATCTGACTAATCATATAGGGTTTCGGGAACATCTGCTGAATAGTTGGGGGGAATATAAACGTTTTAATGAGCATACTGCCTCGGATCCCATAATGTTCTGGGAGGCAGCCAAGGCAGTGATAGAAGGAGAGATCATTAGCTATTTCAGCCAGTTTAAAAAAGCGAGAGACAAAGAAATACTGAGATTAGAGAGGCAAATTATGACACTGAGAAAGAAATATGGGTGGAGGCCTACAGCTCAACTGAAAACAGAACTTTTGTCGGCTCAGGTGGCCCTGAACGCTCTTGTTCACGAGAGGGAGATGAAATCACAGGCATATTACATAATTATATAGGCACGGTAACAAGGGAGGAAAGATGTTGGCCAGACTGATTGCTTGTAAACAGGCCTCAAAAACGGTTACATCACTAAAAGATGGGGCTGGTAAACTATCCAGCTTATAATCGAAAAAGAAAAACGCCTATATTTCGACCCAAATCGGGAGATGGGCGTTTTTCTCGCAAAGGCGCCCAAATCGGTATAATCGAAAGCCGATTTTGGGCGTTTCCAACTGCACTCCGTCGCGGAAATGAATAAAGTTGATGGAGGCGTTTCGGAGGCGGGACTGGGGCGTGGTTATCAGCTGAGGAGAGATGGGCGTCTTTAGCTGATAATCGAAAAAAAAAGGCGTTTTGACCACGATTTTGGGTCACTTTTTTGGACCCTATTTTCTCACGAACAAGTCCCAAAAAAGTGCTCCAACTGCCCAGATGACCACTGGAGGGAATCGGGGATGACCTCCCCGGACTCCCCCAGTGGTCACTAATCCCCTCCCACCAAAAAAAACCCCACTTTAAAAACTTTTTTCCAGCCTGTATGCCAGCCTCAAATGCCGTACCCACCTCCATGACAGCAGAATGTGTTCGATCCTGTCACAGCCTTTCCCTGGGTCAGATGTGGCTCTCGGGTGCAGTACAGGGTCACATCAGCATTGCATTGTATTGGGTGTAGGGTATTGGGCTCCGTGATTTCATTAGCTTGTGTTACAGTATGTTGGTAGTTGGTAGGCTCTTCTCCCATGGTGCTTTTCCCCCTGCCTACTGGGTCAGAGTGTGCCCTGTTGTGTTTCCTGTTGTAGTCCATGCGGTAGTGGCCATTTTTGTAAGCCAGTTTTAGTTCCCTTTCCTGTGTTAGCCATGTTAGACAACTTAGTTCTTACCTTGAATGTGGCTGAAAGAGGGCATTGTACAGCATTCTGCCAGCTCTGACGTACTGCTAATCTCAGTACCAGGGAGACTCATTGCCAGTGGGGCACAACCTCTGATCTGCAGTTAACTGTGAGTAAATGCGGTTATTCCAATAAAGAACGTTTTCGGAGAGATTAGTCTTCAGGTGTCAACTGGTGTGCCAATGTTATACAGCAGCAACAAGTCCTAGAGGCCTACTTGTATGCAGGTCCCTGGAGCACTTTTAGTGGGTACCGCAGTGCACTTCAGCCAGGTGGCCCCAGGCCCATCCCCCCCCACCTGTAACACTTGTGCTGGTAAATGGGAGGCCTCCAAAACCCACTGTACCCACATGTAGGTGCCCCCTTCACCCCTAAGAGCTATGGTAGTGTTGTACTTTTGTGGGTAGTGGGTTTTGGGGGAGGGGGGTTGGGAGCTCAGCACCCGTGGTAAGGGAGCTATGCATGTGGGAGCTTTTTCTGAAGTCCACCGCACTGACCTAGAGTGCCCAGTTGGTGTCCTGGCATATCAGGGGGGCCAGTGTACTACGAATCCTGGCCCCTCCCACAACCAAATGGCTCGGATTAGGACGTTTTTGAGCTAGGCGTTTTTAGTTTCCATTATCGCTAAAAAAAACAAACGCCCAGCTCAAAAATGTCCATTTTTTCGAAGATACGGTTCGGCCCGCCCCTTCACGGACCCGTTCTCGGAGATAAACGCCCATGGAGATAGGCGTTTGCGTTCGATTATGTCCCTCTACGTCACACAGATAAGGAAATCCGAGATATTTTCAAAACATTCTATCAGAAGCTATACACAGTAGAGAAAGAATCAGGTCTCCCGAGTAAACTATATTTAGAAGGTGTGACCCACCCAGTCCTCTTGGACATAGATCAAAGACACTTAAATGCCCCTATAACTGCAGATGAAGTGCATTGGGCAATTGCTAACAGTCAAATGGGGAAGGCACCGGTTCTGGACGGCTTGCGGGTTGAGTTTTATAAGATAATGGGTGAGGTAGTGGAATCTGCATTGGTAGAAGTTTTTAATGGTTGGGTGGAAAAAGGTCTCCTGCCTAGACAGTTAAATATGGCTAAAATTATTTTGATTCCAAGCCTAAAAGGGATCTAACCTTGCCAAAACCATACCGCCCAATATCGTTGCTGAATTGTGAAATGAAGTTATTTGCAAAAATACTAGCTAAGCGTCTGAGCCAGGTACTGCCAAAACTCGTGCAAGATGGGCAGGTGGCAAAGGGAAGATCAATCTCCAAGAATCTCAGAAGGATTTTGACGGCATTAGAGAAACTTGGGATGGAGTCAGAGCCTGCACTAGTGGTCAGTTTTGACGCAGAGAAGGCTTTTGACCGAGTTAGCTGGGATTATCTGTTTGCAACATTGAAGGCATATGGCTTTGTGGGGTGGTATACAAGAGCGATCAAAACATTATATGCTTCGCCGAAAGCAAGAATAATGGTTAATGACAGCTGCTCAGATGAGTTTGAAATAGGATGGGGAACCAGGCAAGGGTGTCTGCTTTCGCCATTACTATTTGCACTATACTTGGATCCATTGATTAGAGACATTTGCTCCATGCCCGCAGTGAGAGGGGTAAAGATTGGGAAGAAAGAATTTAAATTGGCTGCTTTCACAGATGATCTCTTAGTCACTCTTATGAACCCAGTAGAGTCGCTGCAAGCCCTGTTGGAGGTGTTTAAAGAATTTGGTGACTACTCTGGGTTTAAACTAAATTTGGAGAAATCAGAGGCCTTGGCTAGTAATGTAAACATAGAAGTGGCTTGGAAGGGGAGGTTTCCCCCAAGACGGGCGACAGGTACATTCTGATACCTTGGAATACTATTAACTCCACGACTGCAGATCTTTACTAACATTAGGTTACTGTTGACCCAGACTAGACAACAATTGGAGAGCTGGAACCTACTGCAGCTGCCGTTAATAGGCAGAATGTGTTTAATTCGTATGGTAATACTTCCCCGGTGGCTATATGTGATGCAGACCATTCCAATATGCTTACTGTACTACTATAAATCACTTCTATAGCGCTACCAGTCGTACGCAGCACTTTACAACTGAAGAAGACAGTCCCTGCTCAAAAGACCTTACAATCTAAATTAGGACAAAAAGACAGGACCAAAAAGGAGAAGGGAAGGACAGACAGAAGGACACATAAGGATAAGATAAAAGTTACAAGTCAGGAGTCGAAAGCAGCATCAAACAGGTAGGCCTTTAGCCCGGATTTGAAGGCAGCCAGGGATGGAGCTAGACGTAATGGCTCAGGAAGCCTATTCCAGGCATAAGGTGCGGCGAGATAGAAGGAGCAGAGTCTGGAGTTAGCGATGGAGGAGAAGGGTGCAATTAGGAGAGATTTGCCTAGTGAATGGAATTCTAGGGAAGGAGTGTAGGGAGAGATGAGGGTGGAGAGGTAGTGAGGGGCTGCAGAGTGAATGCACTTATAGGTCAACAAGAGGAGCTTGAATTGTATACGGAAACGGATAGGGAGCCAGTGAAGTGATTTCAGGAGAGGGCTGATATGGGCATAATGACTTTGGTGAAATATTAGTCATGCGGCAGAGTTTTGAACAGATTGAAAAGGAGAGAGATGGCTGAGTGGAAGACCTGAGAGAAGCAAGTTGCAGTAGTCTAAGCGAGAGGTGATGAGAATGTGGATGAGGGTTCTGATAGCGTGTTCAGAAAGGAAAGGGCAAATTATGGCGATGCGTAAAGATCTGAGTGCTTTTTATAAGATGGTGGTGAGATTCTGCTGGGCGAATAAGAAAGCGAAGTTGAAATACCAGTTAATGAAGGGCAATTGTTAACAGGGAGGTTTGGGATTACCCGATTTGCAGCTATATAACATGGCTTGTTTGCTAAGACATGTTCGGGATTGGATTTTTGGCTCAAACTACTATACGCCATTAGAATTAGAAGAGGCCATTTTTGAACCGTTTCGGCTGCAATCCTTGTTGCAAATAGAAAGATCTCAGATCAGTGGCGTAGCCACAGGTGGGCCTGGGTGAGCCAGGGCCCACCAATTTAGGGCTCAGGCCCACCCAACAGCAGCACACATTTGGTGGTAGTTGGTGGGGATCCCAAGCTCAGCCAGCTGAAGACTTCCCTTTGATGATAATGAAAATAGTGCTCTCCATGATTCCAGCACCTGCTCATGCTCTGTTTTCTGCACATGCCTGCTGCAGACTGAAAAGGTGGAAAGAAGCGTTTTCCCACCTGCTGAGATACTTGGTGCCCACTCACTTCTTGCCTAGGCCCACCCAAAATCTGTAGTCTGGCTACGCCCCTGTCTCAGATACCCGTGAAATATAGGCAAAATTTGTTGCTGCAGCCACTGAGGAGGGCATGGCAGTTTCTGGGGAGTAGACTGAATGTGGGTAATGGGGTAACAGAACTTTTACCCATTAGGGGAAATCCTATGTTTGAGGCAGGTATAGATAATCCAATTTTCCAACGTTGGGAACAACGTGGACTGGATTGCTTGGGCGACGTAATGAGTGAAAATGGTGAGATTAAAACCTTGGAACAGATACTAGGCATTGATAACATTCAGTGGGGAGACACGTATGCATTTTGTCAGTTAAAATGCAGTCACTGAATCGAGACAGGCTCACTCAGAAATTGGGAGTTAAGTTGAAACACTTCTTTGAGGAGATTTCAGAGACAAACCCATCTATCTCAGGGTTACACAAGGCACTGTGGATGAAAGTGGGCCCCAAAAATCTCACACAACTGAAAAAGCGTTGGGAAAAGGATTTGGGAGTCAGTTTAACATCGTGGGATATTGCTAGACAGTTGAAGGGGATACCAAATTTGATAAGTGGAGCACAATATAGGGAATGTGCCTTCCGTTTCATACATAGAGCTTATATGACCCAAGTACAGTTAGCAAAGTTTGGGGGATTGAGGACACCACTGTGCAAGCGCTGTGGGAGGGCAGATAACTCATTCTATCATGGGTTTTGGAGCTGTAGGAAAATTAGAGTGTTCTGGGGGAAAATAACTAATTACCTGTCAAAGCTATTAGGTCAAGAGATAATGGGTACACCTGTGCAGTTGTTGTTGAATCTACCAGGTTCATTTGGGGGTGCGACACCAGAGGGTACTTTATTATTCTGCAAACTTAGTTTGCTGGTGAAAAAATGTATTTTGCAATACTGGATGACTGATACGGGACCAGAATACTGGCATTGGCGAAACCTTATTCATCAATTGATGGTGTGGGAAGCAAAAGAAGCTAAGCGAATGCCCAAAAGGAGGATTACTTTTATAAAAATCTGGGGTGTTTACATAGATTCTCTGTACCATAGGGGGAGAAGCCTAGTCCTTAATGTGTTGTAATGGTTGATAGTTGCTCACACTTCTACTAGGCATGAGTGGGAGAGGGGAAAGGGGAGGGGGGCTTAGGTGAGGTATGGGGAAGTCAAAAGGGAGAAGGAAGCCAATGGAAAATGGAGTAATGCATAGGAATATTTTGGTTATTAATGATTATAAGATTAACAAAGATTGTCTTATCTATAGAATCCTAGGATTTGATGGGGGAGGGTCAAAGAGACCAGGCCCTCCCTCGACCACGTAACAGCTATATTGTTGTTTTAGTAACTGTTTTCTCTTTGTTTTGCATCCATTAGTATATACGACCAAGACTTCCCAACAGGGGGAGGGAGGGGAGGGGACAATATGTATTGGAAAGATGAACAAATTACATGTGATATTTGTATTGCCATTTTATAGTTCAATAAAAATTGTTTAAACATGAAATTCACTTCCATTACAGATGATCGTAGGTTGTTTTCACAGCTTTTTAGTTGTGTGCTTATATAGGAGAAGCTAGATACATAAGTTGATTTGTATTTGAGTACTTTGCAGTTTGGGTAGTGGAGGTTTAGATATGTTCGTGATGATCTGAATATGTTTCTGGTTGGTATCCTCGGGCTTCGCCGTAGATAATTTTATGGACCAGGGTGCAAATTTTGAAGGTAATACGTTCTTTGATTGGGAGCCAATGCAATTTTTCTCGGAGGGGTTTGGCACTTTCGAACCGAGTTTTACCAAATATGAGCCTGGCTGCTGTGTTTTTAGCGGTCTGGAGTTTCTTTGTGATTTGTTTTTACATCCCGCATAAATTCCATTGCAGTAGTCTGCATGGCTTAGTACCATAGACTGTATTAGGTTGCAAAATGTTTCCCTCGGGAAGAATGGTTTCACGGGTTTAGTTTTCCACATTGAGTGGAACATTTTCTTAATTGTGGAGTTCACTTGGCTCTCGAGTGTAAGGTTACGGTCGATTGTAACGCCGAGTATTTTCAGGCTATCTGAGATAGGGAGGGTGTAGTCTGGGGTGTTTATAGTTGTGGGTTTGTTCGTATTGTATTGAGATGATAGGATGAGGCGGTGTGTTTTTTCAGTGTTCAGTTTCAGTCGAAATGCATTTGCCCATGAGTCCATGGTGTTCAAACTGAGCTTGATTTCATTGGTGATTTCTGACAGATCATGTCTAAATAATCGAAAGGGACGCCCAAATTTTGCTGAGGACTTCCTCACAAAACGTCCCAATGGATGGGTGGGGAACCTGTATTATCGAAACAAGATGGACGTCCATCTTTCGTTTCGATAATACGGTCGGGGACGCACAAATCTTGAAATTTAGGTCGTCCTTAGAGATGGTCATCCCTAGACTTGGTCGTTTCTGATTTTCGGCGATAATGGAAACCAAGGATGCCCATCTCAGAAACAACCAAATGCAAGCCATTTGGTCATGGGAGGAGCCAGCATTCGTAGTGCACTGGTCCCCCTGACATGCCAAGACACCAACCGGGCATCCTAGGGGGCACTTTAGTGGACTTCATAAATTGCTCCCAGATACATAGCTCCCTTACCTTGTGTGCTGAGCCCCCTCCCCCTAAACCCACTACCCCCAACTGTACACCACTACCATAGCCCTTAGGGTGAAGGGGGGCACCTAGATGTGGGTACAATGGGTTTGTGGTGGGTTTTGGAGGGCTCACATTTACCACCACAAGTGTAACAGGTGGGAGGGGGGTGGGCCTGGGTCCGCCTGCCTGCTGTACCCACTAAAAAGCTACAGGGACCTGCATACTGCTGTGATGGACCTGAGTATGACATTTGAGGCTGGCACAAAATATTTTGAAACATTTTTTTGAGGGTGGGAGGGGGTTAGTAACCACTGGAGGAGTAAGGGGAGTTCATCCCCGATTCTCTCTGGTGGTCATCTGGTCAGTTTGGGCACCTTTTTGTGCCTTGGTCGTAAGAAAAACAGGGCCAGGTAAAGTCGTCCAGGTACTCATCAGGGACGCCCTATTTGTTTTCCATTATGGGTCGAGGACGTCCATGTGTTAGGCACGCCCAAGTCCCGCCTTCGCTACGCCTCCAACATATCCCCGTGAACTTTGGCCATCCCTGCAACGGAAAGCAGTTGGGGACGTCCAAAATCGGCTTTTGATTATACCGATTTGGACGACCCTGTGAGAAGGACGCCCATCTTCCGATTTGTGTCGAAAGATGGGCGTCCTTCTCTTTCAAAAATGAGCCTGATAGTGTCCTGAACATACCAAATTGGTCCAAGCCTATCATTCATGAACTGCTGGATAGAAAGGACAAGTTTTCAGATCAACTCTTGCACAGTTTCCCACACTTTGGGGGCCATTCCTATACATACAGATTGATTGCATCAAGTTGCCAAAGGGGGAGGGGGCTTAAGTGCTTAAGAATCTGCTTGTGACTATTTGCAACAAATTTATTACTATGAAGAAACTGATGTCATTATTTTTATCCCTTTAGTAGCCTCTTCAGTTTGAAATAATGCTGTACATTTGTAGAACCTTCTTTTAATATTTATTGATGCCTTCCATTCACAGTTTTTTCATTGGAGGCCAGACTACATGAAAGGTGCCACAAGGCATAAGTACATAATTATTGCCATACTGGGAAAGACCAAATGTCCATCAAGCCCAGCATCCTGTTTCCAACAGTGGCCAATCCAGATCACAAATAACTGGCAAGATCCCAAAAAGAACAAAACATTTTATACTGCTTATCCCAGAAATAGTGGATTTTCCCCAAGTCCATTTAATAACGGTCTATGGACTTTTTCTTTAGGAAGCCGTCCAAACCTTTTTTAAACTCCATTAAGCTAACCGCCTTTACCACATTCTCTGGCAACGAATTCCAGAGTTTAATTACACGTTGAGTGAATCAATAGAAATCAAACAAAATAAAACATGGAAAAGAAAATAAGATGATACCTTTTTTATTGGACATAACTTAATACATTTCTTGATTAGCTTTCGAAGGTTGCCCTTCTTCGTCAGATCGGAAATAAGCAAATGTGTTAGTTGATAGTATATATAAGTGAAGCTTCAAAGCATTTCAATGACAGTCTAGCAAGGTGGGGGTGGATAGGAGGTATGTATGGGTACATCAAAGCATTTCATTTCATTGATAGTCTAACAGGATGGGTGTGGGTAGTTGAGAGGAGAGTGATAAACAGAGAAATTCAACTTTATGGTTTATAATGGGCTAGAAAACCCAGATCCTTGTTAAGTCCTGTCTGTTGGGTGTCAAAATATTCAATCATTCTGACTTCAAAAGTCTTACGTTCCTGTATTGTTTTAAAGTTACCTTTCAGGATTCTTACTGTGAAATCACTGGTGCAGTGTCCTGGTCCTGTAAAGTGTTGGCCCACAGGGGTGGGAATCTGACTGGCACCAGCTTTCTTCATGTTATGTCTATGTAAATTGAATCTTGTCTTAAGCATCTGGCCTGTTTCTCCAATATGGCATCCTTTGTTACATTTTTTTTTTATTTCAACAATTTTTTATTGAAAATCCAGCACGTTGAACATATTCCATACATTTTACATTACAGAATTTTTGCAATATCAGAACATGCTGCATATGAACAACATAATATTATTCAACATTCAAGATTTAACATTTTCTTCCTGTTCCACCCAATCTTCCCCCCTCCCTAGTAGTACAGTCACAACTTTAAAGATTTAGGTAATAATAATACTGTATCCCCTCTGGAATGGGTTATTAACCAAAGATACAATATGGAGATTTTTACTCTATAATAGTCTCCACCATGTTTGCTCAACATCTATTTTAGGCTCGTTAGGCTATATTGCCCCTACCAAGTTGCGTCTGGAGCCTCTTATCAAAACTGATATTCTTGACCACATAACGAGTACACATATACCATTCCAATTTGATAACAGTTAGAAAAGGTTATCTACCATATGTAGGCAGTACATCATCTTCAGTGACCTTTCCAGTTTATAGCCCCCTCTCTCTTTTTTCCTCAAAGAAAGCATTTGACTCACCAGGCCTTGAAAGTCTAAATGTTCAACTTGTGAAAAAGAACAGACCTTACTTAATAAAACTTTTTCAATTGTAAACCAGTTACTGTGATCTATCATTTATCTTCTATCTGATTCTTTATGGAATGTTATGTATTTATTGCAGTTGATTTATCCGAACCTTATTCATTCACCGAATTCAACCTTATCAAATACCGATACATTCAACCCCCGCGCAACTGAACATTATATAATGTAAATTGAGGTACCTTACCCTATGAACTTCCCCCCCTACCCCCCTCTCCCTTCCCTGTGTCTCCCCCACCCTCCTACCTTATGTTGCCCAACAAATGCGTGTGTTGAGTTATTGAACCAAAATATGGACCTTATTTATTAATTTATTCACAACGTATTAAGTATAAGACTCCGTCCTCTCTGAGATAATGTGTCTAGCATAGGTCCCTACAATTTAAGAAATTGCTTTTTGCGGCGGCATGAGCCTTTCGCTTCCCTTGCTCCCCATGTCATGAATAGGTGTACCTGGTTGCGCCAGTGCCAATATTCAGAGGGCTTATCTGATGTCCAGGATTGAAGGATGCATTTTTTTCGCTATTAAGCAAAGTTTACGACATAACAGTGTTTTATCTGCTGTTAATCCCCTAAATGTCCCTGGGCAGTCCAATATCAATTGCATGGGAGTGCCTACTATTTTATGTGATAGCAATGAAGTCAAAAAAGTCACTATCTTCTTCCAAAACATCTGAACCATTGTACATTCCCAAAATGCATGGTAGAAAGTATTCTCCATTGCATTACATTTCAAGCAGGTTGGTGTGTTTATTCTTCCGGATCTAAAAAGTTGAGTTTGTGTAAAATATGCCCTTTGTAGCACCCTAAATGCACATTCTCTATAATTTGCTCCACTAATCAATTGAGAGATACCCCTGATATGTGTTTCAATGTCCCAATTGGACAAATCTGTGTTTGTATCCGTCTCCCAACGTTGACGGAGTGAGGATAACTCCACCCGCGGTGTCAGGGCCCATAATTTCTTTTGGAGGTGTGATATGCTTGGGGCTTCATCTGAGATTTCTTCAAAAAATTGTTTAATTTTCTCCCCTAATTGGAATTTAAGTGCCTCTCTATCCAAGGATTGAACATAATGTTTTATCTGGCCATAACCAAAAATATCTCCCCAGCTACTTTCTTCATCTGATATAAGCTGTCCTAGAGGTTTAATGTGCCCTTCGTTATCTAATATTGTGATCAGACATGTGAGTCCTTTACTTGTCCATCGCCTAAAAACCGGGTTCTCCATCCCCGGTATGAACATTGGATTCCCTCTTATGGTCAACATTTCTGACGTGTTTGGCGTGCCCCCCAATTTCTTTCCCAAAGTTCTCTATGCCTCTCGTAGAGGTGTCAAGAGTATACTATTTCTGAACGACTTTGGTAACGACGTGTTGTTGGCATGTAGCAGAGTAATTAAGTTATAGGGACTAAAATAAGCCTGCTCCAACTCTAAGGGGGAATGTGAGGTCGAGGAGAAGACCCAATCTCTCATCAGTCTCAATAAACTAGCAAGGTTGTAATATTGTAAGTTAGGGAGGCCCAGACCTCCTTGTTGCCACGTCCCCAGCAAGAACCGCAGCTTAAGTTTAGCTTTTTTCTTTGCTCAGCAAAACCGCCCCACTATTTAATAAAAATGTTTAATATCTTTCTGGAGCAATCTCAATGGTATAACCTGCATGACATATAGCCATCTAGGCAAGATCACCATTCGGATAAGACAAATACGTCCTATCAGTGGCACTGGCAACATCTTCCATGTTTCTAACTGTTGTTCTGTTTGACGCAACAGTCTCCCAATATTCAGCTTATAGATATCCTCCGTCTGAGATGTCAAAAGGATTCCTAGGTATCGGAAAAAAAACCATCCGTCCATCTCAGAGGGAAGTCCTCTTTCCATAAAAATTTGGTAATCAATGGGATCACCAGGGCTTCTGATTTATCTAGGTTTAATTTAAACCCGGAGTAATCGCCAAATTCCGCAAATACTTCCAAAAGGTCTTTAAGTGACAATCTAGGGTTGGTAAGAATTACAAGCAGGTCATTGGCAAATGCTGCAATTTTAAATTCTGTCTTTCCAATCATTATTCCACGAATAGTGCTACAGGAAATTATGTCTCGAATTAAAGGATCTAAATAAAGTGCAAAAAGTAACGGCGACAATGGGCAGCCCTGTCGAGTCCCCCGAGTGATCTCAAAACTCGCAGAGCACATTCCATTTATCAGGACCCGCGCCCGAGGTGTGGCATACAAAGCACGGATTGCTTGCACGAACCAGCCAGCGAATCCGTATTTATCTAGAACAGAAAACAGGAAGGGCCACTCCACGCAATCAAAAGCCTTTTCGGCATCAAAGCTGATCACTAGTGCTTGTTCCGATGACCCCTTAAGCTGCTCCAATGCTAGTAAGATGCTACGTAGGTTCTTAGTGACGGAGCGACCGTGAACAAATACCACCTGCGATTCTTGAGTCAGGCGTGGCAATACCCTTCCCAGTCTATTGGCCAATATTTTTGCGAACAATTTTACCTCATAGTTTAATAGGGAGATAGGTCGGTAAGAAGATAACAGCATTCCATCTCTTTTTGGTTTTGGTAGTACTATTATTTGGGCTAAATTAAGATTTTCCGGTAGCCCCCCCTTTGTCACCCACTCGTTAAACACCCTGGTCAATATGGGCACGACGTGATCTCCCATCAATTTATAAAATTCAGTTTTAAGCCCATCTGCTCCCGGTGCCTTCCCCAATTTACTTTGGCCAATTGCCCAGGTAACTTCATCACTGCTTATAGGATTATTCAAGTGTTTAAGCTCTGCTTGCCTTACCAAGGGTGTCACTATATTCTGCAGATAGGTAGCACTTTGCAAGCCCTGGCTTTCCCCTGCACTGTAAAGTTGTTGGTAGTATTCTTGAAAGGCATCCCTTATTTCTCGATCTGTGTGTAGTACTTTCCATCTTTGCCTTTAATAGCCACTACATGTTTTGAGGAATGCTGCGGGGTTATCAGTTTAGCCAAAAATTTGCCCCCCTTGTTCCCATGTTTATATAGTTGATATCGGTAGTATACCTGGGATTTTACTGCCCTCTCATGCAACAGGGAGTTCACTGCTGTCTGAACCGAAATCAGCTCTTTGTGCACTCCAGGTGTGGGGTGTTTGCCAAATTTATTTTTCAAGCTTATTAACAACTTTTCCAAACGCAGTAATTCTCGGTCTCGGTTTTTTTTTATAGTGGTTAACTTAGCTGATAACCTCTCCTCTAATCACCGCTTTTGCTGCTTCCCAGTATGTCGTTGCTTCCTTTACCGAACCTTCATTAAAATGCCTATATTCCTCCCATTTAGCTATTAGAAATTCCCGAAATTTTACATCCTTATAAAGATAACTAGGAAATGTCCAACCTCCTGCTCCTTGTAGGTTCCTATCCCCCACCTGCCAAGTCATCCAAACTGTCGCGTGGTCTGAGATCACACTAGAACCACTCCGCTTCATTAATATGTGTAAAAACCGTACGCGAGATCAGCAAATAATCAATCCTGGAGTGGGTTTGGTGGACCCTTGACTGGTGAGTGTACTCCCTTTCTGTTGGATGTAGTGTACGCCAAACATCTATCAGGTCCAGTGTAGTGCACATGTCCGGTAAGCCCCTAGTGCTAAAATCCCCCTTTGTCGGAGGTGGGTGAGATTTATCTATCTGCGGGTTCCAGGTCATATTAAAATCACCCCCCAGTATCACAGGAAGTACTTCCATGTTGGTAAGGGTCATAGTTATTTGTTTATAAAATTTAAGGTCTAATGTGTTTGGGGCGTACACACTTCCCAATATTATTTTTTGCCTAGCAATAGATGCAGTACAAAAAACAAAGCGACCCCCCACGTCTTTATGCGGATTAAGGATCTGTGCTGCCACTCCTTTTCTGATAAGAATGGCCACTTCCCCTTTGTTGCCCACCGCAGGTGAAGCTACACATTCCCCCACCCACCACTTAACCAATTTGGTATGCTCCAGGTCAGTAAGATGTGTCTCTTGTAATAAGGCTATATCCGCTCCTATTCTTTGAAGATATTGTAAGATTTTTGACCTTTTTATAGGGGAATGTATACCGCCTACATTCCACGTCACTATTTTAATCATCCCACATCATAGAAACACACATTATCCACAATTAAACATTTTCTGTTAAACAAGAGAAGCCATCCCAGCCTTTGGCTCCCCTTCTCCTTACATATCAGCCTCATTATTTGCCAGAATACAATACGTGTTGTGGTATGCCAATCTTGTTCAATTTTAACAATCACACACTTGTCTTTTCTTTGTTGTCCCTTCCCTTTTTTAACATCGCACCCATTATCCCCCCTACCCCCCCCCCCCGTTCCATTCCCTCCTTGTAGATGCCTCCTTATAGGAAGCCGTCACTTTCCAACGCTAGCCCACCTGTTTCTTTGTTCATCAGATTTAAATTCCCAATCTCCCCCTGCCTGCTTAACATCCTACTCCAGCAGATAGTCACCATTATTTTCTCTTTTTTTTTTTTTTAACCTTTCCACTTTACCAATTTCCCTGTTGGTTCTTCAACCATCTCATAATATTTAACTTTCCCTATATTTTCCCCCCATTTGTAACTCACCCCCAGAGTTCTAGATGCAATGTTCATAACATTGTCAGTAACTGTAGTGAAATTCCAACTTTAACAATTAACAGTTCTTCGGTCATCTTTCTATGGGTCTTTCTCAGCTCTCTGTCCGGGCTAGGGGATTTTCCTCCAGTTTTGATCATACTGATTAGATCTGAGTGTCTGTTTTATACATCCATGCAGGTTCATGCTGGCGCTATATCTTCCAATAGAGCAGGCTCTGGGTGCTCCAGTTTGTCTACAAACACTTTTGCTTCTTTTTCCGATGTAAAAGATCTTATTTTACCATTATACGTTATTTTCAATATAGCAGGGTATTGCAGGGTAAAACGGACTTTCAGGTCAAAAGGTTTTGAGCACACCGGTGAAAATGCCCTTCTTTTAGCCGCTATCCCTGCCGAGTAATCTTGAAAGCAAAGAATCTGCTTATTCTCATAGGTCAGAGATTTAGATGAGCGTGCTGCTTGTAAAATATATTGCTTGTGCATGAAGTTCAAAACTCTGCATATTACCACTCATGGTTTTGCACTTTCCATTTGACGCACTCCCAACCGATGTGCTCTTTCAATTCTTAGAGGACCCGGCTCTGCTTGGAATGCGACGGTTTTTGTCAGCCATTGTTCGAGAAACCTCTCCAGTTGCCTTCCACCCAGCGCTCCTGATAGACCCACCAGACGGATATTATTCCGCCTAGAGCGGTTTTCTAAATCTTCAATTTTTGACTCCAGATCCGTTACTTTTTTCTGTAAGTCCTGCTGGGTGTCTTCGACTCCCGCCATTCTTGCTTCCACCTCACTGGCTTTAGTTTGAAACGCCACGCATTCTTTGGTCAAGTCTTCTATTTTAGCGTTTAACTTCTCCAGTTTAATGTCAAGTTTTTGGTCTAGCGGGGCCAATCGCCGGTCTAATAATTCTTCCATTACCACTGTCAACTCTGAGGTGATCTCAGCCACCCATGCGGATGATACTGAAGAGCCCGTTTCGGTAGGAGACGCCGCCATTTTGCAGTCCGCCGTCTTTCCCTTTTGCTTTTCTTTTTGAGCTGATTTCGCTGACATAACCGATATTTCGATTGTTCTAATGTCCCAGGTATCTTCACTGGCTCTCGGTCTAGCGAAATGTATTATTCTCAGGAGATCGATGCTCTTGCAGAAATGGAGATTAACAGGTAGGCTACGGAGAGAAGCTCACCCACGTCCTCTCTCCACCATAGCGTCACGTGACTCCCTCTCGTTACATTTTTTACACTGAATGATATATCCACATTGGAAGATGAGCATGTGAAAGATTCCTTTATGTTGAATTTTTCCTTTGTGAATGACTGTGGGGTCCTGTGAAATGTTTTGGCATAGCTTGCAGCTGGATCTGTTACAGGGAAACGTGCCCTTTTCTTTTTCAGTCTGTGTTGGAAGTTTACTTCTGATTAGCTTGTGTTTTAAGTTGGGTGGCTGTCGGAAGGCCAGCACTGGTGGGGATGGGAATATCTCTTTCAGTAATTCATCCTCCTGGAGTAGGGGCTGTAGGTCTCTTATGAGTTTCCTCAGTTTCTCCAGCTCTGGGTTGTATGTAACTACAAGGGGGATTCTGTCTGTGGCTTTCTTTTCTTTGTACTGTAGCAGATTCTCCCTGGGTGTTTTGAGGGATGAGGCAATATTCCTGGAGATTATTTTGGGGTTGTAGCCTTTCTGTTTGAAGGATGTGGTCAGGATTTCAAGGTGTCTGTCTCTATCCCCTGGGTCAGAGCAGATACGGTGGTATCTTGTGGCTTGGCTGTAAATAATGGATCTTTTTGTATGTGAAGGATGGAAGCTGGAGTTGTGGAGGTAGCTGCATCTTTCTGTGGGTTTCTTGTATATAGATGTTTGTATACAGCCATCACTGTTTGAGCCCATGGTGTCCAAAAAATTGACTTTTTCTGGGGAGTAGTCAATTTTGAATCTGATTGTAGGATGGTATGTATTAAAGAAATAGTAAAATAGTATATATAAGCTTCACTTATATATACTATCAACTAACACATTTGCTTATTTCCGATCTGACGAAGAAGGGCAACCTTCGAAAGCTAATCAAGAAATGTGTTATGTCCAATAAAAAAGGTATCATCTTATTTTCTTTTCCATGTTTTATTTTGTTTGATTTCTATTGATAACCTTTAAGAGTGGACTAACATGGCTATCACACCTCTCTACGTTGAGTGAAGAAACATTTTCTCCGATTCGTTTTAAATTTACTACATTGTAGCTTCATCGCATGCCCCCTAGTCCTAGTATTTTTGGAAAGCGTGAACAGACGCTTCACATCTCCTCGCTCAACTCCACTCATTATTTTATAGACTTCTATCTAGTCTTCACTGAAACTTTATACAAAACGCAAAGATGACCCATAGTACTGAGGCCCATCATGACTCTGCATGATTTACAACATCAGGACCTCCTCTTCATCAACAACCTTGAGGAACCGAATGACTGTGGTGGGTTCATCTGCCATCAGGATTAGCAGCGTACTATTTCAGCACTGTATGGTGGGACTGAAAGGAGAAAAGATAGGAATGGAATTGAGAGACTGAAAGATAATGAGAATGGCTATGTGGAGAGTGATGAAGATAAAGCAAACATGCTAACAATTACTTCTCTTTGGTGTTCACAGAGGAAAACCCTGGAGAAAGACCGCGGTCGGCTGCCAAGGGAACATCTGGGAATGGAGTGGATAATACGCTGTTTATGGAACAAAGAGTTTATAAACAGCTTGAGAATCTGAAGGTGGACAAAGCTATGGTGCCGGATGGGATACATCCCAGGATACCGAGGGTGGTCCTGGCGGGACCTCTTGAAGATTTATTTAATAGGTCTTTAGAGATGCAAGAGGTTCCTCGGGATTGGAGACGAGCGGATGTGGTCACCCTTCACAAAAGTGAAGACAGGGAAGAAGTGGGAAACTTCAGACTGGTAAGTCTCATGTCAGTGGTAGGAAAAATAATGGAGTCGCTGCTGAAAGAAAGAATAGTTAACTGTCTAGAAGCCAAAGGGTTCCAGGACCCAAAGCAACATGGCTTTACCAAGGAAAATCCTGTCAAATGAATCTTATTGACTTCTTTGACTGGGTGACCATAGAATTGGATGAAGGACGTGCTAGATGTAATCTACTTAGATTTCAGCAAAGCCTTTGATATGGTCCCCCACAGAAGACTCCTGAATAAGCTGAAAGGGTTGAACTTAGGACTGAAAGTGGTGAACGGGATAGGAAACTGGTTGACCAACAGGTGGCAAAGGGTGGTGGTAACTGGAATCCGCTCGGAGGAAAGGAAGGTGAGCAGAGGAGTTTCTCGGGTCGGTGCTGGGGCCTGTTCTGTTTGATATATTTGTGGGAGATATTGCTGAAGGGTTGGAAGGAAAGGTTTGCCTTTTTGTGGATGACACAAAAATAGCCAATAGAGTGGGTACCCTGGAGGGAGTAGAAACAATGAGAAGGGATCTCCAAATGTTAGAAGAAAGGTTGAGGGCCTGACAGTTAAAATTGAATTAGTGATACAATCCAGAAACCACAAAAGCTTACTAATTTTTTATTTTGTATTTTTAAATATGCATATAGTGCTCAGTAAATGGGCCTGCCATACCGAACTGACTGGCAGTTCTATCATGTGTCATGCCCAACCAGCCATCGTTGCACCAATACCTCCTACCTACCCTTAATGTCCAGATAAGTATGGTTTGCAAAAGAACTCCCGTGCACCAGAGTTCACGCCACAAATTATCAATAATGAGTTCACTACTTATATTGAGATGGCGGTTGGTTCCTTGTTATATGGTGGCTGCCCCGTATCATCCGTGATATATAGTACAGTAAAAAGTGCCAAAAGTGCTGTTCCCTTAGTCCGGATGATACGGGGCAGCCACCATAACAACAAGGAACCAACAGCCATCTCAATATAAGATAAGTAGTGAACTCATTATTGATAATTTGTGGCATGCACTCTGGTGCACGGGAGTTCTTTTGCAAACCATACTTATCTGGACATTAAGGGTAGGGAGGAAGTATTGGTGCGATGATGGCTGGTTGGGCATGACACATGGCAGGCCCATTTACTGAGCACTATATGCATATTAAAAAAAAAACAAAATAAAAAATTAATAAGCGTTTGTGGTTTTTGGATTGTATCATTAATTAATATAAGAGAGACCGAATAGTTATATATACCCCAGAGCATTTGAGTAGTTAAAATTTAATGCCAAGAAATGTTGAGTGATGCACTTGGGGTGCATAAACCCAAAAGAGAGATACCGGATAGGAGGGGAGAGATTAGTAAGCTCAACTCAGGAGAGAGACCTTGGGGTGTTGGTGTCCGAGGATCTAATGGTGAAGAAACAATGTGACATGGCGACGGCCATGGCCGGAACGATGCTAGGCTGCATAGAGAGGGATATAACCAGCAGAAGAAAGGAGGTGTTGATGCCCCTTCTACAAGTCTTTGGTGAGGCCCCTTTTGGAGTATTGTGTTCAGTTTTGGAGGCCGTATTTTGCTAAAGATGTAAAAAGACTGGAAGCGGTGCAAAGAAAAGTTACAAAAATGGTATGGGATTTGTGTTGCAGACCGTATGAGGAGAGACTTGCCAACCTGAACATGTATACCTTAGAGGAAAGGAAAAACAGGATGACATGATACAGACGTTCAAATATTTGAAAGGTATTAATCCGCAAACAAACCTTTTCCGGAGACGGGAAGGCGGTAGAACTAGAGGACAAGAATTGAGGTTGATGGGGAGCAGACTCAGGAGTAATGTCAGGAAGTATTTTTTCACGAAGAGGGTGGTGGATACATGGAATGCCCTCCTGCGGGAGGTGATGGAGATGAAAACAGTAATGGAATTCAAACATGCGTGGGATAAACACAAAGGAATCCTGTTTAGAAGGAATGGAATCTTAGCGGAGATTGGGT
The DNA here is from genome assembly GCF_901765095.1 of Microcaecilia unicolor. Lineage (NCBI taxonomy): Eukaryota > Metazoa > Chordata > Amphibia > Gymnophiona > Siphonopidae > Microcaecilia > Microcaecilia unicolor. The sequence goes on along the minus strand of NC_044041.1, from coordinate 149,828,686 downwards.
AGCAACGCCGGTAATTGGGAAGCAAAACCAGTGCTGGGCAGACTTCTACAGTCTACGCCCTGATTGTGACTGAATAGATATGGATGTGCTTGAGTGTAAATTTTAAGGGGCTTCGACATTAGCTTCAGAACTCGTAGTACAAGAAGAGTGCTGGGCAGACTTCTACGGTCTGTGCCCTGAGAATGGCAAGGACAAATCAAACTCTGGTGTGTATGTATATATATATATATATATATATATATATATATATATATATATATATATATATATATGTGTGTGTATATATATATATATATATATATATATATATATATGTATATATATACATACACCATGTATATAGAATCATGAAGTGTCTTGATTGCCTAAGACCCCCATCAGGGCAGGTTACATACCTGGCTCTTTACACCAATCTCTAGGAGGCCAAAGAAAGAAATCCACATATATGCATCAAAGGCCATGTAATGAGAGTGAGCTCACCGAGAACTGTCTCAAAATCCATCAGATCCTCTGCTCTTTTATTAAGAATGCATTAAGTCATAAATTAACTGGTTACATTACAAATCATGGGACACAAACTTTGAAAAATCATTGGCTAGATTATATTCTGCTTCCATTTGCAAGTTCAGGGGATTCAGGATAGGCAGACTGGATGGACCGTACAGGTCTTTATCTGTCGTCATTTACTATGTTGCTATGTTACAGCTTGTTTTTCTTGCGTTTGAGGACTTATTCTTTTTATTGTTTTAGGAGTTTATTATTTTATGCTCATTTCAAGAGAGTCTCTCTCCCTGTTCTCTTTATTGCCCAGCGAAAATGAGACCTGACACAAGTGCATTGAAGAAAATGAAGATACCACCTGCTGATAAGAGATGGGAGCAATGGCTACTGCAACAGATGCTGCCTTATAACTGAAGCTCAACCACTTTCCTCATCCAGAAGTGGAATCCTCTGGATTAGGGAATGGAAAGCTGAACATGAGAACATAGGAGATTCCAGCATGGTTAATCCAGATTTTGACATCTCTATTTGTGAGCACAGCCTGAAGACGTCAAGAATAACCCAGTCTGCACTGGTTCGCACCTTTTTAGGAGAACATGTGCAGATTTTGACATCTCTATTTGTGAGCACAGCCTGAAGACGTCAAGAATAACCCAGTCTGCACTGGTTCGCACCTTTTTAGGAGAACATGTGCAGAGCTGCCAAGGGGTCCTGATTTTTGAGAGGGAGATTTAGTACATGTCCTCAGCCCCTCTCACCCTGTGTTGGCTCCACCCACTCCACCTCTTGGCTCCACCCCTGATGCACCTCCATCCCACGGTCATTCCAGAAAATACCTTATTTACACTGGTGACTACAGGGATGTCAATTTTTAAATGGAAGTGTTTCATATGTGCTCTATTATACCCCTTCCCCTCCAACCAATATTTCCAGAAAAAGCCCCATAATATTTCTTGCAAGGCTCTTTATTAATACTACTGTCACAGTAGGTGTAAGCTCAAAAGGTGAAATTTGACCAAATAAACATACTTTACAACTGATATAATGACAAGATTTTATAAGCCAATGCAAAGATTTGTACAGGTCAGAAAAGACCCCAGTGAATATAAACAGTTTATAACTGATATAATGACAGGCTTCTATAAACCTTGCAAAGATTTGTACAAGTCAGTAAAGGCCCCAGTGAATATAAACAGTTTATCCTATATAATAATACTCACCTCCAACGTTCTAAACCTGCCTGGGACCGTGGATCCCTAGGAGGTGGCCTGCTAAGCCACTTAGGACGTAATGACGACAGTAAACCCACGCATCTGATCGGAGGAACTGTCACGCGCAAAACAAAAAAAAAACTGTAAAAAACGCTCGAGACCCAATACCGAAACTGCCGCCTCAACAATCGCCCTGACAACGCTAGCCCCTAACGACACTGACGCACTCACAAACCCGCTGCCCAGCTGATCAGACTACCGCCGCACCGACACTGCCGCCCTCCCGAACCTGCAGCCCAGCTGACGACACTACCGCCGGCACGAATCTGCAGCCCAGCTGACGACACTACCGCCGGCACGAACCTGCAGCACTAACAAAACAGCGGAAGAGATTGCCGCCTTCCCCATGCCTCAACACGGGACGTCGACAAACGCAAAAAAGCTTTCAGAAGGCTGTGCAAGAAGCTACAACAAACTGCAGCCTCCTCTGGACGAGGTTCACGCCGCCCCGAACCGCCCTCCCGATCCTGCAGCAATAACAACAGCAAGGTACAATTAAGGCAGGGAGGGGGCAGAAACTTTAAGGGAGGGAGGGAGGAGGGAGCCTGGAACTTGAAGGGGAGACAGACAAAGAGACATAGAGAGGAGGGGAGAGAACAGAACGGGAGGGAAGGGGAGAGGGCAAATGTTGCAGATTGATGGATAGAGTGCATGGGAAAGAGAGAACAATCGCTGGATAAAAGAAGGAAAAGGAATTCAAAAACAAAACACGGGCGGGTGGGGGAAGACCCTTACATTGCCACTCACAGGAGGGAGGGGGCCGAAATTCAAGCAGAAAGGGGGGGACTGCACTTCAGACAGAAGGAGGGGGACATGCACACAGACACACTCACACACACAGTCTCCAATACACATACACACTCTGACTCTCTGTCACACCCACACTCTCACACATGCATACACTTAGTTTCAATGCCCACCCCTGTGGTCCTGCAACAGCTTAGTGGAAGGAGAAGGATATGGAGACACACACACATGCTTTCTCTCACACACAACCAGTCTTCCAATCTCTGTGTCTCACTGTCACACACACTCTGTCTCACACACACACACACACACACTGTTTCTCTGTCACACCCACACTCGCACATACACATAAACTCTGTTTCACTGCCCACCCCTGTACTCCTGCAAGGGCTTGCTGGAAGGAGAAGGATATGGAGACATACACACACACGCTCTCTCTCACACACAACCAGTCTTCAAATCTCTGTGTTTCACTGTCACACACACTCTGTCTCTCACACACACACACACTGTTTCTCTGTCACACCCGCACTCACACATACACATACACATACACTCTGTCTCACTCCCGCCCCTGTTTCAAGGGCTTACTGGAAGGAAAAGGATATGGAGACACACACACACACACACTCTTCCAATCTCTGTGTCTCACTTTTACACACACTCTGCCACACACACACACACACACACACACACACTGTGTCTCTGTCACAACAACACTCACATATACACATACACTCTGTCTCACTGCCCACCCCTGTGGTCCTGCAAGGGCAAGGACTGTGGATATTACTGGAAAAAAGGAACAATGCTGACCACAAGTACATTGGCACTCTCACAACTCTGACACACTGTACCTCATACACACACACACACACTCTCTCTGTCTCAAACATACACACTCAAAATAACAAAAAAAAGGAAACAGAAAATCCAAAGACGGGGGAGAGGGGGACAGCACCTCAGACAGAAGGGACAGCAGACAGCACTTTGGACGGAAGGGGTGAAATGCGGAGGGGCCTCTCACACACTCTCTCTAACAGACATAGTATTATTATTCATTTTATTACTGTTTTACAAACACAGTCTCTCACATTATCTTTCACAGCCTGTGGCTCTCTCTCACACACAGTCAAAATGACAGACAACCAACAAGCAACTAATACACAAAATGAAAAAGAAAAAACAAAAAAGGAAATGACAAATAAAGAGGCACAAATAAAATGGCATCAATCAATGAAAGAATATGAAAAGGAAGAAAAAAGACAAAGAAATACTGCAATGAAAAGAAAACACAGCAAGCACATGACAGAAGAGCAAAAAGCAACTAAAACACAAAGAAAAACTGAATTACAAAGGAAAAGAATCAATGAAATGACAAATGAACAAAGAGAATTCTACAGAAAAAAACATACTATAACACAACGGGAAAAATTACAATACATGACAGATGAAGAACGGGAAAAGAAAAACAAAAGAAGATCATATTTACGCGCAGAAAGAAAAATAAAAAACAGGGAAAACAGTACAAGACACTGAACTGCAAATGACTATACAAATGAAACCAAACAAAAGAAAACAGAATACCAACTCTGACGAGGAGATCGTACAAAATAAAAGAAAAAAAACAGATACACAACACAAAAGAAAACCACCTATGATGGAAGAAGAAAAAACACAAAAAAACAACAATGAAAAGACAGATGAGCATATACAAACACTCAACAGAAACAACACAGAAATAATAGAGAGAAACAAAGAAAACATTTCTGACAAACAACTACACTACTTGATGATGAACAGATACACAGTAAACAACAAATAGCACAAAGTTATTCAAAGTCGTTAACTCGCGACAGGATTGTGAAAAATTACAAGAGGACCTTACGAGACTGGGAGACTGGGCGGCTAAATGGCAGATGACGTTTAATGTGAGCAAGTGCAAGGTGATGCATGTGGGAAAAAAGAACCCGAATTATAGCTACGTCATGCAAGGTTCCACGTTAGGAGTTACGGACCAAGAAAGGGATCTGGGTGTCGTCGTCGATAACACGCTGAAACCTTCTGCTCAGTGTGCTGCTGCGGCTAGGAAAGCGAATAGAATGTTGGGTATTATTAGGAAAGGTATGGAAAACAGGTGTGAGGATGTTATAATGCCGTTGTATCGCTCCATGGTGCGACCGCACCTTGAGTATTGTGTTCAATTCTGGTCGCCGCATCTCAAGAAAGATATAGTAGAATTGGAAAAGGTGCAGCGAAGGGCGACTAAAATGATAGCGGGGATGGGACGACTTCCCTATGAAGAAAGACTAAGGAGGCTAGGGCTATTCAGCTTGGAGAAGAGACGGCTGAGGGGAGACATGATAGAGGTATATAAAATAATGAGTGGAGTGGAACAGGTGGATGTGAAGCGTCTGTTCATGCTTTCCAAAAATACTAGGACTAGGGGGCATGCGATTAAACTACAGTGTAGTAAATTTAAAACAAATCGGAGAAAATTTTTCTTCACCCAACGTGTAATTAAACTCTGGAATTCGTTGCCGGAGAAAGTGGTGAAGGCGGTTAGCTTAGCAGAGTTTAAAAAGGGGTTGGACGGTTTCCTAAAGGACAAGTCCATAAACTGCTACTAAATGGACTTGGGAAAAATCCAAAATTCCGGGAATAACATGTATAGAATGTTTGTACGTTTGGGAAGCTTGCCAGGTGCCCTTGGCCTGGATTGGCCGCTGTCGTGGACAAGATGCTGGGCTCGATGGACCCTTGGTCTTTTCCCAGTATGGCATTACTTATGTACTTATGTACTAACAGAAAAAAAGAGGTGTAAAGCACAAGCAGAAAGAAAAAAAGACGTAATGCACGAACTGAACATGAAAAAGCACAAGAACGTGAAAAAGCAAATGCAAGGAAAAGAGCAAAGATACAACATATGACTCCTGAGAAAAGAATCAATAACAGGAAAAGAAAAGCAGAAACAGAAAGGAAGCGAATTGCAGAAATGACAGACCAAGAAAGAGAAACACACAAAACTAGGCATGCTGCTATAGAAAGACAAAGATTAAAAACAATAACAGATGAACAAAGAGATACAAATAGAAAGAGAAGAGCACATTTACAACAACAAAGAAAGAAACAAATCACAAAAACACAAACTGCAGACAAGAATGACACAAGGAATAACACAACGACAGTACAGTACACAACTCAGACCAAAGGAATTATCATAACAGACTGTGTCAACGAGAATGACATTCACTACTACAGTTGTGGACAGCTAAACACAGTCTGTATATTTTGCAAAGCAAAATTTTTCAAACATGAAACACCATCTGAGAACCTTTTCACACAATGCTGTAGTAAAGGAAAAGTTCAACTACCAAAAATTAGGACACATGAAATCATTGTAAAGCTTCTTTGTGGAGAACATGAATACTCTAACAATTTCAAACAAAACATTAGGTCTATTAACAGTTCTTTAGCTTTCGCATCCATGGGAGTGAAGATTGCAGCACCACCAGGATATGGCCCTTACTGTTTCAGAATTCATGGAAACATTTATCATAGAGCAGGAGCACTACATCCTTCAAAAGACAAAGAAAGACAATTTGCACAGTTATATGTTCTAGATCCTGATGAAGCAGCAAGTCAAAGACTACGAAACTCAACAAATGAAAAAATAAATGATATATTAATGAAAAAATTAAGTAAAATTATGGCACAAGAAAATCCATTTGCACATGCATGTAAAATGTTGTTTGAAGTTGAAAACTAATGCATACATGAAGCAAAACGACAAAAAATAGAACCAACAACAGTATCAATGGTCATTGTAAAAGACCGTAAAAATGATCAAAGACGATACAATGCTCCTAGAGCAAATGAAGTCGCATTCATCTTTCAAAATATAGATGGAGAACCTCTGTTACACAGAGAACTAATCATACATTGCAGAAACAAGCAAAACGAGGAACAAAAACATGAGATAATCAGTGTCTTAGATCCAAATCTGGAACCTATGGTATATCCAATATTATTCCCATATGGAGATCAAAACTGGGGGATAGATATTCCTTTATGCAAACAACCAACATCTATAATCAACCTCAACAACACATCAAAAAAACCTAGAATATGAGTAACACAAATGCAATACTATGGGTACCGTTTTGCAATTAGAGACAAATTTAACCCTTTCCTAAGTGCAGGTAAATTAACACAACAATATTTTGTAGATGCATACATTAAAACAGAGGCAAACAGACTATCCTGCTTATAATCGAAAGACAAAAACGCCTATATTACGACCTAAATCGGGAGATAGACGTTAATCTCACAAAAACGAGTAAATCCATATAATGGAAACCAATGTTTCAGTGCGTCCGTGTCGCTCGTACGTTCACGTAAAAACGTCCAAATAAGAGGCGTGTCGGGGGCGTGTTAGGGGCGGTGATACGACGTGGACGTGTACAACATATAACGAATAGCGAAATGGCTCTGGTTGAGCGGGACGATGGGCGTAATATGATGGACCCGAAATAAAAGCGACCAGAGCAAGGGGGAAAGCGTCTTTAGACCCATTAGCGATTGTGCGTAGTTGGAGAGTGGCGACATTGTTGGTGGAAGAGCTGAAGTGGTGGTTGCAGAGAGAAAGCCGAGCATGTTGAGTACCTGTGACGGTGGTCTGTGTGCCCTGCCTCTTTTTGTGTCATACCCTTTGACCGTTCCTTACTCCTACTCCTTTGCTCCATCGCCCCCTTCCCCTCCCCCCTATCCCTCCCCATTCACTCCTCCCACGTGTATACTCTATTCCCTGACCTCCGTTTGTCTCTGTGTTCCTGTACTGTTTGGCGAGTGAGTGGCCAGAGGGCGTGGTGGCTGGAAGTGACAGATCTGTGTGTGTTGCTGTTTGACTACTAGTCCTAATACTTGCACTGGTGGTGGGGATATGGATGCACTTAATGCACTTGTGGCATGCATGCTACACGAAGAGGCCACCCACCGCAGGAGGTATTCACGGCCCCGAGTGTTTAGGCCCCGCACCACCTTCCTACAACTCACTGACCAGCAGTGTCTAACAAGGTTCAGGTTTGATAGGGCCACCATTCGTCAGCTGTGTGAGCAGCTGAAACCCCTCCTTCAGCCCCAGACACGTAGGAATAACCCCATCCCTGCCCACCTCAAAATCACTTCCTCTCTCTCTGTCCTGGCCACTGGCAGTTTTCAATCCGTATTAGCTGCTAACACAGGCCTCACCCAGGCTTCTATTTCACACTGTCTCACCCAGTTCCTGGATGCCTTCATAACTCACACCTCACACTACATCACTTTCCCCACCACCCCCCAGGCCCTGCACAACAACATGGCCGCCTTCTATGCTCTTGCTAGATTCCCCTCGGTCATCGGTGTGATAGACTGCACACACGTAGCCCTCAGACCCCCCCGGGCACATGAAGCCACCTACAGAAATAGGAAGGCATTTCATTCTATGAACATGCAAGTTGTATGTGATGCCCAGGGGGAGATATTAGATGTGTGTGCCAGGTACCCCGGCTCCACCCACGATGCCTACATCCTACAGCACTCGGGCATCTTCCGCAGGTTCCAGAGAGGGGAGTTCATTGGTGGATGGCTACTAGGTAAGTGCAACATGCATGTACCACCCATACTAGACCTCCTCCACTGGGCAACCCTCCGCCCTGGCTTCCTCCACCACAAACCACTATCCAAATCCCCCCGCCCCCCCTGTACCTGCTCCAAGCAATACACACTCATCTATCTCATTCTGCTTTTCTGCAAAGGTGACCGAGGCTACCCGCAGAGGACATGGCTCATGACCCCCCTGATCCACCCACAACCAGGGCCAGAAGAAACCTACAACAGGAGACATCGCAGCACCCGGGGGATCATTGAGCGCACCTTTGGTTTCTTGAAAAACCGCTTCCGCTGTCTGGACCGGTCTGGAGGAGAGCTGCTCTACAGTCCAGAAAAGGTGGCCAAGATCTTTGTGGCGTGCTGCATGTTACACAATTTGGCCCAGAGCAGAGGACAGCCTCTCCCAGAGAAGCCACAGCCACCACCAGAAGAGGCCCCAGATGAGCTGGAAGAGGAGCCCCCTCCACCCCCAGCCCACAGAGCAGAGCTCAATGCCTACCAGCTTGGCGTAAGAGCAAGACAAAGACTCATTGAAACAAGTTTTAGGTGAAAGTAAGTGAACATTTATTTATGTACATTAAGTGCATGTGTGTGTTCAACCCCACCACCACCACCACCACCACCACCACCACCACCACCACCCCCCTCCCACACCCAGCCCCCTCCCACCAACCCTCACCCTACAGCATGTCCCATCATTTTCCCCTTCCCTTCCCCCGTCCCCTCCTACCCCTCCCACGCCCTTCCTTTGCAGCTGGTGCTGCACGGGAAGTCTCTTCACCCTCTTCTGAGCTGCTGCTCCCAGTGTCCTCCTCCCTATCCCCACGGCAGCCTGCGGCTTCGGCTGCACCGTGGAAATCGGGCCACCTTGTTGGTTCTAGTGGTCTGGCCACAGGACCCAGAATGGGAGCAGATTTGGTGGGTGCTGCAGGAGTGGGTGCGGAGGCCGATGATCGCAACGCTCACCTCTTAGCTGGTGGTTGGTGGTGGTCAGTGGAGGAGGACGTTGATGGCAGGGGCTGCTCCAGCAGCACGGGGGCTGGAGTAGGTGCTGTGCCCTGAGGGCGCAGGTGTTGGATGCTCTGCTCCAGCCGTTTCAGTTGCTGGAGCACCTCCTGGTGGCCTTCACGTTGCGCCTGGAGGAGTTCCTGGTGGGCTCGCTGCTGTGCCTCCAGTGCTTGGCGCTGCAGCTCGAGTTTCTGGTGCCGGTACTCCTCCAAGCGCACGTTGTGGCGGAGTAGTTCCGTGGCCAGCCGCAGGAGTTGCCTCCTTTGGCCGGATGGCCTCTGGCGGGGAGCTGGGCCCTCCTCCTCCTCCTCACCAAAGTCCTCCGGTGCTGGAGGTGCGGCCTCTGCTGGTGGTGCATGTGCCTGTGCTGCAGGTGGTGGTGGTGGTGGCGGCAGAGGCAGAGGCTGGACAGCTGGTGCAGGTGGTGGTGGTGGCAGAGGCTGGACAGCTGGTGCAGGTGGTGGCGGAGGCAGAGGCTGGACAGCTGGTGCAGGTGGTGGTGGACACAGAGGCTGCACAGCTGGTGCAGGTGGTGGAGGCTGGACTGCTGGTGCTGCAGGGGGTGGAGGCAGAGGCTGGACTGCTGGTGCTGCAGGCTGTGGAGGTTGAGGCTGGACTGCTGGTGTAGGGCGTTGGCCTTGCAGGCCACTAGGGCCAGCCTCCTCTGAGTCATCACCTGTATAGCACCAGAGTGAGGAATAGTGTTGGTGCAAATAACCCACTTTTGTCTTTCAGCATTCATATACATTGGCATGTCCCCCAACCTGATGACCCAGCAAAGAGATGGTGAGGAGGAATGGAATTGACACGGGTGTGAAAGAGAGAGCCCCACAGGCAGCTGGGTAGAGGTGGTGGATGAGCAGCCAAGAGAAGGACACCACTCACAACTTTGTGGACAAGCTGTTAGTTGTATAATTGTTAAATTGAACAACATTGCAGCATGTGTTGTGTTACTACTGACTTGCTCGACTGCATAGAACTGCTTTATGACCCCCATTACAGGCTCCTTCAGTTGAATGCATGTGGCCCACACTCAGTAGAGCACAGAGGTCACAGAAGGAACTAGGCACAGTTTGTTAATGGGAAAATAGGAGGGAGTAGTAGGGAAGGACGGCCCCCAAAGTTCTGCCACAGTAGTAACCTACACACACCCATAGGAGCCAACTGGAAAGTAGTATTGGGGGTGCTAAGCCCAGTGACCAACACTCCTCCCTGCACAGCTACATGATCTTTCCTCAATATTGGGGGTGCTCACACACACACACACACACAGCACCCACCCTGTCTGCTTGCTCCTATAACACACATGACCACTACCACTACTCAAATAGACCTTACAATTCAATAAAGATGGGCACACAGGACAAGTAAGAGGAAACCCAATGACAACGGTAGGGATAGGGAGTAAGGGTACAGAGCTAGTGAGTAGGGGTTACCAGGTCACAACAGCATCATAAAGGTGGCCTGTTAATGTACATAAAGACAGCCAGAGACACTCCCCCCCACCTCCCTCCTCCTGCCCCCCACTCCTCACCTCCCTCCCCCTGGCCCCAACTTCTATAACACAAGTGTACTGCAGCACAACAGATACCCCAACTGCATAATGAAACACCTACCTGAGTCCTCAGCCTGGCCCGAGGTGTCCAGGGAGCCAATCCCGTGGATGCCCTCCTGGGGTAGGAGGGAGTGCACCATCAGCTCCATGGGCGTGAGGTTGGCAGTGTCATTGCCTGGGGGATTGGCCCCCGCCTTCCTCCGAACATCCCTCCTCAGCTTCCGCCACTTCCTCTTGCAATCCTCCACGTCTCTCCCAGCATGGAAGACAGCATTCAGGCTGTCCCGTACTGCCTCCCATTCGCGCTGCTTTGTTGTTGCAGCCAGCCTCTGCCCTGTGGGAGCAAACAGACTCCGGTGCCGCTGTAGTATTTCTTGCACCAGGAGCTCCACCTCAGCTTCAACAAAATTACCCTTCCGGGTCGGCGGCATACGTGGTGGCATTGTACCAATGGGGTTATCGAAAATACGGAGTGGGCGTTTATATAGTCGCCAAGAACGCCCATTGAGACGGGGGAATAGGCGTTTCTGATATGGGCGTTTGTTGTTCAATTATACACAAAATTCCTAAGCGTGCCCAGCTCAGATAGCGATTAGGAACACATGGTTTCGATTATGAGTAGATAAGTATGGGCGTCTCCACCTGCCTTCCCTTTCTTCATTGCCATTTTACCTGCCATTTCCTGCACTGAGACCTTGCCGGTTGTTCGTAATAATCATTTACAGGGTTTTACCCTCACTTATATGAAGGTATGTGTTTAGCAATGTATGCTTGGGTACACCTGTGTATTTAGGGGGGGGGGGGGGGGGGAATTATTGTTGTCCCTCAGCCACCACGCCTTCCGTTTCCTCTCTTCCACATCCCCTGATGCTCCCTTCCTTTCTCCCATTCTCTCTGCCTGGTTGTAGCAGGCAGTGTGTGGGGGCCAAGAATTTACTACAGTCGACCCAAATCAAGCACCCCTCGGTAAGGGTCATTTCAATCAGGGAGATGTGCAGCTAATGTTCCAGAAGATAAAAGGCGCACTACACAGTCTTGAAACAGACGTTCATGGTAAGCTCTCATTTGTCTGACACCTCTTCTCTTTGTGCTCATAGTCAAGGAGTGTGCATTCACTGTATGTATGTAGTCTGGAGTCAGATGTTAGGTAGCTCTCTTTTCACCAGGTTCCTGTGCACTGTACTGTGGGGTTGGCAGGTCCTCAGTGGTGTGGGCCAGCTGTTGGAGGTGCTGTATTGGTTCCCGGTAGCTTCCATCTTCCTTGTTTATGTGGTGTACCCCAGTCCCCATTTATGAAGTGGCCACCCATTCTCAAGGTCCATAGGCGGGGGAGGGGAGAATGATTAATGCAATGGATGTGTATAGCACATTATGGAACACCTTCCTAAATTGCTCCATAGGTAGTAGGGAACATGCACATTGTTTTTAATCGGTAGCCTGGACAAAATGCTCAAGGTGGCTACAGGTAGTGCCACTGAGGCCTATGACGTGGTGGTGAGGGAGAGGGGTGTGTGTACAGGTCCCAACCCAAAGTACCTGCTGGTGGCTAAAGCCTGGTGACTGCTGTGGCCTAGTGGTTAGAGCACCAGCCTTATAATCATAAGGTTGCTGGTTCAAATCCCACCTAAGGCAAGTCACTTCAGGGACAAAGTTTGACACAAACCCAGAATACCTGAATGTAACACACCTTGATCGACTACTGGAGAAAGTGTGATCACAGCTGCAAATAATGAGCACCATTTTTATTTGTGCCCTTCTCTAACACAAGTATTGCATTGCAACTGTGATGAAGTAACCATCCATCTATTGGGTTTCCCATTGTTTCCCCTTTTCTCCTCAGCATTATATACCATAGCTGATGTATTCAATGTGAAAATATGAGCCAGCTGTTTGTAGGTCCTTCTTGGCCCCCCCCCCCCCCACCACCAATGTGGCTTGTGGGTAAGGATATGTGTCCATCAGACAGCAAACACTGTGTATGTGGTACCTGGGGTTATGTGGAAGTGTCTACCTGGCAGATCACACGTGGTACACTATTAATCTCTTATTGATGGCACTCTGTGTTGTGGGTCAGTATGGTGGAGGGGAGGGAGGGAGGGAGAGATGCTGGCTGGCCATTTGTATTCATGAACACAAATATCCATCCAGCCTCCCCGGCCCAACCCCCCTGCACATATGGCCATGCAGGTTGGAATGAACAGGTGGCCTTCTGTATGGCCAACATTCTCAGACATACATCACCTTCTCATTCACACAGCACATTTAATGCTATGCATATTGCTGCCTCCTTCCTCTCAACTCAACAGCACCATTTGCTGATATGTAATGCACAAGGGAGACAAACACACACACACACACCCTGATAGTTATAGTGTAAGAGAAACATTTATTTCCCCCCACCCCCACCCCTACAAAATAACCCCGACCAATGCCCTCCTCCCCCCCACAACTCCCCACAGAACCCCAACACTTCCCTCCCCCCCCACAGAACCCCCAACATTTCCCTCCCCCCACACACACAACCCCAACAATTCCCTCCCCCCCCACAGAACCCCCAACATTTCCCTCCCCCCACACACACAACCCCAACAATTCCCTCCCTCCCCCACAGAACCCGCAACATTTCCCTCCCCCCACACACACAACCCCAACAATTCCCTCCCCCACCCACTCCCCACACCCCCAACAGGCCCCCCCCTATTTAAATTAAGGGCGGCCACGCCCTCTGACCAAGGCCCTCTGTAGCAGGGCAATGAGCAGGCCCAGCAGTACCCTTAGTGGGCCCTGGAGCTGCTCATTGCCCTGCCGTAGGGCTCTCACCTCCTGCAGCAGCTGGTGCTGGCCAACTACAAGCTGCTGCTGGCCTTCTACCAGCTGCTGCAGGAGGCGCATCATGGCCCCTGCACCTAGGGCAGGTGGAGGTGGGGCACGGGCTGGAGCAGGCCCAGGGGACGGAGCAGACCCAGGGGAACGCAGTGGGGCAGGTGATGGTGCTGCTGCTGCAGGGGATGTGGATGGCTGAGGGGAGGGAGAGGGCTCTGCTGCTGGTACAGGTGGGGAGGGGGCCTCCATATAGTCCTCATCTATGATGAGCACCCCCTCCTCCGAGCCCGATGACTCCTCCTGCGCATCCTCATCCTCCTCTTCCTCTTGCCGTTCCTCCTCCTGCTCCTCCTCCTCCTCCCTTTCCTGCTCCTCCTGCTCCTGCTCCTCCTCCTCCTCCTGGAGGTGGTGGCCCTCCTCATCTTGGCGCTCGGCTTCCTGCTGGTGGAGCCCTGTGTATGTAAAAGGAGTGTGATTGAGATCAGCGCATACAACATGGCTTGCATAGTGCAGTAGCTGGGTGGCGTGAGGCAGGGGATGGGGCAGGGTGTGGTAAGGCGTAGCCTATGCCCATGGGGAATGAGCTGCATCAGATGACATGACACAGAACCCTGGACCCTCCTCTGACACACACCACACAGGACATGTTGCCATACCAAATTCATTGCTGACCAGCATGTTTGCATTGTGAGATGCAACGAGGGGTTGATGGGCAGTTATAGGATTTATTGGGGGGGGGGCAGTGGGAAGGGTGTTGAGCACAAATCTTTTATGTGAGTTAGACCATGACATGCAGTAAAAGTAGGGCCTCAGGCAGGTGTACCAGGACACACTAATCAGCCACCACAGTAAGGAGAATAGTAAAGTGAGGCATATCAATTCATCTCGGGGGGATGGTCGGAAGTTGCAGGCACGCTCATGGGAGAACCCCTGCAACCTGCATCCTTGATCTGGGACAGATATGTTATTACTTACTAGTTGGCTATTAGGCACATGGGAATTGATATTGTACAACACATTAGCATTATTCAAGAAATGTATGTACTAATCTGTACAGGTGTCCTGTTTTTGAATACTTACGGCGAGCCCTGAGGTGCCTTCGCACCGCCCGGATGAGGCCGGGCCTCTCCCGCCTCAAACGGCGGAACCGCCTCCTGAGGGACTCCAGGTCCCGGTGGACTCCAAAGCGTCTGTAAGATATAAGTTTGTAGAGCAGGGGTCAGGGGGGTTGGTCCTTTTTGTCCTCTGCACAAATTCATTTGCTATTCACATACCAGAGAGAGAGGGTCTACAGTGTTGGGGGGGGGACCACCTCCATTGGTACTGAATCATAGGAGCCACCTTTTAAACATTTTGGGGGGTGGAACCCCCAGTGGAGATGACCCCTCCCTCCATACATACAAGGCATTTATTTTATATTGGGGGTGGGGTGGTCAAGCACCCACAGCAGCCACCGAGTTGGTTCCTATGCAGATGATGCCAGAGAGGTGGGCATGAGGCCAGACAGTACCGTTTGTATACATTATAATGTATGCTTGTTAAACTACTTTATATGTGTTATCATGACCATGTTATAAAGTATGGTATAGGTTTCATTGGTCTCATATTTCCACTATTCAGATGCGTTGTAAGCCACATAGAGGCTGCAAAGAGGGGTTGGGAAATGTGGCCTTCACATAACTAACGAAATTGTCACATAACACTAATATAATAGTCACATAACTAACGAAATACATTCTTGTAGGGATGTGGGAATGGTGGTCGTTTCAATAACATACAAATTATTAGTGATTGTGCATGTTCCTATATTACTCATGATCCTTGCATGGACACTCCAGTTACTGGTGGTAACATTGATGACGGAGCTGTTATATGTGTAGGTACAGGAGGGGAGGGGGGTTGGCCCATAACCTTACCTTTCTAGCCTGTCCCGGATGCGGGACCAGGCTCGCATGGCCTGCAGCCTGGGGGGCAGGTGGTGGTGTTGAACAAACAGTCTATGGCGGTGCCTTAGGCAGAGGCGGACGAGCAGCAGGCTCTCCTCCTGTCCAAAATTCAGTTCTCTGCGTTGTCCCATTTTTCCACGTGTTGGAAAAGAAGTGCCTTATATAGACGACCTTGCGTGAGGGACGTCGTTTCATGCACAGCTCCATATATGGATGACCATTCCATATATGGCCCCTATCAGCACGTGGACGCCTTCGTAAGCATAGACGTCTTTGACGTGCACATGCCTGCACGTGTGTGGAACGTGCCTTATATAGATGAGTATGACGCACCCCACCCGACCCTTTTCACATATACACAATATGCATATAGCTGCATGTTCAGTAGGTGTACAGTGCATGCAGATCCGGACATTCAGATGGGCACATATGATGAAAGTATGGGTGGAGCAGCATGATATGTCTGTAGTTGACACATATATGCGTTCCTCATATTTTCGCGTACCTGGATGGCCTGAACAACATGTACTGTACTTGCGATACACCTATGTACATTATTTTACACACCACATGATTTGGTCGTTTGCACCTGCAATAATCGACCGTGTTAGGGCGCCCAATTTAGTCACGCTTATGCGCTCGTCATTTGATTGTTTTCTTACAGGGATAATCGATTATCGAAAAACGCCCACACTATTTTCCCATTATACATGTCTATTTTTGGACGTTTTCGTAAGAACGTCCTAATTCGTACTTGGACGATCTTTCCATTATGCCCCTCTATATGATATTCGAAACAATCAAAAACAATTAAGAATTGAAAAATACTCAGGCTTACTGGACCACCTCTGCAAACAGAGGAAATACACCAGGACAGGCATTCATTTTGCCATCATCATTTGCTGGAAATCCAAGAAATATGCATCAAAACTATCAAGATGCAATGGCTATAGTTAGAAAATATGGCAAGCGAGACCTGTTTATCACTATGACTTGCAACCCAAGGTGGGAAGAAATTAATAACAATCTACAAAAAGGAGAGGCACCACAATTTAGACCAGACTTATTGGCAAGGGTGTTTCATTTAAAATTAAAAGAATTAGTATATGATAACAGAGCATGGTTCGGGATAAGGTATCTTTCAAAGATATCACCATAACAGGGAAGATAGAGTATCCTGATAGTGAGGTTGCAAAAGAGATTGTAGTAGATCGGGTATCCTTAAATAACAATAAAAATCAGACAAAAGATTGCCAATTAATACTGTCAAGTACTAAGCATGATGTACTTAGGAACAACAAACATAGTTTGAAATGTCTATATGCGAATGCCAGGAGCCTAAGAAATAAGATGGGGGAGTTAGAATATATTGCACTAAATGAAAAATTAGATATAATAGGCATCTCTGAGACCTGGTGGAAGGAGGATAACCAGTGGGACACTGTCATACCGGGGTACAAATTATATCGTAGTGATAGGGTGAATCGGATTGGTGGAGGGGTAGCATTGTATATTAACGAGAGCATTGAATCAAATAGATTGAAAATTCTGCAGGAAACAAAACACTCCTTGGAATCACTGTGGATTGAAATTCCATGTGCAAAGGGGAAAAGGATAGTGATAGGAGTGTACTACCGTCCGCCTGGCCAGGACGAACAGACGGATGCGGAAATGTTAAAGGAAATCAGGGACGCAAACAAACTGGGCAACACAATAATAATGGGGGATTTCAATTACCCCAAAATTGACTGGGTTAATGTAACATCTGTACACGCAAGGGACATAAGATTTCTTGATGAAATCAAGGACAGCTTCATGGAACAGCTAGTTCAGGAGCCGACAAGAGAAGGAAAAATACTAGACTTAGTCCTTAGTGGTGCTCATGATCTAGTGCAGGGGGTAACGGTACGAGGGCCGCTTGATAACAGTGATCATAATATGATCGGTTTTGATATTGGCATTGAAGGAAGTGAAACTAGGAAATCAAGTACGCTAGCGTTTAACTATAGAAAAGGTGATTACGACAAAATGAGAAAAATGGTGAAAAAAAGACTGAAAGGAGCAGCTCGCAGAGTAAAAAACTTGCATCAGGCGTGGATGCTGTTTAAAAACACCATCCTGGAGGTTCAGGACAAATATATTCCACGTATTAGAAAAAAGGGAAAAAAGACTAAACGTCAGCCGGCGTGGCTAAACAGTAAGATAAAGGAAATCATTAGAGCCAAAAAACAATCCTTCAGAAAGTGGAGAAGAGAACCAACTGAAAGTAACAGGATAGATCATAAGGAATGCCAAGCCAAATGCAAAGCGGAGATAAGGAGGGCAAAAAAGGACTTTGAGAAGAAATTAGCGTTGGAAGCAAAAATACATAGTAAAAACTTTTTTAGATACATTAAAAGCAGGAAACCGGCCAAAGAGTCGGTTGGGCCGCTGGACGAAAATGGTGTTAAAGGGGCGATCAAGGAGGACAAAGCCGTAGCGGAGAAATTAAATGAATTCTTTGCTTCGGTCTTCACCGAGGAGGATTTGGGGGGGACACCGGTGCCGGAAAGAATATTTGAAGCGGGGGAGTCGGAGAAACTAAACAAATTCTCTGTAACCTTGGAGGATGTAATGGGTCAGTTCAGCAAGCTGAAGAGTAGTAAATCACCGGGACCTGATGGTATTCATCCCAGAGTATTAATAGAACTAAAAAATGAACTTGCGGAGCTACTGTTAGAAATATGCAATCTGTCCCTAAAATCGAGTGTAATACCGGAAGACTGGAGGGTAGCCAATGTTACTCCGATTTTTAAGAAAGGTTCCAGAGGAGATCCGGGAAATTATAGACCGGTGAGTCTGACGTCGGTGCCGGGCAAGATGGTGGAGGCTATTATTAAGAATAAAATTGCAGAGCATATACAAAAACATGGACTGATGAGACAAAGTCAGCACGGATTTAGTGAAGGGAAGTCTTGCCTCACCAATCTAATGCATTTTTTTGAGGGGGTAAGCAAACATGTGGACAATGGGGAGCCGGTTGATATTGTATATCTGGATTTTCAGAAGGCGTTTGACAAAGTGCCGCACGAAAGACTCCTGAAGAAATTGCAGAGTCATGGAATCGGAGGTAGGGTATTATTATGGATTAAGAACTGGTTGAAAGATAGGAAGCAGAGAGTAGGATTGCGTGGCCAGTATTCTCAGTGGAGGAGGGTAGTTAGTGGGGTCCCGCAGGGGTCTGTGCTGGGTCCGTTGCTTTTTAATGTATTTATAAATGACCTAGAGATGGGAATAACTAGTGAGGTAATTAAATTCGCCGATGACACAAAATTATTCAGGGTCGTCAAGTCGCAGGAGGAATGTGAACGATTACAGGAGGACCTTGCGAGACTGGGAGAATGGGCGTGCAAGTGGCAGATGAAGTTCAATGTTGACAAGTGCAAAGTGATGCATGTGGGTAAGAGGAACCCGAATTATAGCTACGTCTTGCAAGGTTCCGCGTTAGGAGTTACGGATCAAGAAAGGGATCTGGGTGTCGTCGTCGATGATACGCTGAAACCTTCTGCTCAGTGTGCTGCTGCGGCTAGGAAAGCGAATAGAATGTTGGGTGTTATTAAGAAGGGTATGGAGTCCAGGTGTGCGGATGTTATAATGCCGTTGTATCGCTCCATGGTGCGACCACACCTGGAGTATTGTGTTCAGTACTGGTCTCCGTATCTCAAAAAAGATATAGTAGAATTGGAAAAGGTACAGCGAAGGGCGACGAAAATGATAGTGGGGATGGGACGACTTTCCTATGAAGAGAGGCTGAGAAGGCTAGGGCTTTTCAGCTTGGAGAAGAGACGGCTGAGGGGAGATATGATAGAAGTGTATAAAATAATGAGTGGAATGGATCGGGTGGATGTGAAGCGACTGTTCACGCTATCCAAAAATACTAGGACTAGAGGGCATGAGTTGAAGCTACAGTGTGGTAAATTTAAAACGAATCGGAGAAAATTTTTCTTCACCCAACGTGTAATTAGACTCTGGAATTCATTGCCGGAGAACGTGGTACGGGCGGTTAGCTTGACGGAGTTTAAAAAGGGGTTAGATAGATTCCTAAAGGACAAGTCCATAGACCGCTATTAAATGGACTGGAAAAATTCCTCATTTTTAGGTATAACTTGTCTGGAATGTTTTTACGTTTGGGGAGCGTGCCAGGTGCCCTTGACCTGGATTGGCCACTGTCGGTGACAGGATGCTGGGCTAGATGGACCTTTGGTCTTTCCCAGTATGGCACTACTTATGTACTTATGTACTTATGTACTATATATGCAAACAGCATATATTTGGTGTTCCTCTTGCTATCATTTATGTGATTGAATTTCAAAAAAGAGGTTTACCCCATGCCCACATATTACTTATCCTTAAGGAGGAAAACAAACCTAAAACAAAGGAAATAATTGACAACATCGTATCTGCAGAAATACCTTCTGAACAACAGTTCCCAAGACTACATGCAACAGTTCTCAAACATATGATACATGGGCCATGCAATCAGAAAAATGTACATTTACCATGCATGCAAAATGGTAAGTGTTCTAAACAATTCCCAAAAGCATTCCAAAATGAAACCATAGAAAACTGTGACGGATATCCCAAATATCGACGACAGGATAATGGCATTGGTACAGTGTTACATGGACAATTCATTAATAACAGTTGGGTAGTCCCTTACAACCCTTTTTTTACTATTAAAATACAACTGCCCTATAAATGTGGAAATATGTGCATCCATAAAAAGTGTAAAGTATCTTTTTAAATATGTCTACAAAGGACACGATTGTGTACATTGTGCAGACGCATCCTTGTTTCAGTGAAATTCTACCTACGTTTGCTTCCTCTAAAAATCCAAATTTGAAAGACCATTTAGTCCCGTCAGCTCTCCCGATTCAACACAAATTGGTCGAGATCAAGACTGGTCATAAACCCTGTAACTCCTGCTCAGTTTGCGTCCATTCATTGACCATTGATGAATTTGTTCATCCAACTACCAAAATTCGTTATAAACTTAATTTTAACAGCGATTGCAAGACACAGAATGTGATATATATCATTTTATGCCCATGTGGGTTATATGTGGGTAAAACCAGTAGGATGATTAAGGTTCGCATCATAGAACACCGCAGCTATATTAAAAGACAAATTCAATCGGTTTCCCTTGTGGAACACTGGATACAAGCCGAACATACCTGCGATGATTTAAAATTCTTTGTTTTTAGAACCTTTAAGAAAGGTTGGCGTGGTGGAGATCTAGATAAAACATTGTTGAGAGCTGAACAATGTATCATTTATCAATTAGAATCTGTGTTTCCAAAAGGGCTAAACAAGGATTTGGAATTAGTTACTTTTTATGATTCTTATTTCCTGATCACCCTGATTCTGACGTACAGATGGTCCCCCCCCCCCCCTTTTCTCTTTTTCTTTTACTTTCTTCTTTATTTCTTTTTCCTTTTCCCGTGTTTTTCCATTATATTTTATATTTTTATTATTATTTTTCAATTTTATCAAATATGATCACTATCTCTATTTTTCTTTCTCTTTTTCAATATTGCTTACGGTTTTTATCATCATTACCATTTTTCATTGTGTCTATTTCTTATTATTATTTTAAATATTTTTTTCTCTTTTTTTATAGATATTTTTGACAATATACTGAACTATCATACTTCATAATCTTTTAATATTCATATTTTTACAATCACCATTTCCATTACACCTTTCCTTTATATTTTTGACAATATATTGAATTATTAAATTTTTATACATTATTCTTAATATTTATATTTTCATAATCATCATTTCTACTCATACCTCTTTTTTCATTTTTCTTGATTTTTAGTTTTTAAAATAATGTTTTCATTTCTTTATTTCACATATTGATTATTTGTTCGTATTATTCTGTTTCGGTTCTGACAAGATTAATGGGGTCTATTTTCCGATGTAGTTTTTTATATTTTCATGTAGACACCTGTTTAGTTAGCGATCTGCACACCATATTGACCTTTCATCTATCTCACTCTAAACGGAAAACTAGCCATTAACCTTTGTGCTTAGTATGTGTTTCTCTAGTGATATTCCGGTTCTAGTTAGCTAGCACTTTCGCTCTGATGAGTTCTGCATACATCACTAATTGCTTTGGACGGTTGGTTACGCCACTAATCATTTTGAATGGTTGGTTACGTCACGTTGTTTTCTTTCAAATGACAGCAGTTCTAGCTGTTCTAGTTTTCACTAGCACACGCGCTTTTGTCCGCTATTAGACATCACTAGCGGTAAGTTCTTTTAGGCGTTCGGATCTTTTATAACATAAATACATGTGAACGCATTTGGTTATGTGTTTGTTAAGAGTGTGATACTTATAAGTGATTGTCTTTCCATCGTTTACATCTACAGGGTGGATGCCGATCATTTTGAGCCGTAGCATTCTTGTGACGGCCTCAAGTTTTATTGGAGTAGGTAGTTGTAGTAGTTCTTCCTTCCTTCGATTTCTCTTATACTTGACGCAGTCGTTTTCCCTTTTAAGAAAGCTGTCTTTCCTCATGCATAATACATTAGCTTTCATTTTTAGTCCATTGCCTGTGTTTAGATCTGCGGTCATATCACGTATACATTTTTTCCACCTATACAATCTAAGCTCGCTCTTCCATTTTAAACAGCGGGTGAGAGCTACGGGCATCAGATGTATCGTGGTATCGCATTATATATGCTCCCGTCGGTTACTCTCATTTATGTTCCATGCACGTTCCGTTGCATGTTTTTATTTAATTCAATGTTTTCTGGTTTTCTTCCTCTTCATAAAATCACATGGTTGCGCATATATAACATATCACTTTTGGCCTTATTTTGTTGGCTGCATTCATGTGTTATTTTTTCAGCATTTGTTCCGCCATTGTTTTCAATGAGCCGTGTATGACCTTTATGATTCATAATTATTTTCGTTTATTATGTGCCTTCATTTCATTATGAGCTTACATTCACACCATACCTCTCTTTATATATCCCTGTTGTGCAAACGTTCACGGTTAGGCGGTCAGGTATTATTATTTTTGTATTATTATAACATTTTCCAGTATATTTTGGCATATGTGATCATATACTTTATTATATTTTTGCATTTTTATTCATCATCATTTTCGTTAATTTTTTTTCTTTTTTTCTTTTTTCTTTTTTTTCCATTGTTATCATTACTTTCATTTCTAGTATTATTCCGTTTTTAAGTTTCTGTTGAATAATTTATATTCAACCTTTTTTGATTTTCATTGTTCCCTCTTTTTTTTGTTTCTGCAGCATTTTGCTTTTTGTTTTATGAGTATCTCGGAGGTGCACCTGTAAACGTCAGATTCAGGGTAGGTCACAACTTTATATTTCTCATCTTTTCATATCCGTTTTTGGTGGCTAAAGTGCTGTTTTCATTAACATGCTCATTTCAGTCTCTCTTTTATTAACATGCTTGTTTTTATTAACATGCTCATCTCAGTCCCACTTTTTAATAACTTTGTTAGGAGTTTTATTTCTTCTTTTTTCCGATGAGCTCTGCACATGTTACCAATCACTTGTGACTGTTGGCTATGTTATTTTGTAACACTCCAAATGATGTTATATATTTGTACTTTATTTATGGATTGTAAGATCATGTTTTTCATTACATATCAGTATCGTTACTGTCTTTTTAGTATATGACCTATTTTTCACATTTTACATGGCATAATTTGTCTTTATTGTATTGTTTTTATCACATGGTTCTGATACTTTCAGTAAGTTTGTGACGTATGCCTATATGTTTCGGTTTTTTCTTGATATATTTGGATTAGTTTTTAATCTAATTTGTTTTTAACTTTGTTTTTATTTTGTATTCTTTATGTTTTTAAATTTTGTATTTGAAATATTTGTATTTTTATATTAAAGTTGTACATATGTTGATTTGTTTGTTTTGTTTTATTTTAGACCCCTGAGGAAGGCCTGTTGGCCGAAACACGACCGTGTAGGGTCCTATTAAACTTTTCTGGTGCTCTTACTCCCTATGGTTTTTCCGCCTTTTTTGTGGTTTGTGTCTTACTTTACGGGAGATTTGGACCTTCCTTTTGTTTGTTTGGCAAATGTACTTATTACAGAGCACAACAATGTACAACATGATGAAATTAAAACATCTACAGACTCAAGATATATTAGTGCTCCCGAGGCTGCATGGCGACTAAACAACTTTGAAATGCATTATCAATCACATGCCATACAGAGATTACAAGTACACGTAGAAAATGAACAGACCATTGTTTTCCAAGCACAGAAAGTGCAAGCAGCAGTAGAAACAGCCAAAACAAGGGACACAACTTTTAACAGCCTGGTTCAAACTAAATGCAGAAGATAATAATGCAAACAACATTTTGTATGCAGATATACCTCTACACTATACTTTTGATAGAACACAAAGGAAATGGAAAAGTAGAAAAGCTGGACATAACAAAACCATTGGAAGAATGTATACAGTACATTTTGCAAATGAACCAGAGCGTTACTGTTTAAGAATGATACTACTACACAAACCAGGTGCACAGTCCTTTCAAGACCTAAAAACTGTGGACGATGTCATTTATACAACCTTTCAAGAAACAGCAAAAAAACTAGGGCACATTCAAGATGAAGCACTATGGGACAACACATTAGAAGATGCAATCACAAGCAACATGCCTCAGCAAATTAGAGAGCTATTTGCATACATTTGTGTTTTTGCACAAATGACAAATGTTTTACAACTTTATACAAAATACAAAAATTATATGGAAGAAGATTTTAAAAAACACCATGGCTTTCAAGGTGATTGCTTGCTATGTGAAGAACTGTGCCTTCATAAAATACAAGCAGTACTCATTACACATGCTAAACACCTACAAGAATTTGGTTTACCAAACATCACACAAAAATTAGAACATCAACACATTGCCTTCAGTGCTGCACATGAAAAACAAAAAGCACAAGAAATGCAAAAAAAACTAAATAAAGAACAAAGAGAAGCATTTCAAACAATACTTTCAGCATGCAAAGCAAAAAATAATTCACACACGTGCTTCTTCCTTGATGGTCCAGGTGGAAGTGGGAAAACGTATACATACAAAACAATCATCAGCATGATAAGAGGCGAAGGAGGAATTGCACTGCCTGTGGCATCCACAGGAATTACAGCAAATTTACTTCCAGGAGGAAGAACATACCATTCACAATTCAAATTACCAGTACCTCTCCTGGAAACATCAACATCAACTATGCGGTTAACATCACAAGATGCCTCCATCATTAGAGATGCAAAAATTATTATCTGGGATGAATCAACTATGGCACCCAGTATGGCTCTTGATGCTGTAGATGGACTACTGGAAGAAATAATGAACAACCAAAGACCATTTGGGGGAAAAGTTCTATTGCTTAGTGGAGACTTCCAACAAACTTTAGCAGTGGTACCTCATGGGCAGCCTGCAAGCATTATTGAAGCAAGCATTAAATTTAACAAACTTTGGAAAAATTTTAAAATACTTAAACTAGAAAAAAATGTACGCTCAGTAGACCCAGAATACAACAAATGGCTTATTACGTTAGCACAAGGAAATCTACCATGTCAAAACAGTTACAAAGATGTTATTGAAATACCACAAAAACATCTTTGTCAGGACAATATAGTTTACGCCATCTATGGAGATAAACTTACACCAGATTCTGTAGCAAACTTTGCAAAAAAAGCAATTCTATGCCCGAAAAATTCACAAGTAGACACCATAAATGAGTCTGTATTAAATATTTTAGACGGAGAAACAATCACTTATTTAAGTTCAGACTCAATTCAAGATTCAAATGATGAGGAACATCAGTTATATCCTATAGAGTTCCTCCATGAGCAAACACCAAGTGGCATGCCAACCAATAAACTGCAGCTAAAAATTGGAGCAATAATTATCCTACTACGAAACTTAAACACAAAACAAGGTTTATGCAATGGAACACGCTTGATAGTGAAAGAATTGAAAAAAAATCTAATAATTAGCCAAATAATCACAGGATCTACAGCAGGAGCAATCGTCTTTATACCACGCATACAATTAGCACCATCTAACAGTGACCTGCCTTTCACGTTACTAAGAAAACAGTTTCCAGTTAAACTAGCTTTTGCCATGACTATAAACAAAGCACAAGGACAAACTTTTGACAAAGTCGGAATTTATCTACCAGAACCTGTGTTTACACATGGCCAACTATATGTAGCATTCTCAAGAGTTAAGACATCTGCAGATGCAATTGTGAAAATCATTAATGGACCTGAACAAGGACAGCTGTTCAAAAACTGTAAAAACGTTTACACAAAAAACATTGTATATAAAGATATTTTAAAAATGTAAAAAAACATTAAACATGTTTGGTTAACAAAAAACAACTTCGTCAGGTAACCTTACTTACAAAACTTTCATGTCTCACAAACACGGACCTTTCAAAATAACTCACTGTAACACATACACACTCTCACATTCACTCTCTCTCACACACAGACACTCTCACACTCTCTCTCAAACATAGAATGCACATGGGAAGACAGTTGCTGCACATGGTGGTACAACATGGCAACAGATGATTTACAAATTTAAAAATTATTCCTTATCATTATAATACATTTCTAACAACTATGCTTACCAAAACAAACAAAACAAAAAACCATTCCTAGCGCCCATTTCCTTTAAAACAGAAACGGGCCTTTTTTACTGATGTAATGACAAAATTCTATAAACCACTGCAAAGATTTGTACAGGTCAGTAAAGACCCCAGTGAATATAAACAGTTTACAACTGATATGACAGGATTCTATAAACCACTGCAAAGATTTGTACAGGTTAGTACAGACCCCAGCGAATGTAATGACAAGATTCAAAATGCTATTGCACATATTTGTACCTGTCAGCAATGGGCCCCAGTCAACAAACGAAAATTATCTATCTGAATTTTCACTATAGCAGCAGCAGCAAATCTTTCACAGAGGTAGTTAGCTTTATCATATTTATGGTAGTTGACAAGTCAGGACTCAAAAGTTTTCTAGGATCTAGAAGCCAGATTTTTTATTTATTTATGCGCTTTTATAAACCACATAATATGGATTTCAGTTGTGCAGAGGCCCTGTCCATCCCAGCCTGGATGCCTCTCACCGTTACATATCTGAGAGTGCAGAAACCCTTTTCATCATTAGGTGATGGACAGCAAGTTACAGGTGCACTTTGAAGGTATCACTGGGAGAGGAGAAAAGAGAGCTTGCCATTAATGCTGCCTGCTTTCAATACTCCAGAATGAACTGCCAATATGTTCAGGCTACAAAACCTAGATGTCGGGTTTGATTTTTTAGTCACCATGGCGACCTGCCTGGCGTTTGTCAAGTCCTAACTTAAAGTCATTTACTGTGTCCTTTATTATATTCCCATGTTGCTTTTCTGGCTTTAAAAAGGAGAGATTCTGTAGGTTCAAAGGTGTGGCAGGGTTCGGGGTTGTGCATCTTAATGGTCATAAGGCTAGAGAGGGTCCCATCCAAACTCAGGGTGGCTCGAAAAGGAGTCTTGTTCTTCTGAATCTTGCTAAACACCTGTTACTCACTGGCATTAGAATGGGGCAGCACCAGGACTATCTCCGCCACTCTGAAAAGTCTATGAAACCTAAGCTGATTAGTGCCTGTAACTTTCAGCTGGCCAAGATAGCTCCAAAGTATGTCCATCCGAATATACTGGAAGGTTTCCCCATTATATTCTTGAATCTCTTGACTTGGAATATGTTTCATTTAAGAGCTGATAGTCTGTGAACTGTTCTGCAAGTTTATATCAGACTGAAAATTGTAGACGGTCACTGTACTGTCCAACAAAATATTCAACGTCTGTAACTGAGACATCTTCCCTTTTGCTGAAATCAACAAAACAAGCATGCTGAAGTAAATTTTGTTTGAAGGGTAAATGGCCCAAAGCATACTGAACTACTCCCGTGAAAAAGCTTGCTGCAGAGTAGAAATTCTTCAGCAGGGCCTGTGTCACTGCACCCTCATTTTCCAGCTTCTGCATGGTTTGACTTGTAACCATACGTATATGAAGAGCATTATTTGGTAGCTGCTTTTCTGCTTCTTTGAAAGGCACTGCCAGAAGAGAAGGTGAATCTTTGATTGTTTTGACCTGTACAAATCTTTGCAATAGTTTTTTGATGAACCCCAGTATTTGATCATAAATAAGGTGTATACATGGATCTCCTTGCTGAAGGAACTTGTTGAACTGAAAAAATACTGGAAGAGTAGCCTGAAAGAACAGTAAATATATTTCTGTCATTGATTTTCAAACGCTCTTTTTAGACGTTTAAACCTGGTCTCCGAGCTGATTAAAGCTTCAGAATCTACAGAAAGAAAATATGAATGGCAGCCAGCATACAATTTTAAAATTCTGTTCACTGCATTTTCAAGGTTAAGCCACCTTGTTGAAACATGCTTGATGATCTGTTTATATTCAGAATTGCAGAGAGATACTCACATAGTTCACTTTTACGTTTTGTACTTTTGTCAAACCAGTAGTAAAGATCAACTGCCATATCTTCTACATCAAACTTTGCAATAGCTTGGAATTGTTTTTCAGCAGCAGATACAGTGTTATGAGCAATATGGCAAGGACATCCCATGAAATAAATGCTTTTATTTTTATTTTCTACCCTGGTTTTGATAGAATTTCTTTTTCTCAGATTTACACTTGTGTTGTCAACTCCAAATCCTACACATTTGGACCAGGGAATATTACATACTTCCAGCACAGAGTTTATCTTGGAAAAGATTCCATCTGCTGTTGAAGCATTTACACCAGTGGTAATGCCCATATCTAGAAATTCAGTGCAAACACGTTGTCTTGTATCAAAAATACGGACTGTGATGGGATTCATTTTCTCAAGACCACTATCATTTGAGCCATCGGTTAACAAAGAGTAAGGATGGTCACTCATATGATTTATAAGCAGCTGTTTACAGTGGTAATGCCCATATCTAGAAATTCAGTGCAAACACGTTGTCTTGTATCAAAAATACGGACTGTGATGGGATTCATTTTCTCAAGACCACTATCATTTGAGCCATCGGTTAACAAAGAGTAAGGATGGTCACTCATATGATTTATAAGCAGCTGTTTAAATTCTTTGCAAATTGCTCCATTCAAGATACAGGCAGTTTTTGTTCTGGCACTAGAGTATCCCATAGCTATGGAACTATCCGTGAAGATATTTCGAACTAAGGTGGTCTGCAACTGCAACAGGAACATTGTGGCTAGCAAGAAGTATGGCAACTTTTACTTCAGCAATCATAATCTTTTTAGAGATAGGAGCATCCAGTGATGCAAAATTCAGTTTTCCCTGATTTTTCTTACTTTTAGCTTTCTTCAGATGAGACTTTGACTGCACAAGCCTCTTGATGTCTCCTTCTCCCATGTGTGCACAACTGAAATCCATATTGCATATGGAAACTGTATACATCTAATTTGACAGGACCAACAAAGTTCCAAATTTTGGACCAGTCTTCGTGGTATTTGGTTCTGTATTTATTTGAACCGGCATATTTAGTTTTCCTGATTTTCTTTTTAGGGTTGGATATGCAGTTTTCCATCAGTACTTCCTCTTCAACTGAACGCATTTTTTTTTCACTGTCCTTCTAAGAGGACTGATAACAAGTCTAGGGAATCTAGAACAGAAAGAACCAAGTTACAGTTTGTAGGTTCCTGTGCCAGATGACTTAAGATTTTAAGTAGTGCAATGGCGTGTGAACAGTAGGAGCAACCGACATACATCCAGACACTCAGGTAAATTGCTGCCTCCTCTTGCACTGTCCCTAGTAATCACACTCCTCTCCCCATCGTCACCAGCACTCACACCCTCTTTTTCTCTCTCCTATCCCCCAGCTGCCACAGAGACACATCTGACATCAGTGGTATTGCCATGGGGGTGGGGGGAGACTGTGCCCTTCCACTTTGTGTTCAGGTTCACCTAGCAGCAGCACACATTGATGTTAGCATTGCTGGCTGGGGATTCCCAAGCCCTGCCAGCTGAAGAGTTCCTCTTCATAGCCCCCTGGGCAGACAGAGGCAAGGAAGTTGGCACATTCTCAGCTGCCAACACTGGTGTGTGTGTCCCCCCCCCCCCCCCCCATGCGTGCTCAGCTCATCAGGAATGCAAGCGCTGGCAGCTGGAAGTGCACCGCCAACCTTCCTGCCTCAGTTAGCCGGGGGGGGGGGGGGGGGGGGCTGCAGGAGAAGTCACTAGCACTTGGCAGTCCTGTCCGGTTGCTTTTTATTCTTATATAGAATTTGGTTCTAATTTATTTCCAGATTGGGGGCAAAGCCCAAAAAAATCCCCTTTAATAGCCAAGAAAATCAGCTTGTTCCCTCATTTTTCTCCGGGCTTTCTTTTAACAAATGCTCTTTAATGTGGTCAAACCATTTACTGCTTGCAGGGGGCACCCTAGCTATGCCTCAGCACAGTATACCAGTTTCTGTAATGTAGATTGACATTTGCACTTCAGAGGTGACCGATGTAATGAAGTTGAGCCTAATTAGAATAAATATGACAATTGTTGCCTTGCACTGGAATCCAGGCGCAACTTTTGCTAAACAGTTTTCTCTCTGCCGATTTCTTCAAAAGAAAAGTCAGCAAAGTATTTGAACAGATACATCCTGCTAAGGTTAATAGATTGTTCATGGATGAAACATTTTGAGAGGACTCGGATAGCTTCCTCCGCCATCATCTAGGGAAAGGTCACATTCTCAGAATCGTACATCCTTGAACACTTTGTTAGCTTTATTAAAGGAGTTATTTCTGCCTAAATACTTCATGACTTCTAACTAAGTACATAAGTAATGCCACACTGGGAAAAGACCAAGGGTCCATCGAGCCCAGCATCCTGTCCACAACAGCGGCCAATCCAGGCCAAGGGCACCTGGCAAGCTTCCCAAACGTACAAACATTCTATACATGTTATTCCTGTAATTGTGGATTTTTCCCAAGTCCATTTAGTAGCGGTTTACGGACTTGTCCTTTAGGAAACCATCTACCCCTTTTTAAACTCTGCCAAGCTAACCGCCTTCACCACGTTCTCCGGCAACGAATTCCAGAGTTTAGTTATGCGTTGGGTGAAGAAACATTTTCTCCGATTTGTTTTAAATTTACTACACTGTAGTTTCATCACATGCCCCCTAGTATTTTTGGAAAGCGTGAACAGACGCTTCACATCCACCTGTTCCACTCCACTCATTATTTTATATACTTCTATCATGTTTCCCCTCAGCCGTCTCTTCTCCAAGCTGAAAAGCCCTAGCCTCCTTACTCTTTCTTCATAGGGAAGTCGTCCCATCCCCGCTATCATTTTAGTCGCCCTTCGCTGCACCTTTTCCAATTCCGCATAGTACTCAAGGTGAGGTCGTACCATGGAGCGATATAACGGCATTATAACATCCTCACACCTGTTTTCCATACCTTTCCTAATAATACCCAACATTTTATTCGCTTTCTGAGCCACAGCATCACACTGAGCAGAAGGTTTCAGTGTATTATCGACGATGACACCCAGATCCCTTTCTTGGTCCGTAACTCCTAATGTGGAACCTTGCATGACATAGCTATAATTCGGGTTCTTTTTTCCCACATGCATCACCTTGCACTTGCTCACATTAAACGTCATCTGCCATCTAGCCTCCCAGTCTCGTAAGGTCCTTCTGTAATTTTTCACAATCCTGTCGCAAGTTAACGACTTTGAATAACTTTGTGTCATCAGCAAATTTAATTACCTCGCTAGTTACTCCCATCTCTAAATCATTTATAAATATATTAAAAGGCAGCGGACCTAGCACAGACCCTGAGGAACCCCACTAACTATCTGCTGGATATGCGCAGAGAAGGAGAGGGAGGAGTCGAAGATGACTCTGAGGTTGCGGGCAGATGAGATGGGGAGGATGAGGGTGTTATCAACTGAGATAGAGAGTGGAGGGAGAGGAGAAGTGGGTTTGGGTGGAAAGACAATAAGCTAGGTCTTGGCCATGTTCAGTTTCAGGTGGCGGTTGGACATCCAGGCAGCAATGTCAGATAAGCAGGCCGATGCCTTGGCCTGGGTATCCGCAGTGATGTCTGGTGTGGAGAGATAAAGCTGGGTGTCGTCGGCATAAAGATGATATTGGAAACTGTGAGATGAGATCAGGGAGCCCAGGGAAGAAGTGTAGATTGAAAAAAGAAGGGGACCAAGGACAGATCCCTGAGGAACGGGGATGGGGGTGGTGGAAGAACCTTGAGAGTGTAGTCTGAAGGTACGGTGGAAGAGATAAGAGGAGAACCAGGAGAGGACAGAGCCCTGGAACCCAAATGAGGACAGTGTGGCAAGAAGTAAATTGTGATTGACAGTGTCAAAAGCGGCGGATAGGTCGAGGAGGATGAGGATGGAGTAGTGGCCTTTGGATTTGGCAAGGAACAGGTCATTGCAGACTTTAGATAGTGCCGTTTCTGTCGAGTGTAGGGGGTGAAAGCCAGATTGAAGCGGATCGAAGATGGCATGAGAGGAGAGAAAATCAAGGCAACGGCTATGAACAGCGCGTTCAAGGGAAATTGGGCGGTAATTGGAGGGACAGGTAGGGTCAAGTGATGTTTTTTTGAGGAGTGGTGTGACTACAGCATACTTGAAGGTGTCAGGGACAGTTGCAGTGGAGAGAGAGAGGTTGAGGATATGACAGATGGGGGGGGGGGGTGACAGTAGGGGAGAGATGGTGTTGAGTAAGTTGGTGGGGATGGGGTCAGAGGAACAGGTGGTGCATTTCGAGGAGGAGAGAAGATGGGCGGTTTCCTCTTCGGTGATATCAGGAAAAGAGGAGAAGGAGGCCTGGGTTGGTTGGTTGAGGGAGTTGGTTAAAGGGTGGAGAGGAGGAGATGGCTTGGTGGTGAATTCGAGGTTGATCTTCTGCACCTTGTCGCAGAAGTAATCAGCCAGTGATTGAGGAGAGAGTGAGGGGGGTTGGGAGCGGAAGGCACTTTGAGGAGGGAGTTAAGGGTGGCGAAGAGACGACGAGGGATAGAGCTGACGAAATTCGTCAGCTGGGTGTAATAATCCTGTTTGGCGAGGAATAGGGAGGACTGGAAGGAGGATAGCATGATTTTGTAATGAATGAAATCAGTATGGGTGCGAGATTTCCTCCAGAGGCGTTCAGCCGATCGGGCGCAGGAGCGAAGGTATCAGGTGCAAGGGGTCAGCCAGGGCTGGGGATTACTATGCCTTGTGGGACGGGAGATGGATGGTGCAAGAGTGTCCAGTGCAGAGGAGAGAGTGGCATTGTAAGGAGACAGCCTTGTCGACAGACTCGGAGGACATAATGGAAGGGAGGAGCTTAGAGATACTAGAGGATAAGGTGGGAGGGTCGACAGCCTGGAGATTCCTGGAAGTAGTGGTAAGTGTTGGGCGAGACTGAGGGGGGAGGGTGATGAAGTGTGAAGGTGATCAGGTGATGGTCAGAGAGAGGAAGAGCTGAGGCGCAGAGATTGGAGGGTGAGCAGATAGAGGAGAGGACGAGGTCAAGACAGTGGCCAGATTGATGAGTAGGGGTGGTGGAGCTCAGTTGGAGGTTGAAGGAGGAGGTTAGAGTGAGGAACTGAGAAGCATAAGAGTCGGATGGGTCATCAGTGTGTATGTTAAAATCTCCAAGAATGAGGGATGGGGATGAGGGCTCAAGAAAAACGGAGAGCCAGGCATCGAAGTCGGTAAGGAAGGAAGAGAGGGACTTATCAGGGGGGCGGTAAATGACTGCAACTTTGAGTGGCAGCGGGTAGAATAGACGGATGGAGTGAACTTCAAAGGATGAGAAGCAGTGAGACTGCGGTAGAAGGAGAGGTTGAAAACTGCAGGAGGGCGAAAGTAGTAATCCGCCACCGCGGCCAACTGGGTGTGGAGAATGGGAGAAGAGATAACCTCCATGGCATAGGGCCGCGACTGAGGCAGAGTTGTCGGGGGTGAGTCAGGTTTCAGTTAGGGCGAGCAGTTGAAGGGTACGGGAGATGAAGAGATCATGGGTGAAGGAAAGTTTGTTGCAGAACGAGTGGGCATTCCACAGGGCACACGAGAAGGGGAGGGAGGAGGGGAATAGATATGAGATACCATGTAACTTCATTGAGTGTCTACTAGTCTTTGTACTTTTTAAAAAGTAACAAATCGATTCACTTTTACCCATTCTACACCATTCAAGGTTCTGTAGAAATCTGTCATGTCTTCCCTCACCATCTCTTTTCCAAGCTGAAGAGCCCCTAACCTCTTTAGCCTTTTCTAGTATGAGAGGAGTTCCATTTCCTTTATTATTTTGATCACCCTTCTTTGAACCTAAACTTCCGGGAATCACTAAAAACTAACCTATTCAAAAAGGCATACCCTGCCAATCCAACCTAAATGCCTGACCTCTGCGACACACAAAACTAAAGTACGTAATGGACATAACTCAACTCTTCCATTGTACGATCCCCTAATTGTGGCTATGCCACATGAACTTTATCCTACCACAACATCACTTTGTATTTGTTCTCACCGGAGCTGGCAAACACCTCTCCGGTACTATGTAAGCCACATTGAGCCTACAATATGTGGGAAAATGTGGGATACAAATGTAATAAATAAATAAATAAGGCACCTTCAGTTGTCAGGGATGGGGGATCCCCCACCAGCTAAGGTATTTGTAACACGGGGGGGGGGGGGGGGGGCAGTGCTAATGTGAAAGCTGTTGTATTGTCTATATCCTTCTGAGACACTGATCTCTCTGTGGCAGTAGCAGTCACATGTCCTAGGCAGTTTGTCTTGTTCTCAACAGGCCTCTCCTAAACCGAGAAAAGGAACCCTAGTTTCCATTTAGCATAATTTAAAAAAACTCGAGGAGTTTGCTGACCCAAAACAAGACCTTCTGCTTCAGCAACGAGAAGCTCAGAAATCCCAAAATAACACATAGAAGCCAGACTCTTGCATACATCACAACACCAATAAAATAGAAATATTTGCCCCTGTACTGTGAAAACCAAACAGAGAGGGTAAACAGCATACATAGAAAGTACACAAACAAAAAAAGCAACACTGGGCTTTCAAGACTGGAACAGGAGTATTTTATTGACAAGTGACCCGACACGGGCCGTGTTTCACCGTCAAAAAATGCCTGCCTCAGGGGTCTAACAACAAAACATATAAAAGAACATATAAATCACCATGAAAAATGGTTAGCTAATTAAAAAAAATAATTTATAATTTATAATGTAATAAAGAAGAAACATCACTATAAATTGTATATACATAAAAAGTCATAATAGCTTAATGAAGACAAACAACGATATAAAGGGCACTTCTTTAAATGAAAATACATTTTAAAAAACTTTTTTTTAATTTTTAAAAAAATGAAATGTAAATAATATATCTGTATAAAGCAAAATAAATACATTTATATCTTAAAACATATTCACAGATAGACATTCATATATACATCTAAAAATATATATAATACAGCTAAAAGTACTCAATAGAAATCAAATTTAATACAAATGTGTTTCTAGTCTGTAAATATATGTAATTTAGGGATTTGATCAAAGACATATTTTTAAATACATGACACAGATAATTAGAAAGTCAATACATACTTAAAACTATAATGTATTGGCATTAATTTATAGGATAGCCAATATTATTAACCAGTGTCATGTTTATACTTATTTGTTTATCTTTCTATAATAAACTATATAAGATTGATATATACTTAAAACTCTTAGTCAGTATGTGTATATTGATAACTTTTAAGTAGGATCTTAATTATTTCTTTATGATAAGAAAAAATGTGTAAGATTATGAATAAGATGTTTACCAGGGTCTAAATGTAATTTGTTTAGAATTGTATTTATGTCCAATCGAAGTTTTACGCATAGGTGTTATTTGAATCGAATGTGTTAAATTCAATCTTGTTGTAATATTGAATATAAATACGTATGCAGCTTACCTCCCAAAATGAATGGGGAAAATCTGTGAAAACTAAGCTCGCCTGTCAGGGTGGACAGACCGCGATGTAGAGTGGAGAACTCCTGTGTTAGCCTTGTATTCACTTAAAACAAAATGTAAAAACGGCGAGGCAGCCTACTAGTGAACTTTATAAACAGTTTAAAAAAAAGGCACCAAAAGAGAAAACAGAAATGACGTCAAAACAGATGTTCCGTTGTAGCGACGTTATGTACGTTGCGTGAATCACCAATGTATATTTAAATTTATTTATTAATTTCAAATATATATAACAATCATATTTGAAACAAGAAAAGGTACCTTCATCAATAACATCTTAATAACAATAATAAAGAAACATTTACTTGACTGGGTACACTCAAGTCCACAGTTGTAGATCCAAGATTAACTATTTGGAGAATTAAATTAAGTAAATTCAAAGGAAAATTAAACCAGTCTAATATCTGTGTCTATAGTCCATTCAGAGCTAACCTCTAAGGAGTTCTGGCTGTAATAAATTCAGAAAGTTGAACTGATTCAAAAAAACACATATTTAACCGCTTGATGGTATACTATACACTTACAAAGATATCGTAAGAAAAAGTTTGCCCCCAACTTGAGCACACCTGGTTTTAACAAAAGAAATTGCCTTCGTTTTTTTTGGGTGTCTTTAGATACATCTGGGAATATGCAGATTTTGAATCCCAAAAATTCCCTTTCTTTTCTTTGGAAGAATTTTTTCATAATTAATATTTTATCCATAGACAATGCCAAGGTTATTAATAGAGTTGCTGATGTTGTCAAATCCGCAGTTGGAGTCTCTAAAATTGCTGAGACATCCAATGATTGTTTCATTTGTTGTTGATCCACATCATTGAATGTCTTTCTAGGCAAGTAGTAAATTTGAGTCAAAGATGGTAAGATATCGTCAGTAAATCCTAAGATTTCCTTCAAATATCTATTAAACATTTCTCTAGGTGAAACAGTAATCACCCTTGGAAAATTTAAAAGTCTCAAATTATTTGATTTTTGAACATTCTCCACGTTTTCTATTTTTCTTTTCAATATAGAAATATTCTTTATTGTCGTAATCTGTAAATCTTGCACTTGCCCTACCTGGGTTGTCAAAGACTTCACTTTTTCAAAAGATTCTTTCTTATCTGATTCCACAAGTTCAGCAGCTTGTTCCAAATGTTTAATTCGGGATTCTAATTCTTGAATTTGAGGACATAAAACCTTCCCCAAATTAGCAATCAAAGCCCATAGGCTTTCCAGGGTTATCTCTGTTGGTTTGGCTTCTATAAAGAAACAGTACCTTGTTTTTGTGTGCCTACGGTTGATATTTCTTTCCCTGCTGAATTTACTATCTCAGTCATCGACCCTCCTGCAGCTTGGTTCACTTCCTCCAGAGGAACTTGAGGGTTAACAATACCCTCAAGTCTACTTCTCTCCAGTGAGATTTCCACAGCTCCCGACGGCCCTCCAGCAACACCCGATTTTGGCAGCTTCGGGGACGATGCCATAACTGGAGAGGAAACACTCTGGGGCTGCGGGGGAGGAGCTCGTTGATCGGGGCTTAAGGTCACATCTAGCAGGGGCAGCGTTTCTGGCTCTCCACTTGCCGTCCTCGCCGCCAATCCGCCGCTCACCGACCCTCCAGGCACATCACGTCCCCGCAAAAAGGAATCAATAGGTCCCATCAGCGTAGAGGTAAGTCGGCTTGGGGGAGCCGCTCCTGCCGATTTCCCTTGTCGTTTGGGCATAGCGAAAGTTGCCAAGCGTGGAGACATATGACCGGTTCAAGCGGCCATCTTGGATCTCGCGTGAATCACCAATGTAAAGCTTTATCAATATGCACATTGTATCTCTTATTATAAGGTGCAAATAGTATTGATAATTTTTCTAATCCGTGCCCCCAGTGTATATGGGTTGAATACTCGTGTAGTGTTAATGGATATTGATGTGTATTTGTGTGTGTGAATATAGAAAATACCAGTACTTTTTTATTTTATAGAAGGTGTGTTCTAACTAATAACTGACCAATAGCAGAAAACAGCAACATATATTCTACAGATATAACTGAATTGATTTGAAAGACACGTCTTGTTTCAAAAATTATATGTTCCCTAATATAAAAAATGAAAATGATCAAAAATATAAAAAGAATGTGTAGAAAATAAATTTAAAAATATGAGGTTGGTGAATACATTTAAATATGCATATAGACTTTGCAAATGTTCTCCCTAGTGTGGAAAATAAATAATGAAAAATGATAAAGTATCTGTGAGTACATATAAAAATACCAGGGCTTATATTATGTCTTATCTATTGACAAGATAAAAACATATATATTCTACAGATATAGCTGAATTAATTTGAACAACACGTCTTATTTTGGAAATTGTCTGTTCCCTAATGTAAAGTATTGAAATGATATTATATATATATAGATGGTTAAAAGGAAGTGGGAAGTGGACCAATGACTCCAGGGAAGCGGGATACTGATGTATAAAGTACCACTTTATTCACAGACTCGACACAGTACCGTGTTTTGGCCACAGGCCTGCCTCAGGAGTCTAAACAATAGTTCAGAAAACATAATGATTAATAAAATATAATAATTAAAATATATATATATACACACATAAAAGGTAATAATGTAAATCATACATAAAAATATTATTCATACAAAAAATATTATAAATCATACACAAAAGTCATTTAAAATAATACAAGATATATATACATATATATGGACTTATGTGTAGATGCATGTATGTATGTAAAATAATTAGAAAAATGAATTAAATTAATTAAACCATATAAATAATGTGATACAGAATACCTTATATATGGACTCGTGTATAAATACACCCAAAAAAATTAATAAAAATAACGTAAGTAAGATAGAAATCAACAATTGTAAAACAATCCGAGGCCTCCATGTTGAAAAGGTGCATTGACAAATACCGTGTTTCCCCGAATATAAGACACTGCCTTATATTAATTTTTGCGCCCAAAAAGGCGCTAGGTCTTATTTTCAGGGGATGTCTTAATATTTCGGGGAAACACGGTTGGCCCGCCCACCTTCCCTCCGTCGCTCCTGCAACTACCGGTAACCCCCCACCCGAGGTCGCCCCCCCCACCCGAGATGGCGCTCCCACCCGAAGTCGCCGGACCCCACCCCCCTCCGTCGCTCAGAAACTAACCTGAACTTAAGCCTCCTTTCACTTTCCTTCCAGTTCGCAGGAGCAGCCCCACCCTCGCCTGACGTTACGTTACGTCAGGCGAGGGCGGGACACGGAAGGAAGGAGTGGCCTGCCCTCCTACTGCTGCTGCTTGCTGCGAACTGGAAGGAAAGTGAAAGGAGGCTTAAGTGCAGGTTAGTTTCGGAGCGACAGAGGGGGTTGGGGTCCGGCGACTTCGGGTGGGGGCGCCATCTCGGGTG
This sequence comes from Microcaecilia unicolor, assembly GCF_901765095.1. NCBI lineage: Eukaryota > Metazoa > Chordata > Amphibia > Gymnophiona > Siphonopidae > Microcaecilia > Microcaecilia unicolor. Next base: position 149,789,697 of record NC_044041.1, on the reverse strand, counting down.
GGGGGGGACGACCTCGGGTGGGGGGTTAGTTTCAGAACGACGGAGGGGGGCCCGGCGATCTCAGGGGGGGGGGACCCTACTTACCGGGAAAAACAAAACTTTGCTAGGCCTTACTTTCGGGGGAGGCCTTATATTTTCTAAGGGCACCAAAAACCTCGGTAGGTCTTATTTTATGGGGATGCCCTATTTTCGGGGAAACACAGTATATATAAAATATTACAACACATGAATAATGAAGTGCAATTTAAATTCAATGTAAATTGATCTGAGGCCTCCATACTGGAAAGGTGCATAAACATATATATGTAAAATAATACAACATATAAATAAACATGATATAATTTAAATTGATCCAAGAGCTTCGTGGTTAAAAATCATATAATCTATAAATAATGGAATAAATAATGTTAATACGGTTATAAAGTTAATTTAATTTGAATAAGTGCATTTGTCATATATATGCAACATATAGTAATGAAATGCAGTAATGTTAATATAATAATGGCAATGTGTATACCCAAGAAAAAATGTTTATATTTGAGTGCATATACAAAAATCTAAAAAAATATGTATATCCAAGAAAAAATGTCTATATTTGAATGCATATATAAAAATCTAAAAAAATACCATGATAATAAAAATGTTAATAACAAATGTTATTATTCCAAAGGTATAAGAGATACCCTGTGTCGCGTCTCTCGCGCTTGCCGCGCTCTCGAGGACCTTGGCATACCTTCAGGCTTCTTCCCCGGGAGCGCGGGGTTTGTGAGTCCATAGGCCACTACCGTGGAGCGGCAGTGGCAGGCAAAATCACCTTCCAGGTAGAGATGAAACAAGACTGGCCCGGAACCCCGGACTGGAGTTCTACACCGGAACACTCGGAACTGGAACGCACCGGACGGGTGCGCACTGGAGTGGGGCCCGCTGGACTGGACACACTGGAGTGGCCCCACTGGACTGGAACATACAGGAGTGAAACCCGCTGGACTGGAACACACTGGAGCGGAACCCGCGGAACTGGAACACCCTGGACCTAGGCTTCACCTACACTTGACTGCCTTTCCCCGAGGGTTGAGCCCTCAGGTTCTGGCAGCCGGTAGGACTTACAGGAACAGCAGGAATGAAGATCCAGGAGTGCCCCCTGGCACCTAGGCGAAGGCAAGGCAGACGAGCAGGGACTGTCCGGGTTCTGGCAGTCGGCAGGATTCAACACAATGACTAGTAAACTGTACCCAGGCTAATAGGAACGCTATACCCAGGCAAACCAGTCATACACAGGAACATACACAGAGCAAACTCAGGAGACTTGGAAGGCTATACACCAGCTAACAACTAAGCTGTGCCCAAGCTAACAAGTCATGCACTGGAAACAAATGCAGAACACTAGCAAAGCTTTACACAGGCTACAAGCCAGACGGTGCCTAAGCTGGCTAGTCTGCACTAGGAACAAACACATAGAACTAGCAGAGCTATGCACAGGCTACAAGCCAGATGGTGCCTAAGCTGGGCTAGTCTACACTAGGAACAATCACAGTCTTGGGATAGTGGCTAGCAAGGGCGGCTAGTCTAACACTAGGAACAAACACAGAGAACTAGCAGAGCTATGCACAGGCTACAAGCCAGACGGTGCCTAAGCTGGCTAGTCTACACTAGGAACAATCACAGTCTTGGGATAGTGGCTAGCAAGGGCGGCTAGTCTAACACTAGGAACAAACACAGTCTTGGGATAGTGGCTAGCAAGGGCGGCTAGTCTAACACTAGGAACAAACACAGTCTTGGGATAGTGGCTAGCAAGGGCGGCTAGTCTAACACTAGGAACAAACGCAGAGAACTAGCAGAGCTATGCACAGGCTACAAGCCAGACGGTGCCTAAGCTAACTAGTCATGCACTGGAAACAAACACAGAGAACTAGCAGAGCTATGCACAGGCTACAAGCCAGACGGTGCCTAAGCTAGCTAGTCATGCACTGGAAACAAACACAGAGAACTAGCAGAGCTAAGCACAGGCTACAAGCCAGACGGTGCCTAAGCTAACTAGTCATGCACTGGAAACAAACACAGAGAACTAGCAGAGCTATGCACAGGCTACAAGCCAGACGGTGCCTAAGCTAGCTAGTCATGCACTGGAAACAAACACAGAGAACTAGCAGAGCTATGCACAGGCTACAAGCCAGACGGTGCCTAAGCTAGCTAGTCATGCACTGGAAACAAACACAGAGAACTAGCAGAGCTATGCACAGGCTACAAGCCAGACGGTGCCTAAGCTAGCTAGTCATGCACTGGAAACAAACACAGAGAACTAGCAGAGCTAAGCACAGGCTACAAGCCAGACGGTGCCTAAGCTAGCTAGTCTAACCAAACATAGAAACTCACACAGAGCAAACACTGAGACTGTGTACAGAGCACTCTATACACCAGGACCTTTAGATGAGATGCAAAGGCCAGGACTGTAGTCTTCAAGTGATTAATAAAGCCCTTCAACACCAGAGCCACAGCTGCAGCAATCACCTTGCAACCAAACAGAGGCTTGACACACAGAGCAGTCATCCCATAAGAAGGAACAGCGGGAGCCATCCTGGATACTGGCAAAGAGGAAGAGGCGGCAGCCATCTTGGAAGAGGCATAGCCCACACAGGTGAGGTTCTGTAGGGCAATCAGCACACAGAGCCAGAGAGAACCTAACACAGACACAGAGACAAGCAGAAGCCAGCACAGACACTGACTCCCAGAAACAGGGTAAGTCTGAGGGTTGTCACGGCCACAGACGGGACACCCTGTTAGTAAAAATGAATTATTGTTACACAAGATATTTGCTTCTAAAAAAATGTATCAAAAAACAAAGATACATTTGTATCTGCTAATAAGCAACACAACAAATTAATAGGGCTAGAAAGAGCAAACCCTGCAGAGTTGATGATGAAAGAAGGTGGAAGAAAGGTAAGGTGTACATTGTGTGGAAATAGAGACGAAAACAAGCTTAAGAAAATAGGAGAAATAAACGTTAAGCAAACCTTAAATGATTCCGGTACTAGGAATCAGTCTTAAAAGTTGAATGGTCTGAAAAAGAAAAGCATGTAGTAGCACATGAAGTGGAATCTCTTGCTACTACATATGTTTTCTTAATATGCGTAAATCAAAGGCTATGTCAGTGGGTATCCCTTCCAATTTGTTGACCTCTCTTCAAGGTAAATTTCCATTTTGCTGGGTTTCCAGGGGGCTGAAGTACGTGGGTGGTGTTATCACTCCTCAATTTGCTGATTTGGTTTCTGCAAACTACTCCCCTCTCCTGAAAAATATTTACAGAGACTTGGACTGTTGGAATCGGTTGGACTTATCCTGGTTTGGGCGTATTGCTACCTTAAAAATGAATATTCTCCCCAGGCTGAGGTATCTATTCCAGGTCCTCCCCTTGAAGTTGTCTAGACCCTTTCTCTCCGGTGTACAAAGGCGTTTGAATCTGTTTGTCTGGCACAATAAGCATCTTTGTTTATCTCGTTATCTTCTTTATCAAGATCCAAGGAAGGGAGGGTTGGGAGTGCCCCAATGCTGTGTGGTATTATCTGGCGGCACAGGCTTGGTCGGCCCTAGAGTGGTACCAGAACTCTCCTCAGAAATCTGGGTTAAATTAGAGCAGGTGGCCGTGGGTCCCTCTCCTCTCAGTGGGCTTATGTGGATCCCTAGAAAACACCGCAGAATATCTCCATACATTTGTCCTTCGATTTCATCTACCCTATATTACTGGGACGCCATCAGGCTTATTTTCGAAAGAGAAGGGCGCATATCTTTCGACACAAATCACAAGATGGGCGTCCTTCTCACAGGGTTGCCCAAATCGGCATAATCGAAAGCCGATTTTGGGCATCCTCAACTGCTTTCCATCGCGGGGACGACCAAAATTCACGGGGGCGTGTCGGAAGCGTAGCGAAGGCGGGGCTGGGGCGTGCCTAACACATGGGCGTCCTCGACTGATAATGGAAAAAAGAAGGGCGTCCCTGACGAACACTTGAACGACTTTACCTGGCTCTTTTTTTCTTACGACCAAGCCACAAAAATATGCCCTAAATGACAAGATGACCACCGGAGGGAATCGGGGATGACCTCCCCTTACTCCCCCAGTGGTCACTGACCCCCTCCCACCCTAAAAAAAATGTTTTAAATATTTTTTCCAGCCTCAAATATCATACCCAGCTCCATGACAGCAGTATGCAGGTTCCTGGAGCAGTTTTAGTGAGTACAGTGTACTTCAGGCAGATGGACCCAGGCCCATCTTCCCCCCTTACCTGTTACACTTGTGGTGGTAAATGGGAGCCCTTCAAAACCCACCCGAAACCCACTGTACCCACATCTAGGTGCCCCCTTCACTCATAAGGGCTATGGTAGTGGTGTACAGTTGTGGGGAGTGTGTTTTGGGGGGCTCAGCACACAAGGTAAGGAAGCTATGCACCTGGGAGCAATTTCTGAAGTCCACTGCAGTGCCCCCTAGGGTGCCCGGTTGGTGTCTTGGCATGTCAAGGGGACCAGTGCACTACAAATGCTGGCTCCTCCCACGACCAAATGGCTTGCATTTGGTCGTTTCTGAGATGGGCGTCCTCGGTTTCCATTATGGCCGAAAATCGGGGACGACCATCTCTAAGGTCGACCTAAATTTCGCGATTTGGGCATCCCCGACCATATTATCGAAACAAAAGATGGACGCCCATCTTGTTTCAATAATACGGGTTTCCCCGGGGATGTCCTGAGAGGACGTTCTCAGGAGAACTTGGGCACCACTTTCGATTATGCCCCTCCATGCTTACTAAGCCCGAATTGGTACTTTCACATTTGTCACCATAAGTAATGCCATACTGGGAAAAGACCAAGGGTCCATCGAGCCCAGCATCCTGTCCACGACAGCGGCCAATCCAGGCCAAGGGCACCTGGCAAGCTTCCCAAACGTACAAACATTCTATACATGTTATTCCTGGAATTGTGGATTTTTCCCAAGTCCATTTAGTAGTGGTTTATGGACTTGTCCTTTAGGAAACCGTCCAACCCCTTTTTAAACTCTGCTAAGCTAACCGCCTTCACCACTTTCTCCGGCAACGAATTCCAGAGTTTAATTATACGTTGGGTGAAGAAAAATTTTCTCCAATTTGTTTTAAATTTACTACACTGTAGTTTCATCGCATGCCCCCTAGTCCTAGTATTTTTGGAAAGCGTGAACAGACGCTTCACATCCACCTGTTCCACTCCACTCATTATTTTATATACAGTGGGGGAAATAAGTATTTGATCCCTTGCTGATTTTGTAAGTTTGCCCACTGACAAAGACATGAGCAGCCCATAATTGAAGGGTAGGTTATTGGTAACAGTGAGAGATAGCACATCACAAATTAAATCCGGAAAATCACATTGTGGAAAGTATATGAATTTATTTGCATTCTGCAGAGGGAAATAAGTATTTAATCCCTCTGGCAAACAAGACCTAATACTTGGTGGCAAAACCCTTGTTGGCAAGCACAGCGGTCAGACGTCTTCTGTAGTTGATGATGAGGTTTGCACACATGTCAGGAGGAATTTTGGTCCACTCCTCTTTGCAGATCATCTCTAAATCATTAAGTGTTCTGGGCTGTCGCTTGGCAACTCGCAGCTTCAGCTCCCTCCATAAGTTTTCAATGGGATTAAGGTCTGGTGACTGGCTAGGCCACTCCATGACCCTAATGTGCTTCTTCCTGAGCCACTCCTTTGTTGCCTTGGCTGTATGTTTTGGGTCATTGTCGTGCTGGAAGACCCAGCCACGACCCATTTTTAAGGCCCTGGCGGAGGGAAGGAGGTTGTCACTCAGAATTGTACGGTACATGGCCCCATCCATTCTCCCATTGATGCGGTGAAGTAGTCCTGTGCCCTTAGCAGAGAAACACCCCCAAAACATAACATTTCCACCTCCATGCTTGACAGTGGGGACGGTGTTCTTTGGGTCATAGGCAGCATTTCTCTTCCTCCAAACACGGCGAGTTGAGTTCATGCCAAAGAGCTCAATTTTTGTCTCATCTGACCACAGCACCTTCTCCCAATCACTCTCGGCATCATCCAGGTGTTCACTGGCAAACTTCAGACGGGCCGTCACATGTGCCTTCCGGAGCAGGGGGACCTTGCGGGCACTGCAGGATTGCAATCCGTTATGTCGTAATGTGTTACCAATGGTTTTCGTGGTGACAGTGGTCCCAGCTGCCTTGAGATCATTGACAAGTTCCCCCCTTGTAGTTGTAGGCTGATTTCTAACCTTCCTCATGATCAAGGATACCCCACGAGGTGAGATTTTGCGTGGAGCCCCAGATCTTTGTCGATTGACAGTCATTTTGTACTTCTTCCATTTTCTTACTATGGCACCAACAGTTGTCTCCTTCTCGCCCAGCGTCTTACTGATGGTTTTGTAGCCCATTCCAGCCTTGTGCAGGTGTATGATCTTGTCCCTGACATCCTTAGACAGCTCCTTGCTCTTGGCCATTTTGTAGAGGTTAGAGTCTGACTGATTCACTGAGTCTGTGGACAGGTGTCTTTCATACAGGTGACCATTGCCGACAGCTGTCTGTCATGCAGGTAACGAGTTGATTTGGAGCATCTACCTGGTCTGTAGGGGCCAGATCTCTTACTGGTTGGTGGGGGATCAAATACTTATTTCCCTCTGCAGAATGCAAATAAATTCATATACTTTCCACAATGTGATTTTCCGGATTTAATTTGTGATGTGCTATCTCTCACTGTTACCAATAACCTACCCTTCAATTATGGGCTGCTCATGTCTTTGTCAGTGGGCAAACTTACAAAATCAGCAAGGGATCAAATACTTATTTCCCCCACTGTACCTCTATCATGTCTCCCCTCAGCCGTCTCTTCTCCAAGCTGAATAGCCCTAGCCTCCTTAATCTTTCTTCATAGGGAAGTCGTCCCATCCCCGCTATCATTTTAGTCGCCCTTCTCTGCACCTTTTCCAATTCTACTATATCTTTCTTGAGATGCGGCGACCAGAATTGAACACAATACTCAAAGGAGCGATACAACGGCATTATAACATCCTCACACCTGTTTTCCATACCTTTCCTAATAATACCCAACATTCTATTCGCTTTCCTAGCCGCAGCAGCACACTGAGCAGAAGGTTTCAATGTATTATCGACGACGACACCCAGATCCCTTTCTTGGTCCGTAACTCCTAACATGGAACCTTGCATGACGTAGCTATAATTCGGGTTCTTTTTCCCCACATGCATCACCTTGCACTTGTTCACATTAAACGTCATCTGCCATTTAGCCGCCCAGTCTCCCAGTCTCGTAAGGTCCTCTTGTAAGTTTTCACAATCCTGTCGCGATTTAACAACTCTGAATAACTTTGTGTCATCAGCAAATTTAATTACCTCGCTGGTTACTCCCATCTCTAAATCATTTATAAATATATTAAAAAGCAGCGGTCCTAGCACAGTCCCCTGAGGAACCCCACTAACTACCCTTCTCCATTGTGAATACTGCCCATTTAACCCCACTCTCTGTTTCTTATCCTTCAACCAGTTTTTAATCCACAATAGGACATTTCCTCCTATCCCATGACCCTCCAATTTCCTCTGTAGCCTTTCATGAGATACCTTGTCAAACGCCTTTTTAAATCCAGATACACAATATCAACCGGTTCCCCTTTGTCCACATGTTTGTTTACTCCTTCAAAGAATTGAAGTAAATTGGTCAGGCAAGATTTCCCCACACAAAAGCCGTGCTGACTCGGTCTCAGTAATCCATGTCCTTGGATGTGCTCTGTAATTTTGTTTTTAATAATAGCCTCTACCATTTTCCCCGGCACTGACGTCAGACTCACCGGTCTATAATTTCCTGGATCTCCCCTGGAGCCTTTTGTAAAAATCGGTGTTAATTGGCCACCCTCCAATCTTCCGGTACCACACCTGAATCAGCTGTTCCCTCCGGGCATGGGTCCTGGACCTTTTGCCCGATGGGCCTCGCTGGGTCTTACAACTTCGGGTCAGCTGTATGAGGAGGAAGCCTTCAAATCTTTTGATAGTATGTTGGAGGAGTTCTCCATTTTGCCACAGGATTTTCATGCCTATACCCAACTGAAACATTTCCTATCTTCTCCTACAATTAAGACTCACGTACTTAGAGAAACTCATATTTGGAAGATTTTTGTGAAGATTCTAGGGGCACAAAAGGCTTGATTTCTTGCTTGTACAAATATTTGAGATCCATGGCTAAGCCTTCTTGTGTGCACCATATTAGGTGGCAGGATGAGCTGGGGATTGAAATTGACGAGGATGATTGGACTCTCCTGGAGCGGGCCTCACTAAAGGTTTCTATCTCTGTCCCCTTAAAGGAAAACTGTGTCAAGGTGCTATATAGATGGTACTTGACTCTGCTTCGTCTCAATCAAATTTATCCCCAAGTGTCATCATCATGCTGGAGTGGATGTGGGGCTAGGGTTACTATGGGTCACTTATGGTGGACCTGTGGTAAGGTTAGGGCATACTGGAAGGCGATACAGTATGGGTTACAAAGATGGCTAACTAGACCACCGTGGTCTCCGCTTTACTTTTTGTTTTGCAAGAAGCCACCAGGCTTAACCAAGTCTCAGTCACTGTTAGTGCGACATGCGATGTATGCTGCCCGCGTGACTTTAGAGGTGCACTGGAAACAACCCTCTGTCCCCCCTATTATTAAATGGCTAAATAAACTTTGGTATATCTGTGAGATGGAAAGACTGGAGGCAATCAAATGTCATACTCTTGCTAAGTGGGAAGCTCTCTGGAACCCCTTTTTGAAGCATTGTTCTTATTGAGCTGTTTTGCGGTGTACTTGGGCCTTGTACAGCAGTTTTAAGTTGGGGGGGGGGGTTGTGGAGTAAGCTGAGATATAAGGTGACGGTGGGGGGGGGGTAGGGATGGGGGGATGGGCAAGGGGGGGACTTGTATAAGAAAATGCTTAAAAATATTTTGAAGTTTAAATTATCTTTTTGTACACTAGGAAGTACTATTATACTAGTAAAAAAGGCCCATTTCTGAGAGCAATGAAACGGGCGCTAGCAAGGTATTTGTTTTCTGCAATGAATGTTTTGTTGTGTTAGTAATGAATAATCGACGTTTTAGTATTATGGGCAATATGTTTTTTTAACTGGGGGGGTTGGTCGTGTTCTTGTTGGTTTGTATTAGTGTGTTGTTGTAGTCTTCTTTTTATTGTAAATGTTGGTTTTTTTGGGTGGGGGGTTGGGGGATGGCGGGGTTGTTGAACTGTGAGGGTGTGGTGGGGGAGAGAGTGAGTGTCCATCTGTCCATGTGGATCAATTTTTTTTTTAGGGGGGTTTGGGGAGGGCGGTGGTTGTGTGTGTGGGTGTGATAGACAGAGATCATGTGTCTCAAAGATAGATTGTGAGTGTGTGTGTGGAAGTGAAAGAGGGTGTGGCAAAGTAGTAGCACGGGGTGATTATCATGTAAGAATGTTGGGGAGGGGGCGTGTTTTGCGATCTGTAACTGTGCTTCGCTTTGTGTGTGACACAGAGAGTGTGTCTGTGTGTGTCACAGATAGTGTTTGTGTAGAGGGTGGGGCGGTCAGGGTTTTTGCGGGGAAATGTGTGTGTTTCTGTGGCCCCTCCCTCCCTCACAGCCAGTGGTCCCCCTCCCTGTCTCCCTGCCATGTGCGAGTGTGTTTGTGACAGAGAGAGTTAGTGTGTGTGAATGTGTTTGTGTGAGAGTGTGTGTTTGTGGGAATGAGAGTGTGTGGCAGGATGGGCCCCCTCCCTCCCTGCCAGGTAAGTGTGTGTTTGTGAGTTTGAGAGAGTGACACTGTGTGCGAGTGTCTCTGTGGGAATGAGAGTGTGTGTGGGAATGAGAGTGTGTGTCAGGGTGGCCCCCTTCCTTCCTTCCTTCCCTCCCTGCCAGATGCAAGTGTGTGTTTGTGACTGAGAGAGAGTGATTGTGCGCAAGTGTGTGTTTGTGACTGAGAGAGATTGTGTGTGAATGAGAGTGTGTGCCAGGGTGTCGCCCCTCCCCCTCCGTCCCTCCCTCCTTCCTTGCCTGCCTGCCTGCCAGTGAAGGGGACTTATGTCACTCCTGCATAGCATGCTAATCGTCTCTTCTCTCTCAACTGGTGGAGTAAGGAGTTCATTTGCTCCCCCTGTGTGTGGTTGATTTTTTGCACGCAATGCCACCTCCTCCAGAAAGGGGCGGAGCTTGTTTTGAAAGACAGTTACCCCCTCCTGAGGAAGGGGCGGAACTTGGTGGGTTTGTTTTGTAACTGAACGCAGCTGCTTTTTCTTCGGTGTCCCCCTCCTGCTCCTCTGCGGCGACGATTAAGGCAAGGTGGTTTATTAGTCCGTGTGAGTGTTTGGGAGGGGGAGCTGAACTGATGCGCATGTGCTGGCTGGAGCTGGTAGTGCAGGCGTGTGCAGGAATCACTGACAGCTGATTCCTAGGCAGAGGGAGGAGTAGGGAAACACGCTCCGCGTGTTTCCCTACTCCTCCCCCTGCCTGGGTCGTGAGAACGCCGGCTTTGAGAATCACCACATCGAGTTTGCAGAGTAAGGGCCACAATGTAGAGGTGGGTTAGTGGCGGTCTTCGCCCGCGCTTTCCTCGCGGTTGGTCCCCATGCTGTTAGGTACCCCCTCCTCAGGAAGGGGCGGGACTTGTGTGGGGGGTTTTTTGCCGAACGCCGCTGCTTTATCTTCGCTGTCTCCCTCCTGCTCCTCTGCGGTGCCGATTAAGGCAAGGTGGTTTAGTAGTCCGTGTGAGTGTTTGGGAGGGGGAGGTGAAGTGGGTGCGCATCACACGAGGCACAGCCAATCAGCAGCGCGACATGGTCAGTGAGTGTCATTGCTCTGCCCTTGACGTCATCACGTTTGACGCGTGGGCGGGGCAGACACTCATGGAGGAAAATTGATCTCTGGCGCCTCACTTGTAGAACGTTGGGAAAGTGAGGCTTCATTAGAACGTTGGAGGTGCGTTTTATATAGAGAGATTGTTGCTTCCTACAACGTAGGTTGTTTTGGTACTGTTTGCCAGCAACCTTGATGTTTGCTTGTTTTGACTTGATGTGTCTTGAGCTGTTGCTTCGAGAAAGTTTAATAAAGACTTCATGCAAATTAAAAAAAAAAATACCTTTTTCCACACCACCTCTGTGTGTTGCATTAATGTGCTACAAAACCCACTGCCACTAAGAAGTGGACTCAGGACAAGGAACCCAGACCCAGAAGGGAGCCAAAGCTGATCTCTGGGGACCCTAGACCATAAAGACACTGGACACCAGTTCTTTCTAGAAGTGAAGAGTTTGTTGAATTTTTTCTCATAGATACAGTAAGGTCTGGACAAGATGAACGTATATATATATATATATATATATATATATATATATATATATATATATATATATATATATATATATATATAAAGGAGTAGTTCTGTGATCAAGATAGGACTGATTAAACCAGCCTGCCCTTTGAAAGATTAATGCTTTATTTGTGTCCTAGTCAGTATGATTATGAGCATCATTGCTATAATTCTGTTATCAAAATGCTTACTATTGTAACCAGTGTAAGAAAAAATTAAATATTTGTTTACCTGGCCCCTGGGAGACTCCAGGAAGCCGGGGCCTGTAGGGGGCAGGTCCATCACGAGATCGCATTTTTGTCGCGATCCGCAGGGTTCCGGGCCGCCAGAAAATAGAAAGCAGCTGGTTTGGGCTGCAGGAGGGTGTCCAGGGCTTCTGGAGATATGCTGGATGCCAGGGAACGCTGCAGACAGGTCCGTGACGTTGTGTGTGCTGACATAATCAGTAACCTCAGACGCGCATTCGCGGTGCCCTGATTATATCCGATGACTCCGCTATTGAAACGGAGCATCGGGGACCATTGTGCCACCACTGTTTTAATTAAAAATATGAAAAGGAAGTTTGTTGTGACCCGTGGAAGGGTCTAATTATAAAAATATTAATGTTGCTGAAATCGGGCATTGCACGCATTTGTGCATGCGCAAGGCACGCGCATGTGGTGCATTTATAATTAAACTTGGCCCGGAGACTGCTGGGAAAGGCAGGGGATGCTTTGGAGGCGACCTTGGTTGCTATGGTGATCCGAAACTGCATGAATTTCGGCACAGGCGCAGTACAGTTAAAGGAGACCTGCACTGACACCTGGAAATCTAAAAAGTATTAAAAATAAATTTTAAAAGTGTTTGCATGAGTTTTAATGCTAGAATTCAGGTGCTGAGAGCCTATACTGGCTTGCTATGGGGTTAGTTATGCTTAGATTTTATGCAAATTAGTCCAATTTTATGATGTTCCAGTTTGGCTATTTGGGGGTCAATTTTAATGGAATGTTTTATAGAGCAAACATTAGTGCATTGCTCTGACCTGTGCTATGTACTTAAAATCCAAAAACGAAGGTTTTATATACTGTTTTTAACCAAAAATGCACAATAGAATCTCAGCATGGAAATGTGTTCTCAAAAGGACCTTTCTGATTGGCTGCACTGCTCTAGTTAGGGACCTAACTAGTGACTGACAGTTGGAGAGAGAGCAACAGAAGATCTTGATGAGAGAAGACCTGCATCCTGACCTGTCTGAGTGAAAGGTTTGAGTGGAAGGAATAAATGATAGTTTGAGTGAAATAATAAAAGAGTGATTGAGAATAGTTTAACTGAAAGTACTGAGGTTATATAGAGGTTTGTAATAAATTTAAAAGGTTCTTATTTCTTTCCTAAGAGAGAAAAGCTGTGCTTCACAGGTTCATTTTGAGCTAATTGATTGTAGTCAAGGTAAAGAATAGTTAAAATACTATTTTAAAAAATATATTTTATTCTGAAAAGTGCTGGAAAGCATTATATAACAATAGCCCCTCAGTGGGTTGAAGTAATTGTAACAGGAATTGATATGATACTGTCTCTGAAAGATGTCTTCTGAGTTTTAAAGATATTTTTAAAGGTATTTCTTGGAAACCAATAGACTAATATCTGAAGTCTGAACTAGACAGATAATTAAATTATCTAACGAGAGAGAGAGAGAGCGTGTGTGTGTGTGTTAAAAATTTATCAGAATAAGTCAGGAAATTAGACTCAGAAAAATTACATTTTATTGATATTACAGTCCAGGCTCATCTTTAGATACACACACTGCAGGAAGGTAGATGACTTGAGACTTATTACCCAAGCCTACAACTAAGATAATGATAGAATTGAATTGGGCTGCTTGGCATAAATATGTGATCACATACATGATCAAAGGGGGGGGGGGGGGACTGATGATATTAAACTTATATTTGAAAAATAATGTTCCCCCCATTCATAGAGAAATATTAGAGGTTAATGTTAGTGTAGAAGATTGAAACTGATTAAATGCTGTCTTTTAAAGAATGCAGAAAACCTATTAGACATTAAACATGTTTGGAAGTGAACAGGGAAGTGAATGAGATGTGTGCAGATGTCTGAGCATACAGATGATGTATGGAATAATGTATGATAGTTCTACATTCCTATAAATGTTAGATTTGTACTGGAACCACTAGCAATTTTGGAAAGTACCCTGAATCCCATGAACTTGAAAATGTAAGCAGAATATAATCTAGCCAATGATTTTTCAAAGTTTGTCTCCCATGATTTGTGATGTAACCAGTTAATTTATGACTTAATGCATTCTTAATAAAAGAGCAGAACTGTACTTTACCACATCATCACTCTGTATCTGTTCATACCGGTATTGGTGATTGCCTTTATGGTACTATGTAAGCCACATTGCAAATAGGTGGGAAAATGTGGGATACAAATGTAACAAATAAATAAAATAAAATATACAATGGGTGCAGACATCCTGAGCAAGGATAAACAGGGGAGAAATAGTACAGATGTCTTACTATTGTGCGTGCCTCTGCTACAGATATGTTACTCTTTAGGATGTACACATTACAGAGGGGTGCCTCCTTCCAAAGGATCTGCAAGAGAAGACAGATGCTGTAAAGTAGTTTTTGTGGCAAGCTATTAGATAGATGTGTGTGACAGTCCATTCAAAGTCTGTTTTCTTCACAACTTGAGATTTTCTTTTTTGTCCTTGATGTAGGGAAGGTGATGCCCTGCATCAGCAAAGACTGCTTTGGAATTCAAGCCCAATAAAGTGGGATGAGAAAGCAGATGCCTTAACCCAGTGATGGCGAACCTATGGCACGCGTGCCAGAGAGGGCACGTGCGCCGCCGGTCGCCTCACCCGAACCTTAGCCCTCCCACCCACCCGGCGTCAAGCATTCCTCCCTCCCTCCCACCCGGCACCAGCCCGCCCGGCCTCCATCCCTCCCTCCGAACCCGAAGAAATTTAAAAGTCTTCCCTTGTTCGAGTAGGCGGCGTCAGCAGTAGCAGCGAAAAGCGTGCTGCTGGTTCGTCGCGTCTTCAGCCTTCCGTCTCTCAAGCTCTCTGGTCCCACCCTCATTTCCTGTTAGGGCGGGACCAGAGAGCTTGAGAGACGGAAGGCTGAAGACGCGCCAGACCAGCAGCACGCTTTTCGCTGCTGCTACTGATGCTGACGCCGCCTACTCGGACAAGGGAAGACTTTTAAATTTCTTGGGGTTCGGAGGAAGGGAGGGATGGCGGACTGGTGCCGGGAGGGAGGGAGGAATGCTTGACGCCGGGTGGGTGGGAGGGTGCCCTGGTGCACGCTGGGTGGGTGGGAGGGAGCGAGGCCTGGTGCTTGGGTGGGAGGGTGGGTGGTCTGCCTGGTGGGTGGGAGGCCTGCCTGCTTGCTTGCTGCTGCTGCTTGGGTGGGAGGGAGGGAGGCTTGGGTGCTTGGGTGGCCTGGTGCTTGGGTGGGAGTGCTGGGTGAGTGCATGGCCTGGTGCTTGGGTGAGAGGGAGGCAGGCCTGGTGCTGGGTGGGTGGCCTGGTGCTGGGTGGGAGGGAGGGAGGCTTGGGTGGGAGGCCTGGTGCTTGGGTGGGAGTGCTGGGTGGGTGCATGGCCTGGTGCTTGGGTGGGAGGGAGAGAGGCCTGCCTGGTGCTTGGGTGGGTGGGAGGCCTGGTGCTTGGGTGGGAGTGCTGGGTGGGTGGA